>NC_084664.1:64211571-64523348 GCF_028389875.1 Rhea pennata | reverse complement strand
ACTCATCAAGGGCAAGAACCTGTAGCTTGCTGTTCAATCGAGTAGGATTGTTACAGAAACAATTTAATTTTCAGTGTTGAAATCCTTAGCTATAAAGGGCTGCAATCCTTAGCTGTGCAGTGGCTGTCCCTCTTGGAGGGTTCACAGCTTTATGCTATGGTCCTAGGCACACTGCGTCTGGGGAAGTTAAACACTTCCAACAGAAATCCACAGAGCCGATATTTTGGGAAGGAACTGAACGGGTATTCTGTACTGAGAGTAAACGGGAGTTTTTAAACTTGCCATTCTCAGGAATGTGTGCACCTAACTTTACTGAGAGGAACAGATAAGACTTTCCGAGGAATCTTATTTTTGATCCTTTCAGAAAGGCTCAGACAGAAGTCACTTTTTCTCCTCCTTTATTTAAAATGTGAAGACATTCTGCCTCTCCTTCTCCTTCTCCTTCTCCTCTCTTCTCCTCTCCTCTCCTCTCCTCTCCTCTCCTCTCCTCTCCTCTCCTCTCCTCTCCTCTCCTCTCCTCTCCTCTCCTCTCCTCTCCTCTCCTCTCCTCTCCTCTCCTCTCCTCTCCTCTCCTCTCCTCTCCTCTCCTTTCCTCTCCTTTCCTTTCCTTTCCTTTCCTTTCCTTTCCTCTCCTTTCCTTTCCTTTCCTTTCCTTTCCTTTCCTTTCCTTTCCTTTCCTTTCCTTTCCTTTCCTTTCCCTACAATAACTGAGGCAGTTACGCTCACTCACATGGGATATGAAACATCCAGATTTAATTGCTCCCTGAAGGCCCATTAATGCTTGTGATCATCCAAAGGCAGGAAGAGATAGAGGTAATAGTAAAATGTTACTGGACAGAGATGTAAGAGGGTTAATGCCAGCAAGCTGCCTACTTCTTGCTACTCCAGAGGCAAGGAAGCACTTTAGGGCCTGCTGCTATCCACAACGGGACAATTAAGGAGTCAGCAAAGTGTCCCTCTGCATCTTCCCAGGCTTTCCTTTCCCCATGCAAGCCTTTGAATATGATTCCTGGGTGGGTAGAGCCTGTGATTCAGGCCTCCATTCACCATCTCCCATCTCCTTGGTTGTGAGGCAGGAAATGGAGGCTTAGAGCTTCTGAGGCAGCACGGATAACAACAAGCTCCACTTACTACCTGACCCCCTCCAATACAAGATACGTTAAAAAGTTCTAAGGAAGTAAATACGAGTAATAGGTTATTTCTGGATGTCTCCAAAAGACCTTATATATAGGCACATGCTTCCGAGTTTGCATCATTTCAGGGACTCTTTTATTGTGTAGTGCCAAAATGGAATTATATAATCACAGATATGAGTTTCATTTTAAAAGCTAAATGAAAGGTTGCATTGCAGTAGCCTGCAATTTTGAAAACAATACATGGCACCAGTAGAAAGCTAATAGTGTTTGGTGAAAAGCATTATGTTAATCTGATTAAACTTAACTTTATTGGTTCTGGAAACAGCATAAATCATTTAATCCTTCTCAATAAAATAATAGTGATTAACCAAACATTCTCTGTCCATGACTGTCTAATCTATGCTTCACAGAAGCAAGTCAATAAAGAGGTAATTGTTTTTTTTTTTTTTTTAATCTCTCTGTCTGAAAAATATACATTAAAAAACCCCACAAAAGGCAGTCACCTGATTTCTGGCAAGCAGTAAGCCAAGACTGATACTTTCCTTGCAGTTTAGATAAATATTTTCCATTTCATAACATTTACGGCTGACGGTGGTACTGCATTGTAACAATGATGGACAGTAACTATCTATTTATCTGCCTAGTGGGAAAAAGTGTAGTCCTGGGAGGGAAGAAGGACGAAAAATGAAAACAACTTCCCCAAATGTCAAAATCAAAATTATAAATTGTAAAGACCATTTTTTATGACTCAATATTGGCATGAGACAAATAAAAATTGTATTAACAAACTCGAAATGTATATAGTTTAAGAGTATCTTTTTCTGTAGTGGATTAATCTATCATTCAAAGTTTACCATCATAGAAAATATACTGAGAGCAACAAGCTGCGTGAGACAGGATGCAATTGCAGCACCATGTTCTGTGACTTTACAAGCGTCACTGTGACATTGAAACCTGACGTATGAAAACAAAACCAGATAAACTTCCTTCTCCACGGCCTTGCCCAAAAATCCTTTAGGACACTAAAGGACATTACTAGTCAACACAAACAAACACAGGATGCAAGATAATGCAGTTGTATTATGCACATTGATGAGAAGCACATGAAAAAGGAACATGAAGCTGGAAAAACAATAGACAATTTAAATATTTCTAAAAGATGGGAATCACACAGGCATGTTGAACACATTGTACATTATCAGACAAAAGCTTAGTGTGAGGAGTTATTTGGCTATTCTTGTACACTAATTGCAAATGTATTTATTAGTACAAGTTATTATATTTTAATTAAAAATATATTAACAAATAAGCAAAGTGAGTATTTTATGTTGGCTATTTCCAGTATAAACTTATTAATCATGATATATGATGATGGCTGCATCCAAACAAATAATTTTCCTTTCAGCTTTGACTATACAAATTCTAGATAAGCATCATCCAAAAGATACATAAAGTTTGAGGCTTCTGGACCACTCTAACTCCACTGAAAAGACTGAATTATAGTTTCCTCTCTTAAAAGTATCTGTGGTCCTATCATTGACTGATCTTTTTTCTAATTAATGCTAGGAAATCTCCTTAAGCCCTTTGTTTTAATATGTAGATTATTCTTCAAAGGTTTCTTTTCTTTTTATGCAGGGTTTAAAAAAATCCCTGATATGCATGATGATTCTTTGTAATTTGGTATCAGGTCAATTGAGAAATGGTCATTTTTAACATTGAATGTATTTTAGGAAAGATTGTTCTGAAATACCAGACTTGAAGAAAATATGTTTTAGTCCTGTGTCATCTAATTTATTGTGCCAATTGAAGTATTGAATTAATTACACTGACATACAATTGAAAGCAATATTTTAACATTTCCACATACTAGACAGTATTTCAGTTCTTGCACTCTCACTAGATATAAATTACAGTAATTTTGTATCTTTTTGCAGTTTGAACTGAAGAGAGGAAAGTATTCATGAGTTCTGTTAACTAAAATTACTTTCATCATGGCACATTTTAAAAGGAGGAAAAAATTACAAGGACCCAAAATCCTTCAAAAGAACAAATTAAAAACAAATTCCTAAACCATTTTTTACTGTATTTAGTGGCCTTCAGCAACTATGTTTGTTGAGTAAAACTGTTTTTTCATAAAGAACCTGTACATTTGAGAAAGACCTATCAGTGAGGGAAACTGCAGATATGTGAAAAAAAGGAAAAAGGAACCAACTAAATAATACCCTTTTAATTTCTTTTCTGAGAAGAACAAGACAAAGAATAATTAAAATTTGTAACTTTCCATCTGGTAACTGACATTAAAATTTTGTTTATTTATACTTTTCAATATTTTTATACCCTGGAGTCTAGCTGAAGTTTTAGGTAAGACTACCATTATAATAGTGGTAGAACATTTAGAAGGAAGTCATTGTGTATTCAGTAAATTGTATTTTGTAGAAATCAAATAATTTTATTAACTTATCACCATCTAGCTGTACACTGCCGCAAGAGCCTCTGCCAACAGAGGAGGCTTGGCTTAATGGCTAATAATGATGCTAGTGTAACTCCACTAACTAGTGTCATCTTTACTGGAGTTACTGCAATTCCCTAAGGTATTCTGCCATAGCATGTGACTCAGTTTGCAAATACCCACAGAAACTAGGTTTTGCTTTCTTCTTTACTCAAATAACAATTCAAGTAGCATTTTGAAGGGAAAAAATAATTTATTTTCAAAACTATGTGTGTTGATTTGTACTTAAACATTAAATTATCTTCACCACCTAAAAGCAGAATATTTGGAATCCTACTAAATGTATTCCCATAGAGATCCACTGAGGCTTCTGGGAAGGGGGTTATAAAGGGGAAGAGGAAGAGGAAGAGGAAGGAGAAGGAAAAAGGGAAAAGAGAAAAGGAGAGGCAGAAGAAACTTTACCTTTTTTATATTGCGAACTCTTTAAGGAAGAAATATCTGCTAGTGTGAACTGATACAAGCTCATTTAAATTGCCCGTTAAGTATCATCATAATATAAAGAACAAAACTGTAACGTATCACATCATTGCTTGTGAGAGAGGATCAAACAAAAGACGTGTAGTGAGTTTATGCTAACAAAATGAGATTGAAAGGGAGAAGGAGTATCTTTGGAGGGAAAAAAATCTCACTAAGATGGACTTCAAACTTTGTTGAGGATTTTCACATGAATGCATCTGTTTACATTGTTGAAAGCTCAAAGTTGTGTCCTCAAGCACTGGGTTAGAAAAACACCTACAACCATGTTAAAAGATGTCCAAACAATTACTACTTTTTTCAGCCATATCTTAGCCACACAATCTGTAACTAAAATAATGCAATGACAGTAATTTTCCCCTAAGTTTCATCATGAAAAAAAGAAAAAAAAAAAACAGCATGAGCGATCATTCCTGCAAATATATTACAATTTGTTCTTTTTGTAAAAGATCTTTGTTTTGAGTTTATCAGAAGACCATTTGAGAGACAGTACACTGATGTGGAGAATGTCAGATCTGAAATTAAGGCTGTGGATAGACCCCCTGTGAGGACTGTGAATGATTTTCAGATAGTGCAGCGTTACAGCTCTCTTATCAGTGGGGTCTCAGAAGTTAGAAAAAAACTTATTGTTCCTTTTGTATTGCTCAGGAAATGTGAAATAAGCTTTACTTGATATCATCTGGTTTACTTCTCTACCAATGGCAAGAGTTTGCAAAAATTTGCAACTGATTCTTCCAATTTTGCATGGAGAATATAGTCCCAGCCACACAAAGTGTCAATTCTATAAATCTGGCTTCATATTGAAGCATTGTTGTCTAGTACGGTAGCTTTATTACCAATGACAAAAATCTATGAGGTGGTGACAAATCTCAGAGAAAGTAAAAAAGTGATTCTCAAGTATGTACTAGACCAAAACTATGGGGAGGCAAGGACACGCTGAAGTAGAATTACCTGGAAAAAAATATGGAAGGATTACTTTTTAATAAAAGACGTCCAAACACATCTACTCAACGGTCCAAGTCACTAAAGGCAGGAATGTAAGTAGCTGCCTGCTGCTGCTTTATTGCCAATATCCACTGCCGACCACTTTTTGTGGCCCGTTTGACCAGCGTGTGCACGAGAATTCAAAAGCAGGCAGGAAGGGAGGGAGGGACAGGGAAAGGGATTCCTCTGTATGCTGAAAATAAAAGCCAAGACTTAACGACCAAAATTTTCAAGATTTTTAAGTCTAGAAACTTGTGTATCTGGTTCCCATCAATAATGCCTTGATTTAACCTGAAAGAGTAGGGACTCTCTTTCTGGTTGTAAAACACTTTATGGTTTTAACGGAGACCACCAGAACGGGACAAAGGGAAATTTTGCTTCCATTATAAATAATATGACCCCTCTGCCTCCACAGTATTTTTCTGAAAATATTTAAAAGCAATTCTGTTTTTCAAAAAAGAAATATATTGCAATAAAATTATTTTTTCTACTCTTCTAGGCAAAGCACTCTAATTACAATCAAACCTTATATTCTCCTAAAATTATTTTCCTCTACACAGGGTTTAAAACTAGATTTATTAAAAATTTAGGCTCCAGTTGCATGTGTGTGGGGGGGTTTGCTTGAGGATTCTGTTCAGTAGAAAGAAAAATTGTATCCCAGAGAAAATGAAAAATTAGCATTCTTCATAGTTTTATGAACACTCTTTGTATGTAACAAGAAATGGTTTAATATGCCATAAAGATGAAAAGAACAGAGTGATTTGAAGAAGGTACACAAAAACACCATTAGTGTAATGCAAAGATGTATACCCAGTCAAAGGAGAAACAATTCAGAAGCAATATGAGGCCAAGTTCATTTTTCTCCTAATATTTATTTATATTTTTGAATCTTCTTCTGTAATCAGTCACAGCCATAAAAGCTCTGCTCACATTATCTAGCAAAAGGAAACGATAGTAATCTCAGCCCCAGAAGGTACTTTTTTTCTTCCAGAATGCTCTCTCCTCATTCCATTTTCCATTATATCTCCTCTGCCACCTGCTTAGCCTTTCTTTCTCTCATATGTATCTTAGCAGCAAAGATCCAATTTATTGCGACTGCAGATGTGTTAATCATGTTTATGACGACACCACCTCCCTTGTGCCTGGCAATGTACACACTGAGCGATGGACAACCCGTCTCACACAGCCTGCTGTCAAATCAGACAGGTGGAGACCAGCACTAGGGAAGATGTGCTTCCTCTTTGGAAGCAGCAAAGAGCACTTTCAAGACTTTTTGTGGGGGAAGAAGAGTTTAATTCGAGTGTATCACTGAAAAGGAAAGAGAGGAATAGGAAAAAAAAGAAAAGCATATGATAGGGAAGGAGATGAAGACAATATGAGAAAGAAAAGTATAATGGTAATGAAGAAAATATGAAGCGAGCAGAGAACAGGTAATGGAACAATGAGGAGAAGTTTGGAGGGAACAGCAGGCAAAAAAGGCAAAAAAAAAAAAAAAAAAAAAAAAAAAGAATCAATTAAAGCAGATGAACCTTCCCTGAAGTGCCAGTATCCCTATTTTTTTACTCCTGCCATTGCCTTGAGTCTTTATCCAACTTCTCCTCACCATATCCTTCATCCCCTGGTCTATGAGATGGCAGGAGGGCTGAGGGGCTGAGGGCAGTAGCGGGGCAGAGATACATAAATCACAATGCAGTGCTTGCCAGGCTTGCTGCTACAGGTGGTGCAGCTGTGCATCAGTCTCATATAGTATAATCTACTTTTCAAGCATTAACACAGTAATTATTTCCCATCATTTTAGGAGACTGAAGTTTTCAAAGGCATTTTTACTTTTAAATCCTTTGATATTCTTGAAGATTCCTTTCTATCTTATGAAATATATCTTATTTTCTATAACTTATTTGTTTCATCACAAAAAGGGCCTTTATAATATTTAGTAGGTTAATTTTAACAGTATTTCATCAGCATACCTTTCTCACTTGTGTAACCTTGAAGGAGCAATTGTGTGTCCCTTGTTCAAATGGAAATTAAAAACATAAAGAAAGAAACTTAGAAAACAGTACAACATGGGCAAAATAGTAGAAAAAGAAAGAAAACATGTACAAATGATGAAATGGAGACATAAATTAGCACAATAAAAGACTATTATGTGTGAGAACACACAGATTGGCTTCCAAGCATTGGAGACATAGAATAGTTACCAGGGATTTCTCCTAGCATCAATAATGTTTATAGATTTCCAGGCTGTTTTTCGTAGATAATCATGTTTTTATTTCTGCTGTGTGGTAGTATATTAGCACATTTCTATACTTTGAAATCAAACACAGGGAAAAGAACTAGAAACAGAAGCAAGCAAGTAAGGACAAAAACAGAGCTGCACAGTAACTCTTTTCCTCCTTATGATCTTGTTGACAAATATTATAGCAGAAATTCTAAAAGCCTTGATACACTTAGGGAAATCTGCAGTGAAAAAGGGCTTTGCTCTTTGCTCCTCTCCTGATATGAAACATCTTTGCAAAACATAAGTAACAGACAAATAAATATACTGTCCTAGTATCTTTCAGTCATAGATCACACTTGCGATGAAGAGATCAAACATTGAGAACACAGGTGCTGTTGGAAATAAATTAGCAGATTACTCCAACTTCACCAACCAAGAAAATCGGAACACCACAATCTTCCGTAATTTTCTAGAGATTACAGTAGCAGCATGCACGTTGTTGAAGACTGGGCTGTGATGGTGCTTTCATTTTAAAGCACATTTCTCAAGCGTTTCATAAGTCAGACACCATAAAACCTTAAGATGTGGCTTGGTGCTTTTTAAAATAATGAGTTCAGAAATGCTCATTGTTAATAAAGCTAGGCAAATATTTGCACTTTTGCAACTCAAGAACAGATTTTAAACTAAACAAATTTTGAAAAGAGTTTTCAATATGTTTTCTTACTGTTTTCACTCAGATTTTCCTTCCATCTACTACCCAATCACACTAACTAAAGACTTCAGTGGATATTGTGGTACATGTACCAACCCAGTTAATCGGATAGAGAGAGAGTATAAGTTTGTTATACTAGCAAAAATATGGTCAAGGTAGCATTTCAAAGTAAAATGAGCCAAATCAAAGCAAGTAGATGAACACTGCTTTACTCGAAGTTAGTGACAGAACTCATTCATTTCAGTGCAGTCAACTTTCTCACCTGGACTGAAGCTAGATCACCCCTTTGTGAGGGTGGTATAATAGTTTTAACAAAATTATGTATAATTATATATAAATAATAATTCTCCAGTTTTCAATTTTATTCAGCACAGAATAATTTCAATGATTTTATTTACAACTCATGATGTAAATAAGACTGTAGAGAGAGAAATACAGACAGATAAGAGAATTATAAATGGAAAATAATCCCAAATCTGAGATTTTGCCATGTCTGTTGAATGACGACATCTCTGTCAATCCCCAGAATAAACCTTACCTGGCACTACTAGATTCATAGGTGAGATCACCTAGAGTGACCTTTTCAAAGGATGTGTGAATAAGACATGCCTAACACTGTATTTCTTCCCTAATATTAGAAATGTAGGCTGAAGTTTATTGAAGCATGAATCAGGACACAGTGTCCAGAAGCAAATGGATTAGAAAAAATGTTCTAAACATTGTTACAAATATAGAAGCATCCCAGGACTCTTATCTCCTAGATATATCTCTTTATAAGCGGTTTAGTGTGAACATGCACCATCCCTTAAGTGATGACTGGATTTGGATTGACATAACCGATCTTTCACATGATGCCTTTTATAAAGGTACCGTATCCTGAGGGAGAGGAGAGAAAGCCTCTGGAGAGAATCCTCCACAAATTGCATCTGCAGTCCAAGGATCTGATGAGGCCAGTGCACCACTAGGTCCCTTTTCATAGCCAGAGGAAGAAAATACACAACTAAGAATGCTAAAAGCAGAGAAACATTTTGGCTTCCAATGCAGATATAAAGTGTAACTTCTTATTGTTAATAGATGACAAAAATGGGCGAGCTGAAAATATCTTAAAGACATAAGAGAAAGAACTAGAAAGGGAAAATAAACCAGCAGACCAGAGAGAGACTCTGGGAAAAGCATAATTGTCTTTGAGTAAATGATTTTCTCTCCTTTGATGATGGCTTACTTGTTTTAAATTATTCGGTTTCTTACATAATACTATATATTGTCATGTGGCTATATCTACATTAGCAAGCAGCGAGAGTGTATAGAGTAAAGTGGTCAGCACTGAAGACTCCACACGATACACAGGTAGGGGATTCCTTCAGACTGTCTCTAACCTAGGCCTATGTAAAAAATGCCCAGGAGTATCTGGTGACCAGTAAGGGCACTCCAAGGCCCCTTTTTCCAATTCAGTTTCCCAAAAGCAGCAATTGCCACAGTTGGGTCAGGCAGATGCAGGAGGGAAGAATACTCTTGCTTGGGAAATGCATGGAGCATGTACCACTGGAGGAAATTTTACAGGCTGACAGGGAGGCACTTTGCAAGTACTACAAAAGCTGCTGGAAGGAGCAGGAGGCTTTTCTGAATCAGAAGGCAGATCTGCAATCAAGTCTGCGTAATGATAGATAAACATTGATAGTCCCTTTGCTAGGAACCCAGAAGGGACCGTTCAAGCCAGGAAGAGATTGGGAGCTACTGTACGAGATAGTAAGGCAGAAGAAAGGACTCTTTTATCTTTGCTTGTATACATCAAGCCAGGAGAAGGATTTTTAAGTCTGCTTTCTACTCTATTTTGCCTAGCCTTTTTTTTTTTTTTTTTTTTTTTTTTTTGTGTGTGTGTGTGTGTGTGTTTGTGTGTGTGGAAAGGATTGCCTTCTTCTCCTTTCAGTTTGTTGTCTAATCAGAGTCTGGAGATAGGGAGCCTTCTGATGACTTTTTAGATTTAGCTGCTTTATGAAGCAGTTCCAGCTCAAGACTGGCTAAATATTCACCTCTCCTACTCATTTCTATAAACCAAGGCTCTAGCTTGCAAGTTTATATTGCAACAGTTTCAATGGCCTTGGAACGTTATAGCCATTTCTATGCAAATTATCCTAAATGCAAACACAGAAATCCGGGTAGATGGATATGAGGCATGGACACTTACCCAAGGAATTATGGAACTTCTGTATGCAATTTTGTAATATTACCCAGAAGGTGATAGGTGCTGAAAAGACTTCTAGAATGTCTTGCAATGAACACAAAGAGACTTGAGATCTATGTGTGAGTGCATTCATGTGGCTGAGACGTTACTGTATCTCAACAAATGAAATCATGAGTGTATTTGCTACATTAGCAAGATACAAGTACTAGAAGGACTGACATACACAAACAGATTAAAAGTACTGTCTGCATAAATGAAGTAAGGGCCAAAGACTGGAAGGATGCCAAAGAATAAAATGATTTTTTTTGTGTAGGTTTATGTCAATTGAACTAAAAGTAAAGGCTAAAAAGAAGAAAACCAATCTAAACATTCTCCAGCCCTGCGACGAAACAAAAGTCTGAATGGATTGGCTAGTTGAAAGAAAAGTTATTCTAAAAGAACTATAGAATCTTACATAATAGGTCTGTGTTTGCTTATACAAAAATTAACTGTATTGATCAAATAAGAATGTATTGTGGTTTGTCAAAACAAATTTAGAGTACCATAGGAAAAGATCCTTTTATCTTTTTTTTTTTTTTTTTTTTTTTTTTTGGTATTCTAAGTCTAAAGCAACAGATGAAAACTCAAACTCTTCTTTGAAAGCTTTTAATTACAGAATCTATTCACTGTATTTCAAAGAAGCAGCATGGAAGACAGAGTTAGTATCATAATCTGCCAGGCATAATTGCCATTATGCAATTCATAATTAATTCTTATGCTTATGTTTATTTATTTTTAAAAGTTTGTTTTCAACATTAGCCACCAGTCAAAAAAGGAAAAATTGAAATGTTCTGTGTTAGGTTAGTAGCATCACTTGTTGTAAGCCAGAGACAAACCCCTGAAAGCATGAAAAAAAAAACTGAAATAAATTTGGAGTATCTCAGCTCTTATGCTGTCAACAGATGTAATTGGCATAGGATGCACTGGTATGCTGATGCTTAAACTTCTTGGACTATTTCAATTTGTTTGATTTTTTTCCCACTATTATTGTGAAAATCAGTCAAGTGAAAATATCCTATTTATAGTGGCCAATTTTATTTTTTTCCTCATACAGAGTTATCTAGGACACTAACAAATGGCATGTGTTTGTGTATATATGTATATGCATGTGTGAGATCGGCATTATCAGCTGAGATTAAATTTTCAATAGATTTTCTCCCACATAGGCATTAACTTTAAATGATCAAATATCACCCAGAATAATCCTATATAATTACTTGATTTTTTATTTTGATTTTTTTTAATTAAATTAACAATGGATGTTGAAGTTGACAAATACTTTTTTAAAAAATTGCTACAGTTATAATTAAGTCCACAGCTAAACATCCTTTGTTTATACCTTTCCAGCAATTAAAGACACTTTTAGATGGATTCTTAGAAGGGCCAGACAGAATAGCAGCACTTTGTGAAAAGAACTTAGAAATTCTTTGTGCTTTTTCTTCCAAAGTCTGGAGTAACAAGACAACATCTAAATTGTACCGTGCCTGCAATTGCAAGTCCCTGGTCCTCAGCCACGATCACTGAGATCTGGCTCATAGCAGAAGAACATTCAAAGGGATTGATGGAGCTGTAGAAAACAGAGCTGGTTGAGGAGGGTGGTGCAAAACTGTATTACCATAGCCCAGAGTGGGGGTGAGTTTCGTGGAAGCAGCTGGGCTCTGTTGGGATGAGAAGGGCTTTTATGCCTCCAGAGAACCTGTTGCAACAGGGGAACAGAAGACAAATTCTCCCCCTTGAAGAACAGAAAGAAATAATAGGGAAAAGTAAAGTATAAAAATAGCCATTGCCTTCCTTCCCCAACCATGAAAATAATTTGGTCTGGAATATATTTGTTTGTTTGTGACACATTAACCAATAGATGGAAACAGAAAACACTCTGATGCTTTGACACTGTATGCGGACTCTGACTTTTTTAGGTCTTTATCATCATTTTTCTATTCCGTAGAGTGGATCTTTTCTCAATTAAAAGGAAATCACTCCCGTGAACAGAATAGATGATCATACATGCTGGCTTATTTTAATAAAATCAACCGATAAAAAATATTTTTTTAAAAAAACTTTATTTCAGAAAGACAAAGATTGTCAGCCTAACCTTTATTTCTTTATTGTGACATTTCTGAGTAGAAACATACTTTTACATAATTGTATGAAAAAGTAGAGTACATCATACAGACAGAATTAAGACAGCCTTGTAATGAATGTGGACAGGCTCTGTATCTTTCTTTTGTTGTTACTGTTACCAAAAATTTCAAAGTAATTGTAAAGTAAGGCTGTGAAAATTCTTTATCGCTATTCCCTCTGTCTGCCTCCAGTATCTAGGACAAAGCTATCAAATCAAAGTATGCTGTCTTTGTAAACAGTCTGTGTTTTCTTCATGACAGTACACAAGAGACAGGTTTCAAGGTTTCATAGCTTACACGGGTAACTTTAATTAACGTAGCTGTAACTTGGAGTAAGCATACAATATTGATAATAAGATTATAATTATTACTCCTTTACATATTTGTTACTGACATACTGAAAGTATGCATCTCTTAACAAATACGTATGGTAAGTGTACACATCCTGTTTCAAAAGATGCATAGTTAGAGGGCCAGCTCCCACCTCCTTTACCCACCTTGCCTTGAACGTTTGCTCTGTAAGTAGTCCCACTAGTATTAAAGGATGTCTCACAGCAAGGCGGTAGGTGATAATGAAAAACTGGGGCAGGTGAAAAGCCTACTCTGGGAGTGAAAGATTGGTGGCTCCTGCCTCCTACTTTTCCTTTTATTGCTTTTTCCCTGTTTTGCGACTGAGCAGCTTCTCTCCCTTTTCAAATGTGCTGCTCCCTGCTCTTCTTCCCCATCTGTCCCTAATACCCATATCCCAGGACCACCTGCAATGGGCTGCAGTGGGAGCAGTGCATGGGACCCCTACCCCAGGCCACCTCAAGATACATGGCTTTCTCACCAGCACAGGCATTAGTGGATACAGCTACGCTTCATTTCCGTGTCTTCAAAGGAATTGAGACAACCTAACAAATGAGATAGTAACTAAATCTCCTACCAGACACCTTGTTCCTCCACATTGTCTTTCTTCCTCCAAAATGCAGTTCCCTTGGTCTTAGAGCTAATGGAAATAACTTGGAGAAATAAATCTAGGTATTGGGGTTTGGTAATTATCTTTTAGCAATATGTTCAATACTACACACTAACACAGGCCTGGTGACATAGTCTTCATAGTCACATAGGCTTCAAGGTAAGCAACTGAGCCCACAGTTTCTATGCCACACAGTAACACCCAGAAGAAGTGGAAAGTGATTGTGGTGGGTGACTCCCAGCTGCAGGGGACAGAAATACTTATCTGTCAGCTTGACCTCTTATCTAGAGAGGTTTATTACCTGCCAGAGGCTCAAATACGAGATGTCATGGAAAGACTGCCAAGGCTTGTCCATGTGTTGGATTATTGCCCTCTTCTGCTCTCCCATGTGGGAACTAATGATACCAAAGGCAAATTGGAAACCATCAAACAGGATTTCAGAGCTCTGGGGATGGTGGTCTAGGGTTTGGGAGCCTATGTGATTTTGTTCTCAATCCTGCCAGTGAGGGGGAAGTATGGGAGGAGGAGGAGATGGATTTTTTAACAATTGGTTGCACCACTCATGTTGGCAACAGGGTTTTGGTTTCTATGACCATGGGTCCCTATTTGAAGATCATCAGTCAATGGGGAGATGAAGCGATTGATTGCACGGACTCCTGATAGGTTCTGATCAGAAGACGTTTGTCCATATCAGAAGGCAAAATATATATATCGATACAGTAAGCACGAGTTGTGTACGCGACATACACAGCGCAGTGATTGGGTATACAGAGATAAGCACGCGCTCCAGCTACTAAAGCGATTGGTTATGTCCCTTGATACAATTTTCTCACAAGCAGACACCACAGTTATCTGCTTGGTTCATATTCTGCATTCTTGTTCTGTGTTTCTCACAGCACACCTGCCTCTAGTCTCAGTTGAAGGACGGGTCGCCTAGCTCAGTGTCTAACAAATCCCGCAGGGAGAGATAGGATCCATCTCTCTAAGCAAGGCATGTGTGTCTTTGCCAACAGGTTGGCCAGCCTGGTAAAGAGGACTTTAATCTAGGAAAGATGGGGGAAAGCGAGCATTAATAGAGACAAGGCAGTCAGCACAACATTGCTCAAGTTGGGATGCCTCCAGCAGGTGCATGCAGCCATGGAAGCGTATATGAGATATGCCTACAGAGGATTCTCTTTCACTCCCCTTGGAAAACCTTCATGCTCGATTACCTCTCTGAAATACCTGTACACCAATGCATGCAGCATGGGGAATAAAAAGGAGGAGCTGGAGACCTGTGTGCGATCGCAGGGCCATGATCTCATTGCAGTCAGAGAGACATGGTGGGAGAGCTCACATGACTGGAATGCTGCCATGGATGGTTATGTGCTTTTTAGGAAAAATAGGCCAGGAAGGTGAGGTGGTGGAGTTGCTCTTTATGTGAGAGAGCAACTGGAATGCATCGAGCTCTGCCTACGGGTGGAGGAGGAGGAGGCAGTTGAGAGCTTACAGGTGAAGATCAAAGGGCAGGCCAACATGTGGGACACTTTTGTGGGTGTCTACTACAGGACACCTGATCAGGAAGGGGAAGTCGTTGAGGCCTTCTACAGATGGCTGAAAGTAGTCTCACAATCACAGGCCGTGGTTCTCATGTGGGATTTGGCCTCTTCAGGGACCTACTTGGAAGAATCCTGTGGGTTAGGGCCCTAAAAGGAAGGAGAGTCCAAGAGAGATGGTTAATATTCAAGCATTGCTTCCTCCAAGTTCAAGAGGACTGCATCCCTTTGAGTAAGAAGTCCAGAAAAGAGGGCAGGAGACCTGCATGGATGACCAAGGAGCTCCTGGTAAAACTCAAGCAGAAGAAGAAAGAACACAGACAGTGGAAGAAGGTAGAGGTCACTTGGGAGGAACGCTGTCAGAGTGTGTAGAGATGCAATGAGGAAGGCTAAGGCCCATTTGGAATTAAACCTGGGAAGGGATGTCAAGGACAACGAGAAAGACTTCTTCAAACATATCAGTAGCAAGAGGAAAACTAGGGAAAATGTGGGCCTGCTGCTGCGTGGGGTGGGTGCCCTGCTGAAGAAGAATGCAGAGAAGGCAGAGTTACTGAATGCCTTCTCTGCTTCAGTCTTTATTGCTAAGGGCAGCCTTCAGGAATCCCAGAGCCTGGAGATGAGAGAGAAAGTCTGGAGAAAGGAAGACTTTCCCTTGGTGGAGGAAGATTAAGTTAGAAATCATTGAAGCAAACTTGACATCCACAAATCCATGAGCCCCAATGGGATGCACCCATGAGTGCTGAGAGAGCTGGTGGATGTTGTTGCTAGACCACTCTCCATCATCTTTGAAAGGTTTGGTAATTACCTTTTAGTAACATTTTAGATATCGCAGTCTTACATGTGCCTGGTCACATAGTCACAGAAATGTTTTACAATCTGAGTCAGAGGCCTGAATTCCTCAAGCTTAAACAGAACAAAAAGTAAACCATTTCTTCTGGTGGGTATGACCAGTACATGGCAACATTTGCATATTTATTTGCAGCTTGATAGAACAACTTTGTGAGTAAACTTTGTCACGTATTTCTGCAAAAATGAAAATCCATACTTGTTCCAAATACATATCTAACATCTTAAAAGATATTCTTGTTGTGTTCAGTGATCTGAAAATTTTTCACTAGCTGTCTTTCCAGTTGTACTTCGAGGCTAATATTGCCTCTAAGCCAGTTATTTTTACTTGAAGTACAGTCAAAAGCTATTATCATATGTATGAATATACTACTGTTTTCAGATCCTCGGACCTTCAAAGAAATATTTTCTCCTAAAAGAAGACTGTGGGTTATTATTCAGTGAGGTTTATGCTTGTGACAAATTTTAGCTGCCAGACCATGGCAGTTCCAGAAAACTATGCATATCTATAAATACTGGGTTACTTGTTTTATATTTCTGTTTTTATTCTGAATAATATGTGCTGAAATTCTCAGGAAAAAAAATCTAGAAAATTTCAGTCCCATTAAATGAAGTTTTCCAGAAGGTTGGAAACAGCTGAGGTGAGGCTTTCATGACAAACTGCCAACACAGCTAAGTCAGTTAGGGAAAAAAACATGCAATATGCACATGCAGAACAAAAAAAAAAAAAAAATCGTTATGCTTTTCCAGGATAATTTCTCTTGTTTTGTGGGGGCAGACTGCACTATCAAAAGTATAGTTTTGACAGTGAGATCTACAACTGATGCGGTTATGTTACATCATTTTGTCATCAATGATTTTTCTGCATGAAACTGCAACCTTCCCCTCCCTTCTTTTGTAGAAGGCTTTGAAACTTTTTCACCATAAAGGTGTTCAGAGGTGAAAAGTCTCTAGACACGTGGGGATAATATGATTGTTTTGTGATCTTAGATAAAAATTTGCTCCTGCTCAATTACCTTACTCCAGAGACTTCACTCTGAGCAAATTGCTACCAGAGGCTAATAATGATATGGTTCTTGGTATCCAGATATATTTCGTGAAGGGAAGTCATTCATTATCAAAAAATATTAGTATTCCAGCTTCACCCCAAGGACCTACTCCTATCTAGACAGCCTGAGAAAACAGTACTTTTCCTAATCACAGTGAAATAAGGGATGTCTGATCCTTTTTCTTTTCTAGAATCTCTATATGTTATTTCAGTGATTTCTCTGAAATATATCCATAAATTTGACGGATATCTGAATGAACTGTAGGTTAGGATTTATGACACAGCATGTCATAATATAAGGTAGAGTGCTTCTTCCGTATCTAATCAAACAAAAGAAAGTAGGTGGTTGAAGGTGGATTTCCAAGTCACTAAAGAAAACTCTCTGCAAGTATCTAGTATTTCCAAGTAAGAACTATTTAAATGAATACATTTAATAAATTCAAGAGCTTGTCCACAGATCACATTACAACATGAAAAAGTAGATTACAACAGCCAAAGCATATATCAGCAGCCAGATGCTTTCATGACATGATGCTTGAACCAAGTAGAAATATACCTTGAATACATTGCTTGGGCTTCCCTTTTCACTTTTGTACTGGGGCAGGCCATCTGGGCTTGTTAGATAAGTAGATGATGTGAAGGTGTCATGGCAAAATCTTTTCTGTTTTTTCTAATGCTGAATTATAGAAAATTCTCATGTTCTTTCCTATGAGAGTAGAACAATTATCACGGTATTAAAAAAAACAGTGAAAGCATTCAAGTGGAAGATAGTGATCAGAAGAAAGAAAGGAAAAAAATGTTCATACGAGAATGGTGAGAAGTCAATAAATTCAGTCAAGAGTGGCAAGGATCTGAAGAAACATTTTGCAGTTATAGGAATGATAAGAAATGTAGATCAGTGCAGAGAAGAAAGGTAAAATAAATTCACAGAAGGAATGCACACTGCACCTTGAAGTTTGGAACAGAAAATAAAGAGAATGGAGAATGGAGAAAGTGGGGCTGAGAAACATGGCCTAACTGCGGATGATTGTTGGAAACCTGTGCAGACATATAGCAAACCATAACATAGGCTGGCTGGTGAGGAAAATTCTTCTGTTGCAAGGTGTACGCTATTCTATTTTTGCCCCCCCCTCCAAAAAAAAAAAATCTGACAATAAGATAGGATGAAGTATGTTTTAATTTAGGTGACAGATAATGAAGTTTTTGGATTGGATTTTCCATGGCATGTTATTCCTTCTACAGGCTGTGATCTAGCCTAGAGGACTGATGTATGATTATAATTACAGCCCATGAGAAATAGTTTTCAACTTGCAATCTAGTTTGCTTTGTGTGTTTGTTATTTTGCAGCTTTAATTTTCAGAAGCTGTGTGTTACCAGTAAGTGTTACACTTGGCATAAATTGCATAGATGGAAGAAAGACACGTTGCCAGTGTTCTGTGAAGAGTAATTTGCCTAGTACGGGCTCACAATGCATATGGGCTCGCAGTGCCATCATTAATCATGCCCCTCCTGGCAAGTTAGTGTCAGCTGCAAAGCAAAAGACTTCTGTCAAAACATAGCATGTTAGTCTTCATTAACTATATAAAAACTTTCATAATTGCAGGGGCAAACTGAGTACTTTAATGACATGGGTTCTACCCCTATCTGTGTGCCTGTTCATTTGATGCAAGAAATAAGTACCCAGGTATGGTACTTTGCTCATACTTTTGCAATATGAGCCCAAAATTCATAATTTGGTCCCTTAATTCTTAGCTTGTTGTTCTAAAATGCATGGTTAGCTATACATTGCAAATTTTACTCCTCTTGAATGAGGATATTTAAGTTCTTATTGGTGCTTAACTTTAAATTACTGGCAGATGCAGTTTTAGCAAATATACTTCTTATTTACATGAAAAATTGGTTTTGTGGATTGGTCACAATTTAAATCACAGCCAGTGTACAGTAATATTTACTGAAGGCTGATTTCAGCTAAGAATACAACTGATCGTATTTGGCCTGGGGTACCTTCCTCCACAGAAAACTAAGGCGGGGTATTGTTAGATAGTTAGCTGTGAAAATCGCTCAACACCAGATCATTAACTCCCCTGCAATGAAGGCAAGTGAATAGGGCTCGTGAACAAATTCTTCTTCAGTAGTCAACACATCTGAAATAGATGCACAGGGAGAAGAAATCTATTCCTATTTCCTATTAGAAAAATGACTGTCATTGCTTCCTTCTTGTCTTGGACTGACAGTCACAGCAACTGAACTTCAATGCTGAGAGTCACAGCTTGGCCTTTGCTCTCCCTAGGCTTTTGGACACTGTTTTTTCACATGCACAAATGAATCTTAAATCAGAACTCAAGACCAGAGTTGTATAAAATCAGAAGTTTTCTCAAAAAAATCCTGGTCAGTAATTTACATGGTTACAAGTTAATCACTAGATGAAAATCTCATTCTTTCTTTCCACATATACTCCTAAAACATGAAAAAAATGAAGCACAGTGTCTGCGTGAAGAGGAAAATAAGAGAATTAAATCACGGTGAGCTAAAAATGTTTATTATTTGTGTCTTTTAATTCTACCACATGAATTACTGATGTCTCTCTCATTTTGATGAGTTTAGCAGTCTCCACTTGTTGGATCGCACGTATAGAGTCATTAATAGGATTGGCTATTTCAAGAAGTATAAAGAGTGGCGCGAGGCTCACCTGCAGGGCAGCATCAGGGGGCAATCAGGACAGAAGTCTCCAGCATTTTGGCAAAGGGAAAATGGACCTTTCCACCCTCACTTCAGACTCACCCTGTTGCTGCACAGGTGAATTTATGTGCAAGTGCCTGGGAGCTTTACCACTTTGCAATGTAAATAAAAAAAAATAAGCCAGATCTATCCTGAAAGTGTAAACACTGAAGGTCAAATAAAAGGAACTCAAATTTGATTTAATCCCTCTGATTTATGGGTTTTTTTTAAGCCGATTGCCCAGATCATAGTTTTCAATGTTTGCAGTGGCAATCCTGCAGCTTTTACAAACTCTCAGCACTGGCAGCTGCAGTTCTGCACACAAAGAATGAGAAAGAAGTAGAGAGAGATTGAATAAAAGAAAAAAATGAGGGTGGAGGGAGGAAGCAGTCTTAGTATTCCTAAAGCATTCAGTCATCTAGACAAGAGAGTCCTCCAGAGATCATGACCTTGGTATATTTATTTTCTACAAGTTTATATGTTGCAAATGGTGGCAGAACAGAATTAAGTACTAGGGCAGTACGGGTTAGCAAAAAGGGCACAGGCCACCACTGACAGAAAATATCTAGAACATTTTCAGCCACTTTTCCTCTTCCCCTGTTTCTGAGAGGAAAATGTATTTGAATTTATATGTTCAGGTTACACTCTGGACAGGATATGAACACATATTTATTGGCATTTTTTCCCTTTGTCTCTCTTGCAATATCTAAAACCGTTCTATGAGATTTTCTGCTTCAGCCAACAGCAGTATGTATGTATATCTATCCACAGAGGCTAGTTAAGCAATGGGTGTTGTCATTTTCATGACAAATCATATGTCCTTTCCTTAGTTTTACTGATCATTTGCTTTTCTTTCATTATTCTTTTAACTAGTCCTAGCAAAATATAGTATATCACTTTCTTTGTACTTTTTATTGGAAAGCTACCTCAGGAAGAGGTCTGTTTCAGAATGTTGTTGCAAAATCTAGAACAAATTGAGAAAATAAATTATTCATTTTTTTCATAGAAAAAAATCTAAATGCAGAAACAGAAGGGAATTGCAATGTGTCAGGAGAGGAAGTACATTTCCACACAAATTGTGGACTTAGTTTGATTTCATACGCAAGAGTTAAAGGGTTAAAAACCTCTAATGGAAGGAAGGTACATCATGGCCTATAAACAAACTGATACAATGTAATCTTCAGCTCAGGAAATCACAAAATAGGAATTAATAAAAGCTGGAAAGGTAGATGATGGAGAGTATGTTTCTTTTTATATCCAAGATTTCACTCTGATCAATAGTCAGAGAAAAGATACTGGGATAAAAAGCTATTTTGTCTGAATATGGAAAAATCAGATCACCATTGTGTCTTTAATGTTAGCTGTAAGCTTTATTTATTTATTTTTTCTTTGTATAGA
The DNA here is from genome assembly GCF_028389875.1 of Rhea pennata. Lineage (NCBI taxonomy): Eukaryota > Metazoa > Chordata > Aves > Rheiformes > Rheidae > Rhea > Rhea pennata. Next base: position 64,502,471 of record NC_084664.1, on the reverse strand, counting down.
GGGTTTGTTCTTAAAATGAAGAATGTAACAAATGACTTTTCGAACCTGGATGTATACCGGAGTTTTTCATTTCTGATGACAGAATGGATTAAAACTAGAAACTACAAGAATCATGGGAATTTTGTCTCTGATCCTGTGACTCAGTTATCAAGTTTTTTGGAGGTCTTCATCCTCTTGCTAATAGGGGGCTAACTTTTTTTTTCTATTGACAAAGTAGAGGTAATGAATATCTGCTCATCTCACAGCTGTTGTAGGTTAATTGATATATACTTGACTTGGAAAGTATGAGGTGTTTAGTATTGCGTTTAACTCACATCCTGAGAAGTAAATCTCATTTTTTTTTTTCAAAACATATCTCAGGCAATGATTGCTCAGATTATGTTTTTTTAATACTACGTGTGACAACATCACTGCTGAGACTATCTTGAATTTTTTTCCCTCACTGATGATTTCTAAGTTCTTTCAGCGCAGATATTGGTAAAAAGATCTGACAATTCTACTTTAGCAGAACCAAACTAACACAAAACTAATACATTTTATGGACCTCTTGCAAATCAGATAATTTTCTGCATTCTTAAAAATTTTGGAAGTGCTGCTTCAGAAAGGAAATGGAATTGAACTTTCATGTCACTTTATACTGGATTAAGACTGCATATTTTGCTCAGAGGATATTCACAGGATCAGCCTTATTTTCATGCTTACTCTGGTGACACCATCCTTGCATCTCATGCCTAAATACAGAAGAAGCTACTGTATTTGTATTTGATGAAGCTAAGTTGTAATGTCCAGTATCTGCGATCACAATGTCTAACCTTCTCCTTTCACTCAAGTCAGCCACACAGGGCTGCTAGGGAGGACTTGCTGGTGTAAGAGACTGAAAGGCACTTATGGTCCCTCACTGTCTTGCAGAGCTTTTAATTTCACTCTAATCCTTTTCTTGCCATTGATTCCGTTCTCACTGCATCAGTAAAATAAATGGCTTTTCCTTTGTTACTTCCTACTATGTCTTGATTCCACAAATACTGGCATTGGAAGAGAATTTATTAAAGGTTAATTTTATAGTAGCTCTTCCTGCATGGCATGTGACTAATATTAATATTATATATAACAAAATACAGGTTGCAGAAAGCCATATGTTTTAATTGAGATTAGATCAATTCAAAGACTGAGGAGTGTCATGCAATTACATAGTGCTGAATGTCCTGGCTTTGGACTGAGTATCCTTTGGGCATTCAAGCAAGCAAACCCCCTCTGCAGAGTCTCATTTAGAGCTATATACAGTCACCCACACAGAGAGACTTCCAGGAGTACATATTTGTTACATGCACTAACCAGTTGCGCTTGCCTTGGAAAGAAGGTGAGTTTAATAGGAGGAAAGCAAAACAGAAATGCATAGATTTAGAAGAATGTCTAAACATATCTTGGTGTTGCAAAAACACCTATCTCATATTTATATGATAACGAAATTAAATGCAGCATCCTTAACGGTGTCATCTTCTCAATGTCTTTTTAACTGTAGGTTTGTAGAATCACAGAATCGGTAAGGTTGGAACGGACCTCCGGAGTTCATCTAGTCCAGCCTTCCTGCTCAGCAGGTTCACATAGAGCATGGTAGACAGCGCTGCATCCAGGCGGGCCTTGAAGATCTCCAGAGAAGAAGACTCCACAACCTCTCTGGGCAGCCTGTTCCAGTGCTCTGTCACTCTCACAGGGAAGAAATTCCCCCCCACGTTCAGGCAGAACTTCCTGCGATTCAGTTTCTGCCCATTGCGTCTTGTCCTGTCACATGGGACAACTGAAAATAGGTTGTCCCCATCTCCTTGACACCCTCCCTTCAGGCACTTATCCACTTTGATAAGATTCCTCCTCAGTCTTCTCTTCCCCAGGCTGAAGAGGCCCAGCTCTTGCAGCCGTTCCTCATAGGGCAGATGTTCCAGCTCTCTGATCATCTTTGAAGCCCTACGCTGGACTCTCTCCAGTAGCTCCATGTCTCTCTTGTACTGGGGAGCCCAGAACTGGACACAGTACTTGAGATGAGGCCTCCCCAGGGCTGAGTAGAGGGGCAGGATCACCTCCCTGATCACCTCCTTGTAGGGAGAGCGAGTATCTTTTATTAAACAAGCCAGCATTATAGAAAGAAGCAGATGTGCCTTTGGACACACAAGTCCTATACCAATGTCACATACAAACTCTAGATTCAAATTTATGTTATTAAAACATAATTGTGCTTTTTACTTGCACTTTATTTATCATATTTAGCCTCAAACACCCTTCAGTCCTTTATGACAGCTACTGTGGAGTTTAGTAAAACACAGATTCCATAATAAATTTAAGTCAATTACATACAGTTACAGATATAAAGAAGACTGAATAGAGCTAAAGGAAAGAAGGACTGAGAAAATCCTCTAGGTTTAAGCACAACGATGCCAGAGCACAGCTCAGATAGCGAATATCCAGCCTGTCAGTATAGGTCAAGGTCACTGTCTTTACAGAAGAAATATATATTATTAGGAGAGGTCTTTAAAAAACTGAGTATCTGGCTTTTTCGGTTAGTAAAAATTAAGAAAAAATTCCAGCAATTCAGGAAGCCTAAAGTGAAGTACATTAGCTGTGAAGAAATTCTAAATATTTAATATTCAGTCCATAAAAGCAAAAATTGCCTTGTTTTCACCAAGACCAGAAATTAGCACCCATTTGCATCAGTGACTGTTGGCCCATTAAATGTTTTCATGTGGAGCTCCTTGACCTAGTCAAAACTGAGGCTGATCTCTGTGCTGAGATGAAATCTTCTCCATCAGATTGTCTCATTAGGAAGCTGTACAGTCTGGCCCTTATGAGACTTTAAAGCTTTGGAGGATGTGCCTGGATGCCCCAGGCAGATTTCTGTGCTATCATATAAATATGACCTAGTGAAACAGCTGCTTTCAAGAACTGAACACCAAATCAAAGAAGGAATGACTATTTTAACAGACCTTTGGGGGTCTTTTTCTTTTTCTTTTCTTTGTTGTCACTTCTGAGGCATTTATAGGCCAGAATACTATTACTTTTGAAAGAATGATAGGACACTGGAAGCTGCGGCTTAGTGATTTCTGATCCTGGATAGAGCTTTAAAAGAAAGAGAAAGTTTTCAGTTTCAGCGCTGAAACTGGGAGTGATACTACTTTGTTCTAACTGTCATTAGAAAAATAGGAGGGTTAATGCAGATATTCAAACGATATGTTGAGTACCTCATAAGCTTTGAATGTTACCATAGATAGGGAGACACAGCCCCGTGGGTGGCAGAGCAAGCTCGATCTGGTTCACTTCAAAATGGAGATTCTAAGTTATATAGGGAACTGCATTTTACTTTTGTTCAAACAAATTAGGGAGAGTGGATGGCTTTTTGGTATGAAAAGCAACTCCTCTGGAAAGTATGAGATGTCTTATGAGCAATACAGAAGCTCAGTCTGATCTAATCTAGCATTAGAGATACTGTTATCACAAAAACTAGTTACACTTAGTGTAGTGGAAACTACTGAAAAGTTTAATCTTGACAGGAAGGTTTTTGCAAGTTTCTCAAGTAAATTCATATCATGCATAATTTCCTGGAGGGGAATAACTAAAAATGTGATTCTTTTGCTAAAGCATTTTCCAGTATTTCTCTTGGTTTTCCGTATTTCTGACTTTCTGTTTTATAACTCACTGCTCTTTAACAGTCATAAAAGAAATAGAAAACCTGTTTTTTTTTTCAGGTAAGTAAAACGCATAATGCTTTCTTTGGTCGAAAGTTACTTGAACTAAATAATTCAATTTTTATTCTTTCAGTAACTGTAAACTTTCCAAACTAAAGTAAAATATAATTTATGTTCAGTTGCCATTATCTGTCTCAAGTACAATATTTTTTCGGTGATTTATGGGATACTAGCACAACAGCTGTTATGATGCTATTTCATACTGACTATGTCTGAACGAGTAATTTACAAGGAATACATTATTCCTTAGAGCTAGTCTTTCTTGCACTTTGGCAGCTGTCCAGATTATGATCTCCCAGATGTATTTTTCAGCTAAATACATTTTGATATATAGATACACTCTTGAGCAGCTTCACTTTGAACTGGTCATTAGAAGTTTGCTTGTAGAAATTCCTAAAGTCTTTATGAGATTAGACTGAAAGCTGAAACGTGGTGCTTACAGGAAAACTGATTGTGGGGTCAGTTACTTGTTAGCTCAGCAATACTTTTTTTCTCATGGTTTTCTCTAAGCTAACTCTGTAAAGTACAGTTTGTAAGTAGATGTAGTTCTGTTGTGGTGATTTATTATCAATTTGATGTGCCAAGTGTTTGTGAAGCACCTAATGGATCAAACCCAAGGACTCTCTCTTATAGATTTATAGACCTACCCTATCTTTTCATCTGTCAGCCCAAATCCAGTACATAGTTGCATGTACATATGAAACGCAGAGGTTACATGTAGGCATTTAATGTAAATGCATTCTACGAAATAGATGACCAACTTAAAATATACATATTTAATCACTGAATTAAGAGAATGTTTTTATTTTTTATGCTTCTGAGGATCGAGCTAAAACTATTGTCACTCAAATGCATCTGCTCCTTCCATCAAATCCTATAGAACTTTAGACCACCATTATGTATACTAAACAAGTTAAAGGGCTAGAGTAAACCAGGCGCCAGAGCACATTGGACATGTCTTAAAACTTTGAAGCAAGCAGTAGAAAGGAAAGATGAAAGAAAAATCAGTGTTCAGAGTGATACTAGTCCTCTACTCTCCCCACCGATCTTCATTTCGTAGTTTCAATCTTCTTAGAAAAGATAGGGGCACTTAATTAAATAGCAGTTTTTGCTTGCATGTTATTTTTTAGCCTGCAGCAAAACTTCATGAAAACATCTTCAGAAAACTTTCACTATTAGTGCAAAGTTGCTCAATTTACTTCTCTCCACCATAAACACTGAATAAAGTTGCTGATTTCTATCAGGGAAATAAAGGCTCTCCAGAAAAATGCTGTTTTAATAGATTTAGTTAGTACACCACAATGGAGGTGAAGCTAGCAGAGTTCACTTCACTCTGTGAAGAGCTGCTGATTTTGATCTTCTACAAAAGTTTCCACAGAACTTAGCAGAAACTTGCTTTGGCTTGTGATGTTTTATTACGTTGGTAAGTCTAGTGTCTTACAGTAGTATTCTTCACAGAAGTAAAACTATTTACACTAGGCAAATCTTTATAAACTCATTCCAGCTCTAAACTGTTTTAACAGCATTTTCCTTTGACTCCGCCCAGTTTGCATTTCCTTTCAGGCTCCACCTGGCATCTTGCAAGGACCAGAGCCACATCTGAGCCACAGAACAAGCTGCATTCGTGTTCATACCTTGTGACTGAGAATATGTGGTCTCAACCCCATAAATTCGCTTTTCCATAGTTCCCTGTTGAAATGGTGAGAGTTTGTTTTCTGTGAGGGGATCATCTTCTTGAAACATGAGCACAATGGAATAATTCCTTAATGGAAGACATACTAATACCAAAAAATAATTTTAAACAAAGACTTAATTTGTTTACCAGATTGACACTTTTTCCAGGCTCACTCAGAAAAGGAGTTATCCTCAATTACTGTAAACAGGTTAAACCCTAGCTCTATCTGTTTCTAAGAGTGTTCTTCCCTCAGAGTGAGCTCAGTACTCAGTATCCCTCACCATTTTGATCATTCAAAAGCATAATGCCTTTTGGCAACATCTTCTACTTAAGCTAAATCTCCTCTGCTCCAGATGGGAATATCAATATTTCCAATTCTTGCAAAACAACAGTATGCAAGCAGGCTTTGGGTGCCTCCACAGCACACTACCTAGGTATCTATCTGCCTGACCTGACTGGGTGTTTTTTGGAAAGTATGGAGGAAGACAGCAGGGCTGTCAAAATTCAGTGTAAAGTTTATTCCCATTTGTTACAAAAGAGTTATTGATGGACATATCCTCCTATCTCATTACCTTTTAAAGGATAGAAAAGAGTTTGAAACATTGTATTGGATTAATTGCAGTAAATAACTTTTCTAAATAAAAAGCAGTATATAATAATTACATAAATCACAACCTTTTGCCCTGCATTGCATGTTTTAACTTCCTGTGTTTTATTTTCCACAGAGTCTTAGCATTCAGTTTTATTTCACCTGCTTATACATTGCAGTTATTAAATCCTTATGTTTATTCAGTAATACTGAAAGGACTTTGCTTTAAGTCAACTTGAATCTTTTTAACTTCCACTGAAAATGATAATATTTATATGTAGAAAGCTTCATTTCAATCATATTACTCTGAGATTTCAAAAGAATTGTGGGGTTTGATGCATACAGTTTTGCAAAAGGCAAAAATCCTGTCTGTTGCCTTCTGGCTTGAATACAACATGCAAAAGGAACTGAGGAGCCAATCTGAAGAAGTGAAATGAGTAGTATAATCAGTTCATCTCCTTCTATATGCATAAAAGGTAGATTTTCATAGGATTTTTTTATTTTCTAATAAATGTTTATAGCTTTTCTGTTTATTTATACTGAAAGTTATAGATAAATAATGAATAGCTCTGGACATAATCACTGACTGAAAACCAGCATGCACTCCATACGGTTCAGAGCCCTATTTGATATTTATGAAGTCCTAGTTTTCTATGAATATAGAAATTCAGTAATTACAACTGTCAGAATTTGTTATTTCTCTGCAATCCACTTTCGGACTCATAGGAGCATGAGTCCTTTTTGTTGTATTTAGAAAGCAAGAGATGCTTGCCACACTGAGTTTCTGCCATTGTACATTATGTTAAAAAGCTGTGGGAATCCACATTTTTCAAAACTTCAAATCTTTTCCTTTACACTTGATTAAACTGATAGTTTCTTCTAATCCATTTCCTGAGTCCATTTATATTTTTTCTTATTCTTAATTCTTTTGAAGTAACAGTCTACAATCACTATTGAGACAAATTTTTAAATATAGTATTCTTTAAAATATTTAAGAGACTTTGTATTCTTCACTGAAAACTTTTTAAAATCGACCTAAATGTTGTGAAATGGTACAAACTCAAGACTGGCCATTCCTGACATGTTAAATAGGGTAAAGTTTGCGACTGTAATAGTGGCTAACAATACAAACAGTTAGCCATCTGATCCCGTAGAGAGCCATCTGATCCTATTTAGAGAAGAAATTTCCTTCTCACACCAATTAGATAAGCAAGGACTCTAAAACTCCCTGTAAGAGTGCTCCAAAGAGGCATCTGACCAACACAATTGGGAAAAATGGACGACATTGAAAACCAATATGAGTAAAAGGAATTTCCTTTATTTTTTCTCTTGTCTTCCTATGTCTCAATGAGCCATATACCTTGCATAAAAATAGATGTTACTTTCATTTATACTTTCATTGGTTCCATTATGACACTGAAAACATACATACTTGTACTTATTCTTGACAAACAAATTTTCCAAGGTTCCTCAAATGCAGTGATGCCAATGTTCTATACTAGTGGAAAGCAGCACCATGTACAAGCCGAACTAATTTACACAAACTCAAGAAATACCACCTCTTTTTTATAACCAGTAAGCTTAATATAGAGTTAAGTGCTGTGATAAGAAGAAACAGAAGGAATTTTGAAGTCCTTGAAACAACTTTGGCTTCCCTGGATATTTACAGAGAGTAGATCTGCTTCTGCTATGTTTCCAGCCTTGGCAGTGAGGTCTAGGAGGGCTGCTCAGCTCCTGGGTCTGCAACTACGTTGACCTGTCCCCATATGAGGACGAGATTTGGCCATTCCTCCTGAAGCCAGGATTGTTTTCTGCAGTTGCCAGGACAAATGCACCCCAAGGTCCAGCGAGGGCTGGTTTTCTGCCTTTCTATTTTTAGCTGGTGAGTGAATGTTGGGTTTCTCTCAAGTTTTCCTTTTCTTTTTGAAAGGAAATATTTGGTCATATTAAAAAGAAATAAAATATAAATTACCTCTCACAAAAGTGTCAAAAAGGTATGAATCATTGGTTTTTGGAGCAATATTTGTTAGAAGGGCAAGCATCTCCATGCTGTTTTAGGAAGGAAAAAATATGAACAAGAGAAGCAGCTTATTCTCACTTTGAGTTTGTACAGGAAGGGCAATTAGATGTTCTCTTCTCTCAATTAATGAGCTGTGCTTCATTGATGGCTTTGATATAAGGTTTATAAAACTGTCAAAGATTCTTCAAAGAGTATTTCTTGCAACAAAGCCATGACCTAAATCACTCATCATGTGCTAAGTGCACTACGCATTCTACACCTCAGTTATCAAAAGAACTAAATATAAATCTAGCAGAAAGAACTCCTATATAAGACAGCTGATCTGATTCCAAACTAAATTCTTGAAAGGGCAGATTTTTAAAAATTGGAAACTAATCTTACCATGAAGAAATAAAATACTGAACTGATTCACTAATGGGACATTTATATCTTCACGAAGATGTTTACCACTGTTTTAGTTTTACACTAGTATATATATAAAGTAATGTATGCCAATAAACAAATAAATAAAATATGCTAAAGTTCTAGCAAATTAAGTAAGAAACTATCAGAAATAATACCAATCAAAATTAAGGCTATTTTCAGGCTACCCGAAAAATTTAAAGGTAAAAGAGGTCAGAGGATAGATTATTATGTCTCAGCTCTAGTTTCTGTCCTGACATACTGAGACTCTATGCAGTCTTGAGCAGTTCTTTGAAGCTGAAACTGCAAACAAATCCAGCTCTCGCAACAGCCATGAATCAAGTCAGGCATCTGGTCAGCCATGCAACTGGTCTGCTCCTCCTTCATAACTGTGTGAACATGAACTAAGAATGATTGGGAAGCTACAACAATACACAGATCAGTTATGTTTTCGACCCAGGAAACTACAGGCCAGTCAGCCTCACCTCCATCCCTGGAAAGGTAAGGGACCAGCTCATCCTGGATGTCATCTACAGGTACATGGAGGAAAAGAAGATGATTAGGAGTAGTCAGCACGGATTTACCAAGGGGAAATCCTGCTTAACCAATCTGATGGCCTTCTCTGATGGAAGGACTGGGAGAACAGTGGATGTTGCGTAGCTTGACTTCAGCAAGGCTTTCAATACTGCCTCCCATAACATCCTCCTAGATAAGCTCAGGAAGTGTGGGTTAGATGAGTGGACAGTGAGGTGGATGGTGGATTGAGAACTGGCTGAAAGGCAGAGCTCAGAGGCTTGATGTCAGTGGTGCAGAGTCTAGCTTGAGGTCCGTGGATAGTGGCGTTCCCCAGGGCTCAGTCCTGGGACCCATCCTGTTCAACTTGCTCGTCAATGACCTGGATGAGGGGAAAGAGTGCATCCTCAGCAAGTTTGCTGATGATACCAAGCTGGGAGGAGTGGCTGATACACTCAGAGGGCTGTGCTGCCCTTCAGAGAGACCTGGACAGGCTGGAGAGCTGGGCAGAGAGGAACCTCATGAGGTTCAACAAGGGCAAGAGCAGGGTCCTGCACCTAGGGAGAAATAACCCTAGGCACCAGTACAAGCTAGGGGCTGACCTTCTGGAGAGCAGCTCTGCAGAGAAGGACCTGGGAGTGCTGGTGGGTGACAGGTTGACCATGAGCCAGCAATGTGCCCTTGTGGAGGCCAATGGTATCCTGGGGTACCTTAGAAAGAGTGTTGCCAGCAGGTGGAGGGAGGTGACCCTGCCCCTCTACTCAGCCCTGGGGAGGCCTCATCTCAAGTACTGTGTCCAGTTCTGGGCTCCCCAGTACAAGAGAGACATGGAGCTACTGGAGAGAGTCCAGCGTAGGGCTTCAAAGATGATCAGAGAGCTGGAACATCTGCCCTCTGAGGAATGCTTGCCAGATCTGGGCCTCTTCAGCCTGGGGAAGAGAAGACTGAGGAGGAATCTTATCAAAGTGGATAAGTGCCTGAAGGGAGGGTGTCAAGGGGACAGGGACAAACTCTTTTCAGTTGTCCCATGTGACAGGACAAGACGCAATGGGCAGAAACTGAATCGCAGGAAGTTCTGCCTGAACGTGGGGGGGAATTTCTTCCCTGTGAGAGTGACGGAGCACTGGACCAGGTTGCCCAGAGAGGTTGTGGAGTCTCCTTCTCTGGAGATCTTCAAGGCCCGCCTGGATGCAGCGCTGTCTACCATGCTCTATGTGAGCCTGCTGAGCAGGAAGGCTGGACTAGATGATCTCCAGAGGTCCCTACCATTCTGTGATTCTGTGCTGAAACCTTATTTAATCTAATATTCAGAGACATCTTAGAAAACACATTTATTTTTTTACTAAAATATTTATGTATCTATAAAAATCTGAAAAGTCAGTATCATCTGAAAATAATCTATTCCTCTTTTGTGCCCCAAAGTGTACAATTTACTTTTTTTTCCCTCAGGTATAATCTATTAAGACTATTTTAAAATTAAATTTATCTGTGTAAAATACTATCAGCTCCTGATTTCATTCTGTTACATGACTTCTGATCTTCCTCGAAAGATATAATTTCTAGGCATCAGCAAGTAACATAAAGGATACATTAGTAAGCAGTTATTTCAGTCTGAAACTATTACATGCTGTAGACATTTCAAAATTAGAATAAATAAATACTGATGCTTTTCTTCTACAAAACTGGTTAGGAGTGGATCAGAAAGATTATGTTTAAAAAATAAGTTAAAAAATACCTATTAATATATGAAAGTCTCTAATTCATGTAAAAATGGAAAACAGAAGAAAAACTGTGTTATAGTTGCTGTTACACTGCCTTTATGCACATATGTTTTTTCATTTTAGGGGAGAAGAGAAATGTGAGAAATAAATATAGCTTTGTTATTTCAATTATGTAGCATATAGAAAACAGCCAAAAATTTAGAATTTCTCTTCCAAATTCAATATATGAGTCTGTATTTGTGCATTCGTGAGTGTGTCTACCCACAAGAGTTATAAAGAACTCAGATGTATGGATGGAGATATTGAGATGAATTTTCATGTAAAAAAATATTATCATGAAAATCTAACTTCTGAAAAGAATGACATATAAATAAATTTAACACAACCAAAATGAAAATTCACAGGTCCCTTGAAAATGGACTTGTGTTTAAAAATTTCCACAACTCATCAGCAAGAAGACTGAATCTCTTTTATCTGTTTCTCCTGCAATTCATCTCTTCTCGAGGTGGCTCATAACTTTTCCATCCCTGTATGATCTAAACAGGGGATATATTTCATTATTTCTTCTGAGTCAGCTTTTGCTTTACTGTTTTCTGACTGAAAACAGGTATTGGGTATTAAAAAGAAGAAAAGAAGAGGAAAAGGAAAAAGCATTGAAAAGTGATTTGCTTGGAACTTCTTTAATAGTGACCTTTCTCATACGCAGACTTAAAGCCTTGCATGCTAAATGCTGTGAAGAAATACTGCTGTATCAAAATCAATGGAAATTTTGCCATGAACTTGAGTGAAGCTGGAACTGAACCACTCTTTTCATTCAGTGAGTCAGATATAGTAATGCTGGAAATGACAAGGTTGACTGCAGAGGTAAGTTATCTGGATCATGCTGTTTGGCTCAGTGTGCTCCAAGTAAACCAATTAGGTATATGCTTTGAACCAAAAAGTATACATTACCAGCAGCACCGTTTTTATGTAGGTGCATATTTATGATGTCTGCTGAGCATCACTATTTACTTTCCATGATTGTGCATTTAAGACCACAGGAATAATAGAAAAGCAAATTAATGTATCTCACGTTTAAACTCTGTTCATGAGATTTTTGTTCACAGATAAATGTATGTGAGATAAAAGTAGAAACCCAGAAATCTCTTTTATACTGACTGCCGCTGTTCATACTGAGTTTTGTTATAGGGAAGACCTCAACTCCAAATACTGGGATTCAGTGGTGATATTAGGTTTGAGCTCTTAGTTTGCGTATACCCAGTTTTCACACTGTGTGGGAGCTCATGTGCTGAGTATTGGGTTTGGACAAAAGACCACATATTACAAAAACCCTCAACCATTTGGAACTTGTTTCTTTTCCTTTAGACTCTTGCAAATTTGGTATTTCATGAATCTGATTGGACAAAGATACACCAAAAATAACATTTAAAAATCTATTTTGGTACTTCTATTCCAGTCCTTTTGGGGACAAAAATCTTTGAAAAGGTTTGTTTTAAATTTTCTTTGAATTTTCTGGTACAGATGTAGTTAAGTCTTATGATTTCTCCCATCTATAGTGATAATTAATAGAAAATTGTCATTATTATGAGACCCTAATCTACCAACATTTAAACATCTTAATGTTTAATTGATCCCATTGAAATCATATTGCTTCACAAAGGAATAAGCCACATTCTTGAAAAGAAGCTAGACCACCACCTAAGAGGAGTTTTTACTTCAGGCAGACTTCAGTCACTTTCAGAAAAACAAAGAGCTGTTCCAAAAATTCAGCTTGACTCTACTTCTTCTAGTAATTTTGTCTTTCTCCTCACAAAAGCAGAAATGGATTTTGTGCATATTTACTCTTGACAGAGCAAAAGAGAGTCCATCAGAGGGCAATGTTGTTCATTATTTACCTATTTTGCAAATATTCCCAGTGAATTGCTGAACACAAGTTAAGAGAAAGTGATTCATCTTTATTTTTAATGCCCCACTTTCCCAGACAGTTCCATTTTTAAAAAGGTCTCATCTAGGCGGAGAGAGGAGGGAAATGGAAGAGGAGGAAGGAAAAGAAAAAGAATGTTTCCATCTGTCACTTACTATTTTCTTCTAACAGCTGCTGATTTGACTAATGACAGTCCTAATTACCATTTCACACGTGTTTGGTAATGTTCTTTGTTTGGACTGCCAGTTGTCTTGATGGAGTACACTCAATGGTGCTATTCAAGAGTGGAAACCTGCTTATTTAAAATCCATGCCTAGAGTGATTGAAGAGTATGAGCTCCCTATGTGAAACATTCATGTCTTCATTGCAGTAGGTTTTTAATTTTTCCTCTGAAAATTCTGCTGTTGGAAACTATAAATGCACCAATATTATAGACCTCTTTTGGGGTGCACAAATGCTTTTCTGTGCATGTCAGTATAGATGTTCAAGAAAGCATACTCATTAAGCTGACATCTAAATTATTTTATCAGTACTTTTTTTTAAAAGGGGATAATAGGAGCCAGTGTGCTTCATCATGGCTCTGATTCAAAGCCCATCTAATAGTTATCACTTGCATAATGCCTTGATCTATTAACGAAAATACTATCTGTACCGATAAGGCTCGATTGAACACATCAGGATTTGTTTCCGAATTCAGCATTTTTGTATTAAGTTTTAAATGCAGTTTTTGTAGTAACTGAATCATTCCTTCAAGTCATTTAGTAATGTTTTCATTATCCCGTGTGGGGAGGATTCCATACTTAACCTCACTGGAAGTTAACTAGAAGTTTAATTTAAACTCTTCTCCCACTCTCTGAGCAATGAATATTCTTATGAAATAATTAGACTATTATAAATTTAGTGTTAACAAAATGCAATTTAATTAGAGTTCCTCAAGGAGCATTTTTATAAAAAAACCTAAACCTAGTTTTAAACCTAACCAAAAGCCTCTAATGTGCTTTTAGCTTTCTGTGTTCCAACCCATGATAGCTGATCAGAAAATACTAGTTAAAACAGTCCCCAGAAAATAGAGGAACAATAATGAAAATATTTAGCAAAACTAATCCTCTTTGTTGGTTTGTGAGATCAATACAGAATTAGCAAGCTAGAGTCAAATTAGGAAAAAAAAAAAAAAAACATGAAGTAAAAAGTCAGTTGAAAGCTGGTTCCTTTAGTAGCCAAAAAGCAATCCAAGGTATAGACAGCAAATAGGAATAGTGTTGTTCAGCAACTTTGAAAAACAGATTTGCTTATTATAGTTGGATATTATTATGTGAGTAGAGATTTAGGATCTTAATTTAATTTACCAGTTCCAAAAACTTTTTCTACAGTTATTTTAAAAATTCTAGAAAATGATTAGAAGTAAATGTGGCAAAATGCTTGTCAACTATAGATGGGAAAACTTACCTATCAATATTAACGTTTATTCAGAAAGGATGGGTAGGCGTATTCCGAGGTTACTTTTTTCTCATAATTTTCTCCTCTAGATTCTCAACCCACCCTCATCACCGTAATGTAATTGCTTCCCAGTAGAGCTTTAAGTACTCTGACTAACATCTGTCACATGTAGTTCATGATCCCTCTCATCCTCTCCCTAGGGAGTGTATGTAGAGTGGTGAGTTATTTTGTTAGGCTTTGATTTTCAGGAATTTATTTTTCACATATTGCTATTTCATTACCTAACCATGTAGATAGACAGTCTCTTAGAGAATTATTATCTACCTGATGAAATGAGGTGCTTTTAGGATAGTTTACCTTACCAACATGAAATACATTTTATAAAATACTCATCTATTTTTAGATGGTTGAACTGTAGCTGTTGCAAAAGCCAATTGCTCAGCTAATGTGCTCAACAACATAAGAAATGGCTGGAAGTCTGTAAGAAGGCTGTATGTCTCTTAGCACCTTTGGCATTTTTACAATGCAGAAGAGTGATTATAGTATAATTCCAGTCCTTTGACACTCCTCTCACTGTAGTTCAAGTTGATTAGCTTTTCTGGCTCTGTTACTGGGTTCCCTCCAACTTTTATGTTATCACTAGTGATACCATCTGTCCCAGGTATTTTTCTTCTTAAGGTCTTCACAACTTCCTCTATCTTCTTTTTGAGCGCATAAGTAAGACTTATTTCTTCGTGTCTCTTTTATGTCATAGGAAGTGGTGAAACTTGTCATGTTTGTCTCTATGCATTCTTGTAGAGCTACTGGTAACACTCATCTGTTCTCTGCAGGATGCTATCTCTCCCTCTGTAATTACTCTTTCATCACTGTCTGAGAGGGACATCTGGTGTCAATTATCTGTTTTCTTCTCATCTTGCTACAGCTGTTTCTTTTAAAAGTATCTTAAATCATTTCTATGTTGCACCATATTTCCGGATCCTTTGTGATCTTTTATTCTCAAGGTCATGCAAAGCTTGTAGTTCTAAGCAATGGTTCTTTCTCTCCTTTAACTCCTTTTCTTTTGTCAGAAGTGTCCAGCATGCACTACTAAACTGATCATGATAAAACATAGTCAAGATCTCCGTAGTACCTCCACAGCTAAAATGAGATATATCCAGATATATTCTTTTTTAAAGAAACTCTTTTGTCTAGTAAAAACCTGGTTGTAACTTGAGAGGACTCCATCAGGACAAGCAGAACCTCATTAGCAGAATATAGGTAATTCGTACTTGTATATGTTAACTATCCTTTCTTACAATTCATGTAAAAGTATGAAAAAAAAATCTTAGCCAAGAATATGTAGCGAAAATCAAATTACTGCATATTTCAACCAGATATCCCAACCACTTTGTCACTAGTACAGTATGTTATTTAATTCCATGCTTTGCTTAATAGATTTTACCAGTCTCACTGATTTCAGTAGCAATAAATATTTAATAAAGGATGCAGTTAGGCTGAAGGGCTGTGTCTAAAAATTCAGGTAAAATACATTGACAGTCTATAGGGACATTTACCATACTAGATTCTCTGTCAGACTTTCAGTAGGAGACCATGCTACCAGCTATGTCTGGGCATAGCCTCTTGGTCACAGTAAAGGGAAGGAGCAATCACCGTATCCAATACAGCTGAAACGTCTTCTCCAGGTCTGGAATTTCCTTGCAACAAAGTTGCCAGGGAATGCTGACAAAACTAGCAAGAAAAAATCCAGAAGTGAAAGCATTCTTAAAGATCCTGTCACCAGCAGAGTTTTGGATCTTGAGTTAATGTCTATTTACCTGAAGTAGATAAGAAATTTGCACAAACAGATAATGGACACTCCACAGTTTTGTTCCAGGCTAGATGTGTGGTCACAGAGCAGTCATTACTACAAGGTAAAAAAAAAAAAAAAAAAAAAAAAAAAACTCCCTTAAATCCTTAAATGGTACATTATCTCCTTTTTGTCCTTTTCCTCTGTAAGAAGGAAGCTTACTGTTTTTTTTGTTTTTGTTTTCTTTCTTATTTATAGAGTGCAAAGGACAGAGCCTTTGGCTGTTTGGTTGAAGTGCTGTATAATTGCTGCTGAATATACCAGGGCAAAGCTGAAAGCTTTATTTATTTATTTTATGTAAAGACCATTTGAGCTCCTTTGGGTGCCTAGAGGGGAATGATAAGCGGCTGGAGATATATATGTATCCTCTGGTGCTGAGAAGTAACACTGTGGCTACCAGTGACAAATCTGAATCAACATACAAATTAGTTCTCTGCTGAGAGGAGTAAGGAAGCTTAGATGTCTCAAAGTTTTTTTTTTTTTTTTTTTTTTTTTTTTTTTTTTTTGGTTTTCAGAGTGAGAAACAGTATTGTTTTATTTGTTTTAGCTGAAGTTTAGTATTTGCCCTATTTGCATTTAAATGCAGGAAACAGACCTTCTAGACAAAATCATTACTTCTCAGAAAGCTGAGACATCAGCAAGAGAGCTGGGTTCTCTTTTGAGGTAACTCAGCATGGCCACAAGAGGAGATGCATATTTATTTCTATGAACAGATTACCGAAAATTTACACTAAATAGTTCAAAAATCTGATCGTTAGCTGCCTCAACAACTTCAGACTATTGTTACATTTACTAACCATGCCACCTTATCACTGTCACCAGTGTACAACTGGGAGAGGAAGTTCTGACAAATGTCATAAACGTGCTGTTTGGTATCTATTCATTTTAGCACTTGCTGTTTAGTATAGCTCTCATTTCTTCTTTACTCTTGCACAAAACCTGCCATGGCATGCCATTGAGAACAAGATTTTGTAAGATCTTATAGAACTGAGAAGGAAGATATTTACAAACTAGATCTTAACTGAGGAGTTTCAGGGGTTGCTTTGTTTTCTTTTGCTGTTTCATTAGTGCACAACTGACCATTTTTTGTGCCAAATCCAGCTGGGTCATTGAATCACAAGACAAAAAAATAAGAAAAAAGTAAGTCTGCTGACAGCTTTGATGGGGACATACCTTATGTTTGAAGCAGTCCTTTATCCAAAGCTATATCTAATCAAATATTGAAGACATGCTAATTTTAATAAATATACACTACTTCATTGGACTCAGACTGTTCTACAGATGAGGTAGATAGTTACTGTCTTCATTTCACAACTGTGGAATTAAGGCACAGAAATAGGTGAAGTGAGTTGATCAAGGTCGTCCAACAAACCAGAGGTAGAGCTGGGAACTGAAGCTTGGTCTCACGAAACCAAATGAGTGTTTGCCAAGAGCATGTTGCCAAAGACCAAATTGTTTTAACAGCCCCTTGCAGCTTCATCCTCATAGTAATTTTGATGATAGAAAACGTAGCATAAGAACCAAAGATATGAAATTACATTTTAAAAGGGGATTCAATTTTTCCATGTAACACAAGATAAATGAATTGTCCCTGCTGCATAACACTGCTCTAGGAATGTGTTTCTTTGACTGTTGTTGAAATGAAACAGAGGAAAATGCACAGAAGAGATACAAAAATAATCTGCTTCCATGTTTCTAAACATTTTTTACCGTAATAACCAGAAACTTTTATATAGTAAAAAAAGGAAAACCCAGGAGTCTGCTCTCAGTCTCATGCCTCCTGCTTAGCTGTTGTGTTCATCAGGCTCAGGAAACTAGGTTGCTCTAAAATATAGCTCTAAAATACAACTTTTGCTTAAATGGCTAATTTGGGACCTAATGTATCAATTCTCAGTTCATTGGCTTTGGAAAAAAGGGTAAAGTGTAAAACTAGGAGTAGATCTGAAGCAAAACTCAGCTCCAACAACATAGATCTAAATTCCTTATTATAGTCTGAAATTTGAAAAGCAGAAAGCAAGCACACAAAGACTAACTACTTTTCATGCTTTTGGCAAGAAGTGCTATCATTAGTAGGGATCAGTGGGCCACAACTAGCAAATAAGGACAATTAGCTTCACTTAGCAAATTTCCCATTCAAACCTTTACCAACTTCCCAAGGGAATCTTTAAGAGGATTTTACCATGTCATTTACTGTACAGAGATGAGAATTGTGAGAGTAAAAATTTTAAAGGATTTTTAAAATCTGGAAAAGATATAATTGAGAAAAGATATAATATTCACTGGATTCAAAAGTTCCTTTGTTTATAACACAAGTGCATTATACTGAGGCTTTCCTTCCCCCACATCTGTCATTCCTTGCCTGGTCACTGCCTGCCAGAGGATGGGACATGTAAGCTTGAGATGTGCCAGGGACAAAGAGAAGAAGGAAGAGCTGGGAGTGGGAAGGCTGAAATAACAACTCGTGTGCAGAAGGTGTTGAAAAGTGGAGCTATTTGGGATTCTGCTCTTTCCTGAGCTATACCTGAGCTGCAAGCTTAGATCATGTTTTGCAGTCAGAGAGTATAGAGCAATTCTTTTGGTGAATGGGTCAGTTTTATTTGAAGCACAGATGTTCTGGAGAAGCAAATGAAAGTGGGCAGATGATGCCAGAAGAGAAGGGCTATGTCCTTTTAGACATAGTACTTACACACAGTACTAAGTACATCTGCTTTGGAAAAGTTGGGGTTGATTCTGCTTCAGGATTGGAGAACTGAGAACAGAATAGATCAACAGGGAATAGGTGAGAAGGAGAAGGAACAGAATAAAAAGAGAGCTAAAAGACCTAATTGATATTTAACTTGTCTAAAAAAAGGAAATAAATCGCTCTAAAACAGAGAAGTAAACCAAGTAGTATATTTGCTTGTTACTACTAAGTGTAGCTGCTACTTATATTGAACTGGCATTGGGACAGTGATGTTCACCACTGCCTTTGCCTACGCTTTGCCGCTGTGTGTTCAGAGATGGTGGTAGCAGCATCTTGTGTGAGTAGAGGAAAAGACTAGATAAAGAAAAGAGAAGTCACACATCTGTACAACTTTCTTCTGTCACAAGACCTGTGTGATACATAACTCATAAAAGCCTCACAAATGCTTCCCTTATGTTGGAGGTATTTTTCTAGTGTCAGTTACACTGTTAATTAATGTACATTATTGAACTCACTTTTTAATCCTTCTCTTTTTGCCTCAGTAGAACCAATAGGATTTTTATAGCGGCAAATAGGCTCAAAGGCATTCAATAGTGTGTTAGGCCAGCTCTTTAATGCTCTATTAATTTTATTGGCAATGTAAATGCTCCTAATATAGATGTAGCTTGGACTAGTGGTATTTTAGGGATAAAAAGGAAGATTAGGCTAGCAGAAATACTTTTATCATTGTACAATTTTGTTATATTTTGGACAATGGGGAAATGCCAAAGCAAAAGCAAAAGAAAAAAAAGTAATCTCGCACTATAATACTAGTAAAAATACTAGAGTAAATCTGGCTTCCATCAGATCAAAATTTTTTTCACAGCTGGTATCTTCTTTTTGCAGACTTATTGAATGGATGCTGAAAATAGCTCACTATACCACCAAGGCATGCAGCCTTAGCATGACTTTGTTTCCTTAAAGCAAACATTCAGTATTGTTTCTATGGAAACCTTATTTACAGATTAACATGTCTCAGCGTTATAGGCCCTGCCTAGAACTCAGAAAAATGAGAAATGCTATATTCTAGTACTAAATGGGGATTACTTCCCTTTCTAAATGCTTTTTGTGTTTCTTCTTTTTTTCTTCCTTCAGATCACAGTTACATGCAATTATGCTGCTCCTTCTTCTCTGCGCATTGTTGCATGCCATAGTACAGCAAGATGGTACCTCCTTTACAATGCTCCACCACCAGCGCTCACCAAGCAACAGAACATCTAGGCGTTCATGAAGCTACTGCTTCATGCCACTCTGAATTAACTCACAGTGGGTGTCAGATATCTGCACATGAACAAAAACCTCCCAGAGGAAAATGTTTTCTTCAGATCTCAACAGTCTCTCAGCCTCCATCAATCTTCAAAGCAAAATCCCTGATTGATCTTGAACTCAGCTCTCTGCAGGACAGGAGTATTGCAGCACTATCACATAGCGCTTTAACTTGATGCACAGTTATCATGAGTCATTTGGATTTGAATATGGATTAGAGGAAATTATTTTGGGGGGCCTGCAGTGCAGAAAGCCATTCTTTACTTTTAATTAGCCATCATCTGCAAATAATCCAATTTGAAGAAGTGAATGACATTTATTTACAAATGGGTCCTTCTAATCCTGCTCATGAAATTAATCCTTAATTTGAAATAAAATCAATCAAATAACTTTTCTAAATGTTAGTTTGTAGAGGTTCTTTTGATTCAATTAGCCCTTTGGAGCAAATGAGATGGCATCCAAACACTTTTTAGTCTGTTAATTTGATTTTTCATAAGCCATTTTCATTCCATCATCCACTTATATATTCACAAAGATTATTGGTCTGTGCTCTCCTGAACCTTACGTAAACGAAGATAGATTATGTAAGATAGTTGATCACTCTTTGTGAAAAGTCTTTTTGAAATGGCATCTCTATAGACAGGAGAGAAAGGCAAAAAAAATATATTAATTGTCTTCAGGATAAATTGAAATCTAGCTTGTTGCTGATTCTATATAAAAGTTTTTATATATTGATTCCTTTTAAATTATCTCAGCTAATAATGCAGCATTACTACTAATTTGTAGTATTCTGGAATTTCATTTCTATATCCTGACAATCAAATCTTTTTTGGTCACATAGTGTGATAATCATCTCCACCACCCCCAGAGCATTACACAAATTTTTCGTCAAAACTAGTAACTTCGTTCCCTCTTCAATCCCCCCTTGCTTAGAAACTTACCTTATGGTGAGATGAATTCATTTCAGGAGGGTGCCCGTCTCCCTGCACCTAATCTATCTTTGACTTTAGTTGGCTAAAGATAGATGAAATGAATCATGTCCGCAACCGTGACCTGTCAGGGTGCTGGTGGTTTGCTATGTCACCTCCGGACGTGACCCACAGCCCCACGTTGTGCAATACAGCTGGATGATCTTCTCTTAGCATTTCTGGAAAGACCAATGTTAAACTGCAAGACAGTTTAGAAATGAAAATCTGACAAGATGAAGAAAGTAAAAGCAAAGACTGAAGTGAAGCAGTTGAGATGATAAGAGCAACTCAGCTGCTGAGGAGAAAAACAGTGAAATGAAAATTCATAAAAACCTGATGGGGAAAACAAACAAACAAATGAAAGACTAAATTCAGCACGATCAGAGTCAGACCATCTGAAGGAGCAATGCAGACTTGTCTCCTCACAGCATCACCTCACTGTGACTGCCCAGCTAACACAGCATAATTTGCTTTAGGGCTGATGGGCATGCTAATGCTCAGGCAATGCACTCCAGTCCAAGACATCTATTGTGTGTATTAGTCAGGAAATACTTGTGTCTTCACAAATTGCATTTAATCCTGCTTGCAAAATCTCAAATCCTGGTGAAGAGGTCCAAACAAAAGCAGCCTCAGAGAAGCAGCATTACAACCAGGTGTCGCTTTCTCCTGAGAACAGTGCTGACTTATAATAAAAAAGAAGGGAGTCAGATGGCACCATTCTTCTGACATTGCTTTGCACAAAGACAACGGTTACATGTGCTGATATGGATCCAAATCTGCCACAACTGACTTGAGTCAGCAATGACACGGGAGGAGTGGGGCCAGCTTCCTGAGTGAGTAGGTAGTACGGATTTGTAACCAGCTGCTTCCTATAGGAAAATGGGACAGTGCCCTACTGATCAGGGCACTGCAGGAACAGTCAGAAGACTTGAGATCTTTTGTCCTTCTCTTTTTTGTTAACTAAAGCATCAAGTTTTTCCTGGCAGGGAAAGGGCTAGAGAAAACAGAAACATCAGAAGGCACTCTAAAATCAGGAGAAAAAAAAAGAAAAAGAAAAAAGAAAAAAGAGAAGAAAAAAAAGGAAGGACTGTGAAAACTCAAAGAGAGATCGCCAGAGAGGAACATCCAGTGGAGCACTGTTGGTAGTGCTGGTGGACATCGTCCCTGAGGCTCTGTGCAGAGACCTGAGCAGAGGAGGGATCTGGAACAGTCCTGCAGCTACTGGGACCCTCAACAGCACTTGGGATTTTGTTCAAAGCCTTTGGCACAGTCCTGAGTATGCAATCCCTTCCCTCTTCTGTGCTTCTGTTTCTCTACTTGCGTTTCACTTCGTCTCTCTCTTGCGCATCTTGCCGGAGAGATGCCTAGGGGCAGAGCTTGTCCCTCCCCGGGTCTGGGCACTGCATAGCACAGAGCTACTGAAATGCAAACGCTGAGTAATGTTTCCATTTTTCATAGTGTAAAGATCCATTTCTATAGCTAAGGGTAGTTCTGGCTAGTTCTGGAAAGGTCAGAAACAAAACAAAAAAACTGAAATGGAAACTCTTGAGAATTTCCAAAGAGATACAGACTAGCTGTTGTCTAGAATATAGTCATATGGCAACAGTCTACCCCCATTTTTTCCTATTACATATATTTACAACTAAGTATGATTATTTATTTCTACTTTTATCTTTGCTGCTTCTCTCTCTCTCTCTCTCTCTCTGTGTGTGTGTGTGTGTATTCCCTTTTTGGTGTAAGCTATCTAGCATATCTAAAATCTCTAAGCAACTTGACTACTGGAGCCTTTGAGTGGGTATATAACAATGCAGTCAGCCCACTAAAATAAGAATTTACAGCTCGGGTTGAGGTTTTATGTCTGAAAGCAGATTGAACACAGGGAGAATGGAGAGATGCCAGGGGGCTTTGATTAATCTCTGTAACTCATTATTTTATTTTATTTTTTTAATAATAGTCATCTTACTGGAATTCTCACAAGAAAATCCAAAAGCATATTTGGTTTGCAGCCAGAGGATAAAATGACTCTGATTATGTGCTTACATCAGTTTTATGCTGGTATAACCCAAAATGACTTAAACAGAGTTAGTCCTGAGTGCAGTAGCATGCCATCAGAGTGGGAAGCAGACTCAGGTCCAACATGTATTTTTTAATACTTGAATAGAAAATGTATTAGCTATGAAAGTGATTAAAAAGAATATCTTCTCAGCGCTTTAATCAAACTATCTGCAGTCCATCTCCATCCATCTATCTTAAATGGCCATCTTAAATCTTCTTCAAATCTATCAGTAGCCATTTCCCCATACAACAGTTTTAATGAAAATGTAAAAAATTTTCTAAGCTGCAGTTTATGTTTGCTGCTCTATTGTGTTCTCTCCAAAGCAGATTTTTCTCTATCATGTTTTTTTTTCCTTACGTAGAATGTCATCAGATATAAAATAGATGACTTGATGCTGTTTCCCACGCATTGGTGCTACTGTTTTGATATAACAAGGGAATCTGAAAAAGATCCACATGAGGCCAGTAGATATGACATTGGATATTTCAGAGTCTCAACCAGCAGATGGAGTCCAGGTGAAATACCCTCAGGCATCCCAAACAGCACCAAGGAGTTATATGTGGGCAACTGAAAGCCCAAAGTGACGGAGTTCCTATTGAATATTTTATGGATCTAGGGACTCCTCAGTATCAATATTTATGCTGATATCTAATTGATTTTGTCTAAACCAGAGTGCAACAGCAAAGCATAGATATCGGTTTGATCCCTAACCAAAAAGTATTCACCTCTTCTTTAAATAGGTGTAGTACCGCAGTATTGTATCTGCTTTAGTGGAATTTCACTCAGTTTACATCTGTGTAAATGAAAACAAAAGAAGATGTTAACTTTAGAGAAAGTTCATTGTAATTGTTAGAATTAAACACAAACTCAATTTGATTCACATCTGAGAAAATAATTTTTGACCTAGAAGAAACTGAGCTCGTACTAAGCTCGTACTAAGCTCGTACTAAGACAGTACTTATAGGTCTTTTATGGATCTTTCAAGGACGGAAAAAGTATATATAAACCCTATTTATATTCTGCTTAAAAAAAGCACTTCAACTCTAAGCAAAGAAAGCAGGATAATATACTGAGCACTATTTGTCTCCTCCTCCAGAATAAATCCATAACCACTCAGTTTAAGTCAAAAAAGTTACTGTGATGTAGAAACCCATACAAATCAGAAGAGAACTGGCCCTTTTCAAATGTGTAATTGGCATCAGGAAAGAAACAGAACTAGTAATGCTACTAGAACATGAATTCTTGTGATACCAGAGCAGTTCGGGGAAATTCAATTCCAGTGTCAAAAAAAAATCTTTTCAAAATTGGCTAAAAATGATCTGATCTTTTTATGATATTCTTTCAAAAACTCAGCCATTGTAAAAGCTTACAATGACATGTAATGAGGATAAGGGGGACAGTAAATTTGCCCTATAATGTGCAATTCCCTCAGAACTTCGTACTAAGTGTCTGTGATAACTGAACCTTGGAAAGCCCATGGAACTCTTCATCTAAAACATGATCCAAATTAATCCCATTTTGTGTTTCTACACACTTTATTGCAAAATATTCATCTAACTGGATACTATCAATATTTCCCTCTATCTAAAAATTGCAGCATAGCGCTGGTATATAGGCCATATCTTTTAGTAGTCGTACACCTGTATAGGCACTGTTGTAGTACATTAGCAAAACACTTCCTACATACCTTGATCTTTCCTGCCAAGTAAGTATTTTATATTGCCTGTGGGGGGGGGGGGGGAGAGAAAGAAAAAAAAAAAAGAAAAGAAACAAAAGATTTCTAAGTGTAACTTTTTCCTCTTTAATAGTGTATATTTGCCAGTAGATTCCAGATTACACAGGATGAAGAAGAAATATGGCCTATAAATACTTTAATTATAGTCAAACAGTAATGAATAGCAGCACTACAGATTTTCCGTGACAAAATTTTTGTCCATTTAGTAATTACTGAAACAGCTAACACTCCTCTACTTTAAATAATAATTTCCTAAATAGACTATAGGAAATGATTCATTGAAGTCCACATTTTCTCTTCATAGGGATATCTTATCTCATAAAGATTTTTCTTTGGTATTTGTATGTAGTGGCAATAACTGTGGAGGTGAAGAAAGCGCTGAGTCTCATGAAGGTGGTATGGCATGTAAGCATCATGAAGGTGGTATGGCATGTAAGCATCCTAAAAGCTTAGCTGGACATATGGAGCTGTTTGTTCAGCTGTCTTCAGGAGTCTTGCTTAAGTTATAGAGGATTTTTTCTCCTCTGAGCTGCCACTCATATAGACATTACACTAACTCTTGCTAATGCTTTTTTTTTTTTCACATTTTGGAGTGGAGGCTGAGAGACCTATGTTATGACCTGCTTCTGTCTCTACCTCAAATTTACTTTAAGGGTAAATCATTCATCTCTAAATCTACAGAAAGAGTCAAGAGATAAGCAATTTTTAGGCCCTTGAGCCCTGGTAGCAGAATCAACAAACTGAGTGAGGTACCTGTGCTTGCTGTACAGTTTGTAGGAGGGGTTACATACTTCAGAATGTAATTCATAGGAAGAGGATAGTAAGTGAAAGCTGTCTGTGGATGCCAGCAGGAAATCCCAACCACACGATGCCATGTAACTCCGTTACGTGGAGTAAGCATCTTACTCCAGGGTGTAGTGAAGTGTCTTCTCTTTTGAAGGGTCAGTCCTGAGACTTTTGTGAAGTTAGTTACCAGATCCTAAAAACAGAGGAGATACCTATTCCAGAGATGGTTGTCACTACCTTTTATCCAACACAATGGCGGCAATGTGCTCACACAGTATACAGATAGCCTGGGCTCCGATTCCTCCCATGACTTCAGGGATTTAAAAACACTTTACCTCTCTGAAAAATACTCTAGGAATTAGGTTGTAATCTATTCCAAGGTTAGGGTCCTTAAAGAAATTTCAGTCTCCACAACAGGATGTATTGTCAGATTATATTCCATGGAGCCATGGCACAACCCACGGAAGTGGTTCAAATTCAAAACCTAAAGACCTCTTGGTCTGTTCCTGCGGATTAAGGAATTCTGTTGTTGATTGGGTATCTGGGATGGCATCTACCATTGTACTGCAACATCCTTACATTAACATTTTGAAATGACTTATTATATGCAAAAGGTGTAATATTTCATTCTAAATCTTATGCACCAGTAATGAAAGAATTATTTTAGAGCTAATGAAGAGATAGAGGAATCTTATTTAAACATGTACTAGAACACAAGTCTGGAAACAAATGCCTTTAATCAGAGACCTTACTTAATAACACTTAGATGGATCCTCTTCTGTTACAGTTTGATAATGTTATTTATATTTTTGTGTAGACAGACATTATTTTTGTAAAACAGTGCCTCAATTTCAAAAGGTTATAATAGATAAGAAGATTGCTCATTAAAATATATTCAATTAAAATCTTACATACTAGATATTAATTTAAACTCAAACAGACCTTTCTTATAGAACTAAAAAGATTTTTAATATATTCAGATAAAACCCTAATGTACTGAACTCTTCTTTTTTCCACTTACCCTTTGTTATATATCTTTCACAACTTATTGCCCAAGGGTTCTTGAGGGTTAATGGTGTTATAGGTGCAGTACATAAAACTAAAGAGGCTGGCAACTCCATGAGGAATGCAGTGGAAAAATGGAGAGTCTTCAAAATCAGCATTTTGCAGTATTACAGATAAGGAAATTCCTGTACCAGGTAGAACAACTTTGTATAGGAATATACCTTACAGTTTATTGCATTCCAGAGATTTTGTAGGACCAAAAAAAGGAGTATTCCAATTGCAATAGAAACTGCCAATTCTATATCTATTCAGAAAAGATAAAAAGTCAATATTAGAAACTACTCTCATGTCCTCCTCAAAAGGTCTGAAGGAAATTTACTTGGCTTTGGTGCCATCTTGGTAAATGTGAGAAGCCCCTTTAGCTTATTAAAAGTATTTGTTACTATGGAAAAGCCCCCAAATTTAAGAACACATTTCCTGAAGAAGTGTTAATTCCTGGCATAGAGAGGCAACAGGATGAGGTGAAAGACAAAGAGGCTTGAGCCAGAGGGAGCTTTCTTGTGGAAAAATGCTCTCTCTTCAGAAACAGAGATAAGATAGGATTGAAATGGAAACCAAGGAAAGTATATTTTCCTCAGGTAGGCCCTGCAATCTTGCAAATTAAGATGCTCACATTGCTGAGGAAGATAACTAGAAACATAAAAGATGTATCACCTGGAATGCTTAAAAGTTACGAGCTAGGGTCAAATCATGTGCAATATAATAGAAGAGACTGTATTCAATTGTTCACTTTTATTTGGAAATAAAAAGAAGACAACTGTATCTGAGCTGACCTGTATCTGATGCCAGAACTAGAAAGTTAAAAACTTTCCCAGGACTTGAGAAGCTTTGATAACTAAGATGACGGTGGGATCCCCATTACCGACCTTTGAAGATAAAGCTTAAGTACTTCTTAAATGCTTCTTGAGAGATATATGAGACTTTCTGTAAGATTATTTACACATCCACACTTAGCCGTACACATCTTAACCATTAGGCTTCATCTCAGCCTCACAAACATGGCACAGGGTTTTGTCTGAATAAGCCCTTATTTTGGTCCCCGTGGAATTATTTTTAGGGAAACTAGGCCTATAGCAACAATCCATTTTTTTGGGGTTGAAAATAGGAAATATATTTTCATATTTCAAACATTTTAAAATATTTCAAATAAATAGTCCATACAAAAAGGCTCTTTTGTCATATTTTTATGTCAGAATAATCATATTAAAGTTGTGTGCTTGTAAAAATGCTTTTCTTAGGGGGAATCTATTAACTTGAGCGATTCCCTTATTTAAAATAGGAAAAATTGCTAGAACTCATAGTAGTCTGAAAGACAGAATGAACATCTTATAGAAAGGGTTATTTTTGATTCCTTTAATACCATTTAGTGAAAGGGCGAAAGCTTTCACATGACAGTCCATTAAATGTACACTGCAGATTGCTGTCTCTCTAACACCTGGCAGCCTATGCTTTTTTTTTTTTTTTTCTCAGTTGAGTGCTGTACCGAATGGTGGTATACGTCTATGGTCCTTACATAACTACACTGAAACTTTAGAGAAAATGTTTTCCCCTTTCCATCCGTTGAAGTAGACATGCTTAGTGCCAATTTTACTCCAAGGGCTTTCTGCACTTTGTCAACATCCTGGTACCATGGTAGATTTCGAATTAGCATTTCTAACATTTCCTCACTCTAGATCATCAAAACTTCAGACTCTCACCAAACACAGCTTTTCATTCGTCTCTCTCAATCACATATGAGGCCATGATTTTCCACTCTGCACCAAATCTACCTGTATCTATGTTTATTTTATCATTTGCAAGTCATTATTTTTGTGTCAAAGCAAAACCTTGTTTTTTCACTTAAAAAAGAGGCAGCAGTTCATACTGATGCAGTAAGAAATGCTCTGTGGAGATGAAGCAACCTCTAGTACATAAGAATGGAGAGAAAGCTCTATGAGTGAGAGAGGAGAAGAAAGAAAAGAGGGAAAATATTACATTATTCTAATATTATCATTGAGAAAACTTTATGAAAGGTGATACCTTCTGTTCATTCCACAGCTAAAAAGTTACCTTCCACCTAAACATTGGTGACCACTGAAACCCATGACCCCAAGGGGGACAAGAGATCCTACTTCAGAGGATGACTCAGGTAGTCTTTTATTTGACCCATTCGGTTTTCATTCTTCTCTTTTCTCATCATTCCTACTGATCAAAAGAGCTTCATTTCTAACATTCTAATTCTAATAAGATTACTGTGTTTATGGCAGAAGCAATTTCTTTAGAGACAGTATTTTAGCAGACAATAAAGTCACATAAGATTTAGCAATTGCAGAAGAGTAAAGCAACTTTGTTAAATTGTCATGCCTCTAAGCTCATGTTTTAACTTTCAGAAAACCTGGAAAACTTTGATGCTATGGAGCTACAGTAAATTTGGAATAAGAACATGGTCTTCCTGCTCACATATTTAAAAACTGTCACATGTGTCCCTGGAGGCAATGTGTGCAAAGAATCTGCTTTATGAAAAATGAAAATCTTGATAAAAATTATCTGATAAGGTCTGAGTTTTATTTGTGGCAAAAATCTGAAATATGACATTAATTAATATACTTTTCTCTGATCAGTCCTTACTTTTACTGATTTTTATTTTTTAGCTAGAGCAGAGCTTAATTTCATAAAATAAACTTTCAAATTGATCTAAATTGTAAAAATATCAATTAAGTGTTAAGAGGCAACATTTGTTAGAAACAGACAAATGAGCATGCCTCGTATACAATAAAATAGAAACAAAATAAGTTCAAGAAATTACATTGCTTATTTCTTTTTTTCCAATTCTTTTTAGCTTTTTTTTTTTTGTGTGTGTGTGTCATATAGTTGTGGTGTCTAACGCTGAAAATTTGATGTGCAGATTTTTGAAGACACATAGGCAACTGGGAATATAGTTCTACAGAACACAAATGGAGCTTGTGCTCTTAAGACATTTATTTTCCTTTGAAACCCCAGCTGCAGATTCAGTGAGCATATTTTCAAACTGCCAGAGGCACAGGTACTGGTTGTTCTTGTGAGAATAAACAGGTACCTGAAAAATGCAAACATGTGATCAGTCAGGTCATTTCAAATGTACTCTCACACAGTTCAACCGGAGGTGCGGGAGGTGCCCGATTTTGAGAGATGGCAACCGCTTCCTGCACAAGTAACCTGAGCATCTGAACCTTCAGACAAGCTAACACACGTGCAGCAGCGGTGCTGCGAGAATATATAGACGGTCTCAATAGATGATTTGGGAGTATTAAACACATGCTGACTATTCTCTTGTGAGGATCAAGGAAAGTATAGCCTACAGCGCAGAAGAAACATTTTCTGACAAAACATACTTCTCTTCAGTAGTTTCTTAGTGTTCTAAATTTTGTTTCCCCTGCTTCCTGCTGCTGCTTTTGTGCCCTGACTTCCTACATCTTTAGGCCCATTCTCTGACAGGTAAAATATTTACTTAGACAATATGACACAGGCTTCGAAAGATTTTCCTTAAGTTCTAGAGCAAGGACATTTCAAACGTTGTACTCCAATTACTAGAGAATTAACACCCTACAGGGTACAAATCATTGCTGGATAAAAGCTTTAGTAGGTTAAATGAAGGGGGGAAATCCTTTAAAAACGCACCTGTGAGCAACAGAATTACAGAATTATTTCCAGTGGGGCTATTTCAGAGTGGTATCTGACAATGCACCTTGTGTTTCTGTAGCCCTCTGTATTAAGGGAAGAACATGCATTATTCGTGTTTAAACACTGCAAAAGGCTGTACGATGAAAATCAGAATAGTGAAACCGTAACCAGAGGAGCTCGCATGGACAACAGCACTGAGAGATTCGAAATATTAATGTGTTCCAAATGTATCCCTGACAAGAAACTTGTTTGATAGCATCTGCTTCATTGCAGCTTTGCTTTCCATCTCACCGACACATTCTCTTTCTGCCTAAGAGTAAAAACATAAAAGGCTGCCTCAAAAGACAGTGAACACGAAGAGAGAAAAGCCTTGACCTCACTTCCAGCATCCTCCTTTGCCAGCTCTCATGACCTCCACTGGAGCTAAGCGTGAGCTGGAGGTTACTGGCTTTGCAGACATACAAGGAATTCAAAATCTCTGATGCCTTGATGACATTTTTTTTAATGGGAAAGGAGGGCTTTCCTTGGTTTCAGAGCTTGATTTTAACCAAAAAGAATGCTGTTCTATTTTCTTCTAACATGGTTTTTGAGAAGTGTCTCAAAGAATACAACATATAATTTCCTCAAGTACTTTTGATCATACTCTAATCTTGCAGCTCAACTAGTAGTCCAATACTGAATTTTCAGTGGCTTATTTCAAACCTTCATGACAAATTGAAGCTGTAGTTTGATTTTTAGTATAAGTACTGGACTTAAAAGTTGATTTCCATTTTCACATACTACAGAATAGAGTATTACAAAATCATCTAGAAAGCACAGCATTATAAAACATCCCTGAATTATAACATGTCACATACATGTAAATAAATGCAGATATTTTAGGAAAATTAGTAATGTTTCTTACAACTGCACCTAAGAATGCATGTTTATAAACTCATATAGAAACAGACGCACTCTGCCATTAATGAATCATTCATTCATATTTCCAATGACCTTTATGGTTTTATCACAGTATTCTGTTACATAAAATGCAGGCTTTTATCTATTTCTAATCATACAAAAAGAAAAGGAGAGAATTTGATTTTCATGGAACATTCGTGTGATAGTCCAATTATGTGCTTCAGGCACTGGTTGTTTTCTAGCAACCTTACAGAGTCATTTTCTGTAGAGAAAAATTTCCAAATAACTGAGCAACATGCAAAGTTTCTGTAGCTCTAATTTTTGGTGAGAGCTGGTGTGTGATAACAAATAGCTTCTAGCAACAACAAAAACATGAAAAATTTTCCGCAATGATGAGGAAGGGAAATTAGGGAAAGGTCAAGTTAACAACAGTTATTTATATGTTACTTCTATATACTGCTGTTCTAATCAATATTTCTATTTAGATTATACGTTTATTAATTTAGTTTAATTTAGTTCAGATATTATCAGAAATGTCACTGACATGATATCTGGGGAAGGTATCATTCAGGATACCAGTGTTTCAGCTGACACATCATATAAACAATGTGTATATAGACAACTTCTGTGTTTCAGTATATTGCCTATAGCTGTATACTAAAAAATTGTTAAGATCTACTGATTTTTCTTTCTATAACTTATGAAATTTTATGTGGCAAAAGATGGTTCAAATGAAGCCAGGGACTAAAATTCAGAAATTCTCGTTGATTTTTTTGGAGAACCCTAGCTTTTTTCAGCAAGGAACTTTCAGATTCAGCAAGGAATTTTCAAGATAAAGGCATCTTTCTTTCTTTTTTTTTTTTTTTTTTTCCAGGTTGAATTGAAGGCTGAGCAGAGGTAATACTGCTGAGCAAACACCAAACACCAAGTCAGTTATTTTTATTATCAATGCATCCAGACACAATTAACAATTCCCCCTCGGACTCTCTTAGTTTTTCATTAATTCACTTCCTCTGGATTCTGCACTTCCTGAAGGATGCAGTAATTGCCCACACGATGGCTCCAGGTCATAGCAGACCTGTTTGACACAGGAGTTGTGACTTCATGCAGTTTTCATTTAGAAGCAAATCTCAGTAACTTTTTCTAAATTTAAAGTACTCCCAAAACAAATTCAGTTACTCTTGAGAAACATTTTTAGTAATCCATCTGAAAATAGTAATAGTCTACCACCTCACCTCACTTTTTAGTACTAAAGTGTAAAATTTTTCCTGAGGTATGTTTAAAATAGGTTAATATTTTCTTATATTTGTTTATTCACGTTATACTGGAATAAATTAAGTATAATAAAAATACCACTTGAAATTTAATTCTAAATGGACACCTCTCTTGAGGTTTTTTTTTTTCATTATATTCAATTTTTCACTATGCTGAAGCACTGGGAAAACCATAATTCAAGGGCTGGTTTAGGTAGCTGACTTGATATATGGCTGTTGAATATGGGAATTTTTATCAAATAACTTTTTTGTTTGTGCCAGTGTTGTGTTCACACAAGTTCACTTACTCATTTAAATGCTTAATACAGACTCCTCTGTCTCCACATGCAACAGGGATATGTACTCATTCCTAGCTATTATAAATATCCAAGCCCGCTTAAAAAGAAAAAGCATGCTGCCATGTGACTTAAGAGTGAAAATACCATCTTTGAATAGGTGGTATAACAGAGCCTGAGCTTTGGTACCTGTATCACTCACTGTCAGTCATCTATTTATCTCTGTCTACAAGAATGTAAGTGTTTGTCACTCTAATAGGTCATATTTTGAGGCTTTTCCATAGGCTGCTGGATTCGAAAATGGCCATATCTTACCATTTAAGCCAGGGAATGGCAGTTATTTGTATTTCTGACTCAAATATTTAAATTTCAAGGACATAATAATCTGGAATTCTCTAAAATGGCCCAGTGTAGCCACCTTATGATATGTTCCTTTCCGAAGCAGGTTTTCCTGTGGTTTTGAAGGTTGTCAGACAACATCTGCATGCATGTGTTTCTGTGTGTGAGGATGTAAAAGAGAAGGAGAAGGAGAGAGAGCACATTTTTGTTGGCACTTTGCGGTATCGTACTACTTGCTTTCCTAATGAATTCAAAATCCCACATACTCTTGCAAGCAATTAAAAGTGCTTCTAACTGCCTTTGAGGCACGGTGCACTTGACAAGTTTGGCAGGTTTCTTGTCCGTTAGCTGAACCTGATACAAGAGCAGGCAGTCCCAGGCTTGCACAGCTCTAGTTTTATAACTCCCAAGAATCCCCTTTTACAAGAGAGATCTATGTGCACATTCATTCTCACAGCTCTAAGAGTTTGAACAGCTGTTCCCTTTAAGTCATTCTCATCTCTTGTCATTACATATAAATGCTCTAAAACAGTGCATAAATCATTGTTGTTGTATTTACGAAAAAGAACAAAAAAAATGCCCTAAATGCATCTATAGTGAATACGTCCTTCAAACATGCTGCCTTCCACTCATCTATAGCATGGATTAGAATAACAATACGTCCATAATACATATTTTTATTCAGTAAAATAGTGATCTATATTTTACATTCAAGTTAAGATTAATTAAAATTCAGGAGATGAAAACAATTATCCTGCCACAAGTATTTCCTGTAAGACAGAAATATTTGTTGACCCAAGATTAGAACAGCAAACTCATTAAGTAAATTAATAATCCCAGTAATTTAAGACTCCCAAGATTTCTGGTGGGAGTTTTAAACAAAGATTGACTACATCTGTTGACATTCACACTGCTGCTGTGGCTGTAGTTTCTCAGAAAAAACACGTACTCTTTCCAAGACTCATCAAATGGTTACCAATCTGCTGAGAAACAGAATGCAAACTGGATGGACTGAAAAGTGGCACAATTACAGATTAATGTGAGAAGAAAGAGGAGGATCATGGCGACTTTACCCACGTTCAGCATAAAGGGCACCATGTCAGGCATTAAGCCATAGGAAAACCAAGGGCAGTGTTTGCACAGAAACCTTGAAGCAGAAATGCCCCTGAATTATTTTTATGGCAGGCGTACTTAGGACAGCAGTGGACATCTGAAAGACAGCTTCTCCTGTTTGCTTTCGTGGCAGTATGGAAATTTGCTTGTTCTCTGTGGATGGGAAAGGTGTGGCTGTGCTCTTATGATTTTCCTATCTAGTCCACTACACAGCCACATCTGGCACAAGCAGAATAAAAGGAAGGCTGTTTAAATAAAAGGGAGGGCTGGGACCTGGATCCAGCGTACCGATGTACTCTCCAGCTCCGTGTGAATCTCACTGCTCAGATACACTGCTCAGAAGGGTCCTTGGGGCTGTACCTTAAAATCACTTTTGTAACAACAGAACAAAGTCAGCTCTGCTCATCAAATCCAGTGCACTTGCTGTGGCTCTAGGATCTCAAAAAGCTTTGATGTCCTTTTTAATGTAGCAGTTCAATTAATTGCATTAAAATTCGATAAATGAGGTTTGGCATCCTTCTTAAGAGTACTAAAATACTGTTGCCAGCCACAGCCACAGTGACACCCTTCTCTGCCCCTTGCTCCATCTTCATTACTTATTGAACACTTAGGATGTTGTTTATGGATTTTTCCAGTTAAAAAACTCACTCTACAAAGTAAAAAATATATATATATCTATATATATCTCTCAAAAAGCTTTGTTTTCTGATTTATCATACTGCTTACTCAAGTAGAAATGTAGCATATTTCAAGAAGTTTGACAAGCAGAATAAGAAGCATTTATATGTTCTTGTGTTGTATAAATAACTAAGAACAGTCAACAGACTTTCAACTTCAAATCCTACCAGAACTAAAATATCTAATAGACTTTTTCTATTCTTTGAGTCCTTTTTATATAAATTCTACCTATCAAAATGGACAATTCAAAAATTAATTCAACTAATGTCATATGATGTACCCTTCTGTATCAATGAGGTTTTTTTAGAAAGCCCTTTCTTGTTCTTTAGAAGGTCCTTTTCATGATATTTAAGAGGACTATTTATTTTCTTTTAAATGACCACGAAAGGTAGCAATCATTTTCACTGTTAGCTTCACACTGAATTTCATTTACACTTTGCTTAAATTTTTATCTGTTTTCACAATAAGAACTTAAATTTACAGAATTTGGCCAATTTCCAACCAATATTTATACATATAGCCTTTCAAGACCTCCAGTGCCCGCATAATTGAACAGCAGGCAGAGTTTATGGATGAACTTGCTGAAGGGAAGAGTCATAAACTATGATGTGAATGATCCCAGGGTACCTCTCTAGCTTGAATTTTCAATGCTTCCACAGCTGTCAATATGTCTTTAAGAACTCTATGCTTTAAATCAAAAGGCTATGAATCTTCCAGACAGTAGCTAGTGCACTTCTACAGCTTGGATTTTCCTATATGAGAGATCTGAATCTCAGATTTTCAAACTTCTTTTGATTCTGTCAGATATGGGAATTGAACATAGTCATAAAAATGCTTGGTGTTATTGCTCCTGTTAATACATAGTTAGCCAATACCTTTTGAAGGCTCGTATATTTTAGTGAGGCTTCCTGATGAATGTAAACCTAGATTGTCAATGTTGAGGTATATAAGCACATCAACCCTTTTTTTCTTTTTTTCTTTTTCTTTTCTTTTTCTTTTCTTTTTTTTTTTTTTTTTTTTTTTTTTTTTTGAGACATGTTATGACCTTACTGCGTTTTACAAACCCTGCACACCTGCAAGGAAACCTCTCAGAATGGTAATATAGAGTAGAAAACAATATTCCCTTCAGCAACAAATGACATATGGTCCAGATGACTCCTCATCAGTGTCAGCCTTCAACTTTGTAGCAAATACAATATACCATATATACAATATACTAAAAGAAGACTACTATGTCACTCATTTCAGAAGATTTTAAAGCAGCCAGCTCTTGTTTCTGAAAGTCAGGTAAAGAGAAATTGATCTTCTTCCTTCTTTTAGGCTTTCTAGGCTAGGGTCAAGCGATGACATTAAGTGATTAATCAAATTCTGTAGAGTGATAAATAATTCAGTTGGATATAACATAAGAGCTTCATGGCACCAAGATAAACCAGCTTCCCAAAGGGAGTAAATCAGTTATTAATGAAATCAACAGGACTGCTTATGTATAAGAAAAAATCTGTTGTATATACTAGCATACCATATTATCCAAATCAGAACTCTCACTAGGAGATCTACAAAAGCAGGTCTGGTTTGCATGTCCAGTGGGCAAGCAAGGTGTGCAGATCCACTGATTTCTGCAACCCAAGTCAGACAAAGCTTTGTCTTTGCTAGTGGTATGTTCAACTTCCCTGCCTCCCCTGTTCCCGCTGCCGAGCATAGCTCTCTGAAGAGCACGTGTCCATCATGTGTATCATCCTTCTGGGTCACTTTGGGAACTCTTCCCACCGTTATCCCTGCCTTCCACTAAAACATATACCTAACCAACACCTAATGAGATAACTAACTCACAATAATCTCTGCTACATGCTCAGTTACACTGATTTTTATCTTTGACCCCAGCTTTCTCCAGTCTGAATGTCATCTCTGTGGGAAAACAGTTCTGCAGGACAGAATAGAAGAATGAGCTGTTTATAGAGGATGCTTCAGGGGATGCTGGCTGAAATCCTATTCATCTGTAAAGCATTGTGGCTAAGATATCACACCTGAGCTCGGTTCATGTCTTGGTTATTCACACTATTGTAAGACCTTAGATAATTCAATCACTCTCTATTTGTTCTTCCATTTCTTCTTTAACTTTTGTCTATTTAGTCCTTTCTTTCAAAGGCAGTCTCTTTTATGTCTTCATCCAGCTCCTAGCACAATTAAACTTATTGTTGTCTAGTATTTCCAAGTACTGCAAGGATAATTTCAGTCCCAGTCATTCCTTTTCTCTCTCCTTTGGACAATAACATGAGGTATAGGCACACATTGAGTCATAAATGCAGTTCCGATAAAATACAATTCTTTCAAAACACAGAGGAAATAAGTTTGAAGGACATTAAAATGTTCAGAAAATAAAGCAATTTCCAACTTATACAAGCGTTCTGTGATGATACCTAGCTGAATATATTAATTTCAAGGGGATTATAAAATATAGTTGTTGTTTATAGCCACATTTTTACATGCGCAAATAATATACGAAATAGTATCATTGGATACCTGTGTCTTTTTTGATTAGTAGTGTTTCTTTAAACATCCTCATCTTGCAGTGGTTTTGCTAAAATCATTAATACCAAAAACAAGAGTATATTGACTTCCAGGCCAAGGCGTCCCCACAAAGTTCTCTTGCAGAACATTTACAGAGTAGTCTATCCTTGATTTGGAGTTGGTATGAAGCCTTCTACCTTACAATTTTCTTCAGATAATCCTTATACTATGTACATGTCTCACAAAATTTAGCACTAACTGTCTTAGGGCTTCTGCCTATTATAAAGAATTTACATTTAAATGCTTTTGAGTGTAAAAACCCTAACAATAATGATCTATCACTTGCATTTTGTTAACTGAGTACTTTCATTGTTGTTTTATATTTTACTGGAAGGAAAATATTTGTCTCTATGTATTTATTTATCTTTTGGAAGGGGATACATATAAACACATCAGTGTAATTAGTATTAATTAACATGTCATTAGTCTCTCTTACATTTACTTCCGCATTTTAAATTAATTTAAATAAACTTGGCTTTGATCTCCTGCATGTAACTTCCAAAGGATCTCAACAACTCAAAGGAATGCCAAGATTTTATTATTAAATTCTTCTCTTTCTTAACAAAATTTAATGTATCTAATTTCTTTTATTAAGATTTCAAATTCTTTCACCCTTTCCCTCTCACTGTTTCTCAGTCTCTTTCTTTTCCTGGTAGCTCCTGTGGCTGTGGCTAC
Source organism: Rhea pennata (assembly GCF_028389875.1). Classification (NCBI taxonomy): domain Eukaryota; kingdom Metazoa; phylum Chordata; class Aves; order Rheiformes; family Rheidae; genus Rhea; species Rhea pennata. Next base: position 64,464,554 of record NC_084664.1, on the reverse strand, counting down.
ATGTCAGAGGTTTGAAATGACTGCAAGCCTTTTCAGACACCGTATCTGCAGAATTTAATACATCAGGGCTCTGAGATAAAGTGGGAGTGCAGCACCCCTGTGGTGGCATCTAAGTGCCCTGCAAGCACCTCTGGATGCTCTGGGAGATGAGCTTGGACTGGGGACATGCAGTTAGGACTCCCTGTTCCTTGCCATCTACCGTGAAGTGCATTTCTGATGCAGGCTGAAATCCCAGTCCTGGGAAAATACTGTGCTGAACAACTGCTACGGACTAATTATACAAACACAGACCAAAGCCACTGGGTTAGCTCTGCAAAAAGCTGAGGAGTTCAGTATGGAGCAGTGCACCTTTAAAATGTCAAGCTGCGAGAGCCCAGCCTGAGGGGCTGTATGGCAGGTCTCTGCATAACAGAGGGGAAGATTTGCAGGCTTAAAATGGGATCACTGAACTAAGCAGGGTGTCAGTTAAACGACTCAAGGGAAAGCTGGACTGAGGGATATGTCAAACATGTTCACGAGTATAGAAGCATTTCTTTAGATTGCAAAAAAAGCTCAAGCTTCAGATGAGGTTTCATGATTCAGCACTTTGTCTTAGATTTCAGTGCCTGTCCCTCTCCATCCTTCATATTCACAGCAGAGAATTAGATTATTTCCTAAACAGCTCAGGAGTTAACATATCTGGCAGTAGGACACTCGAAGTCAAGTATTCCACTTCCTAAGGAAATCTGAACCTATTACATTTTAATGATCATTTTTAATTATTTTAATAATCACATTTTAATCCCTGAGCGTGAGACCAGACTGAGGGGCTACTTGAACTTGTCTATAGGACATGCCTCAAGAAAGTGAAAGGACAGCTCAAGAAGTAAGAAGTGAATTGGATTTCCTTCTGTTGGTGAGTTCGCCAGAGCTGTTGGATAAGAGAGCACCGTCATTTGTCACAAGGCAAGGTAAGCTCGAGAGAGTCCTAACTTGAAGAACACATATTGGTTTGGACCCTGCAGGTAACCTCAGCCTGTGAATTTTAGTCACACTTGAGGGAGAATTAATCATTTAGCTGCTAACATCGCTTCTAGGTGTGAGAAGAAACAGCTTCAGGTGAGTGAAACAGATTCACAGCCTTTCACTTGAAGCCAGAGGATACATATCTGCACAGAGGAAGAGGGAATAAACACCTCTGTCAGATTTCACAATAATCCATCGCCTGTAAGACTGGCAGGGAAACACAGGGAATATTGATAAGTTTAAGTATTTCTATAATGAACCTTCAGGTTTCCTGCTCCTTTACAGAAGATGTAAACTCAGATTTGGTAAAGGTCTCTTTCCAGAGAAAGGAGATTTCTCCTATCAGTGTATGAAAAGTACGTAACAGGATGCACAGGAAAATCTACTAGCAAAAGTTGTGGTGCCTCTGGATTTCAGATATGTTTATAGACAAACAGGCATTTTGAGAATCTAGCATTTTTCAATGAGGTGTTGTAGTAATCAGTAGATCAACTTAGATATTTAAAAAGCTTTCAAGATTTAAACCACACAGTCCAGAGCAAAATTTATGCTACAAACATCCGTTATGTAACAGATATCTGCTGAGTGGCATTTTTATTTTCATTTTTGAAACCGTTAACAGTAACCTCTGCTAGCATAGTCCTGGGGAACATGTGCATACAAAATTGCTTGAGTTCGACTTGTAGAGGTGAGGAAATAGAGTGCTGTGTAGACCATGCATTTTGGTGCATTTGACTTAAAATGCAATGTGGTGAGTGATCTATGTAGAAAAATTAATATACAGCAATATAGGCTTTAAAGTTGTTCTGCATGTATATGGTGGCCCTTATCCTGGAGCTCTGGACATTTGGTAGCTCTCAGCAGCAGACAAATTAACAAGTATCTCTCCTTCTGCAAGGAAAAATCTTTTGACAGACAAACCCAAACACATGTAGTTCTATCAAGGGAGCTGTATAATTAGCAATCACAGCAGTTATGGATTCGAAAGATTGAAAATTTTTACAGGGCAAGCCCATTGCACCAGAACGATCTGAAAAATACTGCAGGACAGGAAATTCTGTGACTCATACTTCATATAATTTCCATCTCCACTCAGAAAAGGGTGAGTCATAAGTTTACTAAGTGAAAAATAATTATGATTCAGAAAACCCAGATTACAGCATGATTATTCCTTAAAAAATTAGACCACACATATTTCTTACTTAGCATATCTGCTCCCCGTGGCTACAGAGATACATATCTGATGACTTTCAGATTAACCCTAAGTTTGCATTTTTTCTCATTCCTGCTAGGTATGGAAAGCCAATACAACTCAGACAAGGAGGTTTGGTTTGTCTTTCTTCATCAGCAAAATACTAATTAAAGAAAATTCGATAAACTTCAGAATTTTATCTGCCTCATCTTAGGTCTTTAAATATCTGTGGAAGTGATGCATTCAGTCTTGCAGATGAGGCAGATTTTGGATTGCAGCATCACTGTCACCAATCATGCGAGAAAGAAAGACTATAGCTTCACTTTCAAATATAAATGTAAAGGATTGGAAGATATATGGAGTGGTATACAGTCTCCTACTTCTGCACTGCAAATTGTTCTTTTAATTGCTTTCCCTTGATGTATTATGTCCCACATTTTTCTCAAAACATCTGTCCTATTGATTCCGGAAGGGCACAATCCAATAAGGATCATAAGTTTCCTATGCAAACTGTGGAGAGAGTTAAACCTTGTAGAGGGATATCTAAGTCATGCTCCCTTTATCCAGTAACTGTGTGATCAGTTGCCTTCAGAGGGCAGTGCCCATCTAAGCTCTTTCACTAAGAGTAGCGGGGACAAATAAGAAATGCTAGATATGCTCGTCCTTTTGAGCTCTCATCCACCTTACAAACACATTTGTCTGTCTCTGTCATCATGGTTTAGAGTTCAGTTGATCTTCACATCTCCTGCCAACCTTGAGTCTGTGGTCCATCTTAGGGCTAAGCATACTCATGCAGGGATGGGCCAAAGAGAAGTTTCCAGCCCTCTCCTTTGGATATATAGGTATACTGGAACACCATTTTACAAAAAAATAAACTGTTTCAGAGCCCAAAACAGAAACCTAAGTCTTCATCATTCCCTACTGCTTGAATATTTTCGCTGCTAGACCTGAGCTCAGTCTCTCTGCGCCGGCTCTTTCTAGGCCTATGGCTCTTCCACTCTTACTTCCCAGTAATTCAACTTCAAAGGAAGCAAAGGAAAGACTTCTCACCCTGACAACATAACTTAGGCACTCTCTGTAGAGGTGGAGCCATATTTCTCCAGTTTAAGAAGTGTCATAGGTGAGGTTGCCTTCTTCTGGGGTCGACTATTGCCTAACAGGCTTGGTCACAGACCACTTCTGGGTTTAATATGAATTCACATTGGGAACATGAAGTAGGACACAAGAACTCTTCCCAGGCACAAGTATTAGCATGCTTTGATGACATCTTTAAGGTAAAAAAAGAGGCTTCCAGGCAGTCCTGAAAGTTAGTGAATTGTTTCAAAACAAGGTGAGGTTTTGGTCACAGTTTAAGCATGAGGTAGTAAGACCAGATCCAAAATACAGGATCAAAGTGCAGGCCTGTTAAAGTCACAATGACTACTCTATTGACTATTGCTAAAGACAATATTCCTATAGAAAGTCATTACTGCCCCTAAATCAGAGATCTGATGCATTCTAATATTTAATGATGTGATCCAAAAGACACTGAAATCAGTGGAAGATTCTCCAGATGCTTCAGTGTGCTGTGGATCCAGATAACATGCATTAGTTAGCTCAAGAGAAAAAAATTCTTAAGATTCTTATTAAATTAAAAAAGAAAAACAAACTTCATCTTTGTCTTGTTGTTGAGCCCACCTCTGTCTTCCAAGAATAATCAAATAAATGTGTAGCTATAGTATGTTGCTATTCCAGTGAATCATAAACATTTTGTTTCAGTTTAGATCTTGGACTAATTGACTGTGAAACATTTGAACCTGTTGTCCAGTAACTGTGGCTATTATTTAATATTTTGCCTCTGCTCTTCAAAATGATGACCTAACCAGGACAGTTCATATTATCAATTGTGAATATTAGAGCTGAGTATAAAAAGTAAAATTATCAGTCTGTAGGTTTTAGTTATATACAACGTAGTGACTTATGTATTAGAAATAAGTAAACTGGTCAAAGTAGATATGTAAATTATAAGAACTAATAATATGAACTTAAATAATATCAATCATAAACCAAAAATTGTTTACTGAAGACATCTGTAAATGTTAGATAAAAAAAAAAAAGACATCGGAAATTTTCCCAGTCTCTTCTGACACAATTAATGAAAAGAAAAACAAAAGCTAAATTCTTCAAATAAATTATTCATTGAGAATTATTTGATGAGCTCTGACAATTAAGTGGTAGGTTAATTACAGAATAGAATTTCCTGTGAGGGGACAGCCAGGTAATCCAGCTTACGAACTACGCATGCTGAGACTGAAATGAAGGACTCTCTCCTCTTTCTCTAGCCAGTTGAGGCATGCTGTTAATCGTTCTGTGCAATTGAGCATTTTAAGAGTTCAAAACCAATGAAGTGCTGAGAAAAGTTTCTAAGTTTCTTCCATAAGATTTCTTCTTTTTTCATTTAGCAATAGACCGGGAACTCATGCAACGCATAATTGTTATTTTTATTATTTATTTTTAGTTTCTTTCAAAGAGCTTTTTTTGTTTTGTTTTGGGTTTTTTTCCCCAAATCAGTTAACTCCTATGACATGGCATACATCCATCTAAAAGTACATATAGGTCATTCTGGATAAACGGGACAACTACTTAAAACACCGGATCAAAGTTCACTTCTAAAATGCTTATCAAATCTCATAGCACAGTGCACCTCTCAAGCTGTCAGAGCCAGAGCTTTAGACAACATCCCCAAAAGGATGCAGACAATTACCAGTTTGAGGAGCTTAAAATGTGGTATAACCTCACTCACAAATCTCCTTATCTGCAGAAAGAAAAGTGAGAAGGTGAATGCAATGGGTGAAGGTGTATATATCCTTCAGATATGGGATGTATCTCATAAAAGGAGACCGTTAAGAGGTTAGTGCTTGATACTGCTACCGGAATGTTTTAACAAAATCCTAACTTAGGGCTTGGTTTTCCGACTGTGCAGGCAACCCTGCCAGGTAATCCTTTTCATAAATGGATAACCTTTTATCTTATAAGTTGTTAAGAGGTTTTACCACTACTACTTCTTTGTAAAGCTATTCCAAATGTCACTCTTCTGACAGTTAGGAGCATTCTGCTGAACATTCAGGATAGCTGTGATATTTTCCAGCCCGTATGTATTTGTGACCCATATATATACATGTAGAATCATAGACCTTATCTTGATATTATTTCATTTAGTAGTTTCAGCTATTATTTAGTGCATGAGGGAATGCTTCAATTGAGTTAATCAGGATCTAATGCCTTCCCTGTGAGGTCCTCTTCACCTACTATTATTTCCCCTCTTATCCTATTTCTCCCATCTTTTTTTCTGCCATCTAACAGTAAAACAACTTCTGCAATTTTTCTTGTAACAGTTTTCGGTTTACGTTTTGTCTCACTTTGAAGTCCTCTTAAATGTATCTGATGCTCATAGAGGGAAACTGGAAATGCAGAAGATCTTAAGGCAGTATTCACCACTGTGAATGTACGTGTTGCTACTCTGCAAAAACTTGCTTTCCTCTTAACCAATTCTGAATTAGTGTAAGGGCTAAGATGTTTCCAAACCTTACAGCAGGATTACTAAATAGGAATTATGCAAATCAGGCACTCTTGTTATTGTACCTGCTGTTCACAGTCTATAACGAAATAGTCTATAGTCTTCACCAAGCATTCTCAGTAAATGGTAACTACTGAAGGAAAATCTCAAAAGCTTATTTGGTTCAGCAACAGATGTGACCAAAAAGCTAGTTGCCTCCCAGTACTTTATGGTGTAGGGCTACTCTAAGCGGTCACATAAAACAGAATGGGAAATTATCAAATAATTACGTTTATGAGCAGCACAGCCATGAATGAGTGAATGTAATGACAATCATAATTAAAACAGATGCTGTTATTTACATGTATTTAAAATAAATTTCAGTGATCATAAAAGATGATCTATTGTAGGTTTAAATCTTAATTTAGAGATAATTACAGGATAGTGTAATCTCAGATAAAAGCTCCATGACCTTCACCAACTGATCTTGTCAGTAGTCCTAACGCATAGTAAATGATCAGCTTTCTCCTTATCTACATTTTGACTCAGGCAAATAGTGGTTTAAACTCATCATAGTACACTACTATACCAACACCTGCCACAGGGTTTAAGACAGTTCATTAAGTCGAACTTTTTAACTTTTTTGGGGGTCAATAAGTGACATTTTACTTATGTTCTCTGAGATTAGTCTACCTGGAAATGGGATGAAACCATTGCTTATTTCACGGGTGCCAAAGAGCTCCAGTAAATGCTCAAGACTGATACAGTTCAATTTGAAACATTTATCCCAACGAGAAAAGTTCTCCATTCTCTTTATATTTTCAGCTGCCCAGTCACCACAAGTATCATTTTGATTCTCCACAAATTTCTAGATCTTAGAGTTCCTCTTTAAATGTGTCCCTATAAAGCCTCAGAGCAGAAATAACAACTCTAAGTCTCTTTATCTATTGCCAAATAATTACTGCATTTACTATTTATATTAGCACTTAAGATTATGCAGTGGTCAGCTAGTCATGGTTTTAATCCAACAGAGGGGTGAAATTAATGTTATGGTTAAGGTTATGGTACGGTTATATGTACAACAGAAGTGTAAAAAGCCATTGTAGAAAATCAACCATGAGATCGTATTTGTCTCCCTTTCACCTCACACTCCTGCAAGGCAGGCCTTGAGTCTGTCAGAATTCAGTTTACAGAGACTACCAGACCCATCATGCTTAAAAATACTTGTCATGGTAGCCTGCCACCAGGTGTGCTCGAGCAGTTTGTCTGCAGGCCATCCACAATGTGGTCATGCCAATAGAAGCAGCATTGCCTAACAAGCTGAAGGTTACGTCTTCTCCAGCATGGAATGAACAAATGAGACCAGTTTGCATATAAAGTTAGGCAAATACTTTGGCAGCTCAGAACTGGAGCTCTTTACCAGGACCACAGTCCTTTAGCAGACTGGCTCCCCAGAGAGGTGCTCTGATTCCAAATATTTGTGGCAGAATCTGCTCATACTTTTGATGTGCAGTGCTGGTATGTATTAACCAAAAGGTCAAGCAATTCGTGTTTCAGTGTTGCCTCAATCCTATTTCTGCTGTAACCACTTTTTGTATTATTGCTTAGAAATCCAAAGGGAGTCTGTTTTTCTTTTTGTTTTTTCTTGACTGGAAAGTGAGTTGCTGAGCAGGGGCAATTCTATTCAGGTGATACTGATTGAAGTTACATCGAAAGAAAGTTAAATAAAGGGTCTGAGAGATTTTCTAGGATTGCCACTAGTTCATAGACTACATCAGCTAAAATGTGTTGCTCATTGTCCAAAATCTTATTATCAGTGAGACTGAGTTGTAAGATAATTCACGAGTGATGAGAGAATCAGGCAGTACTGACAGCTGTAGTCATGCCCTGGTTGAATCTATCTGTCACTCATTACTCACTATTCACTGCAATTCGGATGAGCTGCTTGTTTGCTAGTATACACATGTTCTCCATAGCTGGTCTCCTTTGCGTCTGCATGTTCAAAGTCTCTTACCATCTGTTTCTGATCTTCTGATATGTGAGGATGTTTTTGTTCCTCCTACTCCTTTCTCCTTGCATTCCATCTTATCAGGGAGGCAATGGAAGAGGGGACAAACTCCCACGTGATTATTTATACCGTGTTCAATCTTTAACTAAAAAAACTCCATAATCTAATTGATTGAATATATATATAAGCACTGTGATGATCACAGATTTTTTCTGATAATCTCACAAATCCATGATGCTCCTGTTAGATGTTGAAGTCATTTGCAGCAAACAGATGAATTTTACTGTTTACCCTGTTTGCCAATGATTTCAGAGCCACATTTGTTATTCAAAATTAGCCACCAAATCACATTTCTGTTTGTTCCTTAGCTTTTTCAACAATCACACCTTTTCAAGGAAGCCTCCATTAAAACAAAAAAAAATTATATATTTTTTACTGCAAGCTCCTTTTCTGTTTATTTGAAATTTCTTGTTCATCTAAATCTTCTAACCTGTTCTGTGGAGTAAAATTCTCACTCTTGGAAAATTTGATGCTAAAAAAGAATGTGATATATTTATCCATCATAAAAAAAGAGAACATGTAAGCTGTCATCCAGGTTGCTGATGTTAATATAACATGCATCAAAAATCTTTCTTATTGACTTTATTGTTCACTGGTGAGTACTGAGGTTCCTATGCTTGCTGCCCTCCTTTCTGTTATTCACTCTGCTCTCTGCTTCAAAGGACAGCAGGACTATGAAGTCCTTGCACTTTCCAAGTGTGTGGTGAGAACAGAGCTTTTGTGTTGGTAAAATATCAAGTTTTACTCTCAGCTTATAACTAACCCTTTCAAAAACTAGACTTGCAGTAGCATATCAGTTATATCTGGGCTTTCTTAAAAGTGTGATAATACGTATGTGTTTACATGCTTGTGTGAGGGGTGTGTGTGTTTGTGAAGTGTGTGAGTATGTGTATTTACTATTAATGCTACCACAATATAGCCAGTGCAGCTCTGGGAGACTGGCTAGGATTCTCCTCTGACACGTGCATCGCTGACAGAATTGTCAATTATTTCCAGCGCACACTCTTAGTTGCCAGTGTGTGAGCTGGGAAGAGCCCAGGTTTATTAGCAGATTCCAGGCTTGGTTTGCATGTAATCTGCCGACAAAGAAGGTACAGTGCTCCAGCCCGGACTATGGTTCTGAAAGCTCCATAGTTCTTGCTCCTGTTCTGATCTGTATTAACTGTGTTTTATTGAGAAATGCTGACCATGATGCAGAACAATTTTCATTCCTTCTGTTATAGAGTTCTTCCTATCAAGCCATGAGGAGGCTATTAACACCTCTCTGTTGGAAGCACATAAAATAATCATGGGAGCTGTTTGTGTTAATTCAGACTAACTCAGGCCTCTTTTTTGTTTCAGAATAATTACTGTTTCAAAATATCAGCATGTGTTAAGAGATCAGGATTAATTTGTAAGTGCTGAATGAGAATATTTCCAATGGCTTATTAAACACTAATTAGATTTAAAACGGTGTGACTCTACATACACTTGTGTGCATCAAGAAGTTTAAACATCTGCTTCATAAGTAATGTAGGTTGTAAGGTTGCAAAGTTTAATACCACTGGGGGATATCTTATCATATCAGAGAGCAAGTGATACATTCAAATCTATGCTCTTCAGAACCAACATAAGATATATAAATATAAATATAAATGTATATATGTATATTTCAATGTGTTATTTGCTAATTGAATAATTGACTTAGGTCATACATGGCTTTGTTCATGTGACTACAACATAAACAGTATAAATAACAGAATTTCTTTAAATGTTTACTTGAAAACTTGGATAAACTGTAGTTTCCCCCCAATGTGGAAAGTAAGGAAGCATAGTGCAGGAAAAAAATCATTATTTTATTATTGTAAATTTAAGGATCCAGGTTCATTTCATTTCATTTATATACATTTATATAATTGGAAAAAGGACAAACACAGCAAAGGAAGAAAAAAAAAACCTAACATCTGCTGGAGGGCACAGCATTAAACAAAAGTAATAAACAATGCCAACTACAAATCTAAGTGCATATCATGTGAAAAAAGTGTTCCATTAGTTTAATGGCTATAGCATACACTATATTATAGAACCTGAATTTAAGTCAAAGACAACACTGAAGACATTATGCAATGAACTATGTTCCGAACTGACAGTGCAAAATGACCCTAGTTAACTGCAGATGTAATGAAAAGTCAAGCAAACAAAAAGCTTCTGACAGCATATATATTTGCTTAACTCTTTTACAACACAGTTCAAAGCCAAGAATATTCCATCTCTCGAATAGCAAATATATGTTCATGTCTGGAACATTGGCCCTTACTTCACAGTTCACGTGAACATAGCAGATCTGGTACAAGGTCCAGGTTCTATTTGTGTCTCATTCCCTTGGACTACTTTTAAAGAGATAATGATATTCTAGCCCTGCTTTGTCATAAAGGTTGTCTGAAATCTTTGCCCTGTTAAGAATAATGATGTTTTTGCTGTGATTTCTGCAGGACCCAGACTTACTTCAATCTGATCAGAGCTACCTTTACATACAACAGCCCTAGTTCAATATGCTTAATCTACCTATTTGCCTTTGCAGTATGCACTAAATTATTCCACTAAATTGCTACTATCCTGCTTCTAGGCTGATATTTCTTACCTGTGTAATGGGAAACATAAGGGCCAGCCACTCCCTGCAGGAGAAAACATTGCCTGCTATAGCCATATGATGGTGAGAGATTTGCCCAGGAGCTCTTTCCAATTTGAAAATCCTATATGAGAGACAGACAGACATTAATTGCAATGTTATGCTTTTATCACATAGAAGAGTAGTATCTAGACTGTTCTAGATATACCTCTCCTAATGGTTACAGTAGAGTTGAACTACTGCACAATGAAAATTGTGTGTATTAGTCTAGGGAAAAAGAATATTACCTGATCTTCTATACAAGTGTCTATTATTTATTTAGATTTTTTTTTTCATAATAGCCTTCACTTGCTTATACCCTCAAATAATAACACATCTGTCTAAGTCTGGATTTGAGCTAACATTCACCAGTTTTACTGGTGCCTCATGCTGCATTTTCTGCTTGACCTTTTAGATTTAAGTCTTGGATTTATTGATACTTACAGGAATTTTGCCATTAATTTTTTTAAGTCAAGATTTTACCCTTAAAGATTCAGCTATGTACAAAGCTAAGGATAAATTAGTGGACAGTCTGGCCAAAATCTTGGTTCTACTTAAGTCTGTTGGCATTCTGCCTATGACTTCAACTGAGCCAGTACTGCGTATTTTATACACTACAATGGCTTGCTTCCCTCTATAGAAGTTTGGCATGATAAAGGTACAGAATTTCAATAAGCTTAAATAAAACTTGTTGTTGTTATTTATAATTTAATGAATTTTGTTCCTAGCTCAGCTCCATCCCCGTACAAAAATCCCTTTTGTGGCTTAAGTACCATTTTAGGATTGAACTGTTCCATCAGGGTACAGGAGGAGGTTTTTATTCTAACATTACAGCGGGCATGAGTCATCAGAGTTGCAACAGCCCATATGTTTTAGTCCCTTTATTTTGCTATTTAGATCATTTTGTGTCTCTCCCATGTTATTTTGGAAGTAGATGTCCCCACTGGAGCTAGGCGAGCTTAGCTAGATCGCTGAAGCACGTTATCGTACCCTAACTGTTGCTCTATGATTCCAGATTTGTTCATATCAGATCGGTGCTCTACAAGGCCCCAAGACAGTATAAATTAAACCTGGGTAGGTATTAGTCGACATCATATATCTGCTAATTTATCAAGAACGCATAAAATTCAGAGTTTTTAGGTACCTGCAGACTAGCAAGTGACCAGGTACAGAATTAGGCTGACATGTTTAGATGATAAGGGACAAAGTTACTCTTTCAGAGAGTTTTGACCAAAAATGAAGTTGTAAAAAGCATTTGGATGGACTTAGTACTGTCTGTCATGTGACTGTAGAATTCTATTTATATGCTGCCGAGTACCCTAAATACAGATTTATCACCTTGTCAAGCCAGACTCTCACAGACTGTCTTGGGTAAGTAGCATTGTTTTCCATCAATTCGATACAGGCAAGCACTGCTATGTGCTAGGACTTTTGGCTGCCTTAAATATTTGGATCTCATTTTTCTAGAAGCCCTTGAGATTACAATATATTAAGCTCAATTCTCCATCCATTTATGCTAGAGAGTGTTGAGACTGCCAAATTACTCCTTTCTTCTAAACCTTTCTTCTAAATATTTAATTACAAGTATAGAACTTGTGGGTTTGTGGGATTTCCTGTTTAAGAGGTTATTTTTGTGTGATTTAATAACAGTTTTCAAAGAAAAAATAGACTACTTGCAGATCAGTATAATAGAGCATGTATCAATAAAAATGGACACAATCAATCAGAATCACAGTCAATCACAATCAATAAAATGGATATGATAAAAAGCCAAAGAAGAAAATTTCATAAATAGGCACAGGATTTTTATTTTTAAGAGTAAAGAATAACTTCATAGGGTTTCAAAGCATATTGTATTATGTTACCTTTTCTAATATGTTACAGACATCTGCTAAATAATTTAGAAAATTATGTGCAAACACTATATTTATTTTAAAAGCCTTTATAGGAAAAGTTTTCAAAATAGATTTACACCTATTCAAGTATATTGTCAACTAACTAATATTATATTCATAGAATTCCTTGATGTTAGAATATATTCAGTCATCAATACTCATAATGAATAAAAAGTGACATTCAATGGCATATTGAAAGTAATATTCTTAAAATAACCAGAGAGGATAAAATATATCATTGGATACAGGACTGCAGTTCTAAATATAATCTTACAGGAATGTAATGAAAATACCAGCTAATGCCTCAGTCAATAATGACTTGGATTGCAGATTTTAGGAGAAAATTTGTCAATATATTTTATGAACTACTGTACAGCTTTACGTCTTTCAAGAGATCAAAACAAAATGAACAGAACAATGTTTTATTCACAATATAAAACAAAAGAAGAGCAGAATTTATGTTTCGTAAGAGGAGATTTTCAAATAATTAATTGTGAATTTCTACAGCACTAAAATTAGTTGGCACTGAATAATTCTAATTAATTCACAGTCAACTCAAGTAATTCTAACTAAAGAATGACATGAACAAAGTTCACACGCAAACCTCCATGTTTCCTTTTATCTTATGTCTAAGCTTCAGATGTAGTCACAGACATAAAATGTGCTTATATTCTCATGAGTTTGAAGTTAGAATTTAATTCTTGTGTTAGATATATTTTGACACACGCAAGAATGCATTAAAAAACAAAAGGAATTCAATCAGTATGCAATAGGGATTAAATGTCATGTTTGCAAAACATAGGAGAGCTCTTTATAAAAAATGATGTTTTTAGTGATTTCTGATCATTCTAGCCTTTCTGATAATCAATATGAGCAATATATGATTGAGTAAGAGTATAATATATTATCTTATTGATAATTGATATCCTATTTAATCCTTAAGTCTGGGAACTGGCAAGTGGAAAAGCCCATGGTGAAAAGGAATGCAATTTTAGCACATTAGAGTTGGAATTATATTGGTGTTATTCTCCTGAAATTTATCACTGCATGACTATGTATAGAAATTTATGGACACTTCATTTCAGCTAATGTAGTAAAGAAAAGTTTCCATTCAGCATGCTGTTTTAAAATACATTCTGTATTATATGCACCACAGTAGAAACTAAAAATCCATTAGGGTACACAGTTTACAAGCTCATGATGAACCAGAACACTTATCTTGTTTGAAAGCTGAATGAAAAGAAACATTGTCCCCATTTTATAAATAGCAACTGAAGATCATAAGCACTGAGCTGTTTCTTCCTAAGGAAACAGAAGAAATATATTCCAAACAAAAAGATTTGCTCAGATTTCCTAGTTTTTAATCCAGTGTTTAATTCCAATAACATTCTTTCTACCCTCCAAATAAATTATTATAAATCATCTTTCTATATCAGCACTACAAAGCACTTGGGTCATTCTCTGTGCTGAGCAATCTTTAAATAAGAATAGGTCAGCATTTTCTAGATGAGTTCTTTTTTTTTTTAATGAAAATAGGGTGAGACCAAAGGGACTTTTTTCACTTTTTTTTTTTTTTTTTTTTTTTTTTGAATACAAAACAAAGCAAGTTGTCTCAGCTTTTTGTGTTTTGCTGAGTTGGGAAAGAAGGAGAGGAAATGTAAATAAGTGAGAATATCTTCCTTCAATTTCCTGACCTTTTCTCACTCCCTTTTTTTTTAACAAGAAGAAATTATGAGGAAAAAAATATTTGCCCTTTGTAAGAATTAAGATTTTTTAAAAGCTTATACTTTTAACTCTTTTTAAGGACAAATAATTTTTTTCCTCAAATTTTGGAGGAAAAAGCTATCTATTTTGGTAAGGGTAAACGATTGCTGCTGCTGCTCATACTGCATAGCCCTAGCATATTCATTCCCTTTCAGTTACACAGTGCACCAACAAAGGGAGATTTTTTTTTTTTTTTGGATAGATCAAAAAATGGCTTGTTGGCACATTTACTTCATTGTAGGCCTCAGCTTTTGAATTATAGACTATGTGATTTCCTGGCTACCCTTCATCCCAAGACTCCATAATGCTACTTTGGTAACAGCATTTGAAACATGGAAATACGCTGTACCCCTGCTTGTCTTCTCTTAGTTTTTTCTTTTCCCCCCCCTTCCCTTTTTTTTTTTTTTTTATTTTTATTTTTATTTCCCCCCCCCCCCCCTTTTGGGGAGCTGTAAGTGCTTCTTTTGACAGGGAATGCTCACCCTTCAGCAGCTACCTCTGATCTCACTTCTTGGCCAGGCTGAGGATCGAGGAGATCTTCCTCCCTGGGAAGAAGGATTCTCCCTTGCAAGTACTCAGGTCATTCAGTTCCAGACAGGCAAGGGATTTCAGTCCAGAAACCCCTGCTGTTTGGTGAGGCAAGACTTTGTTTCTGCAAGTGGCTGGGACACCAGGCCCTAACAGAGCTCTGTCCACCAAGGTAGTACATGTGTTGGGTGTGCAGCAATTGGCAGGTGCCAGTAACGTTGGCAGGAGCCATGAGTCGGGGCCCATCCTCAGCCTGCATGAAAGACAGCAGCTCATGGCTCAGAGTTAGGCTGTCCCACATCTCCTGGGGAGCTCAGCTCCAGTGCTGACAGATCCCCTGGAGATCCTCTCCTTGGCTTTTCCTGCCTCCAAGGACTACTGCATGGCTACACAGCGCTGACAGACGCCCAGCTCACTGCAGCTGGAATGAGCACAAACCGATCTGCAGCTGCACTTTGCAGGATCAAACCCAACAATTTGTTTAGAGAATTCCTTGCTTTGCCACACACACACACACACACACACACACACACACACACACACACAAAAGTGAATGAAAATAACTCCTGGGTTTGGTTTCTATGGTTACTCCTGCACTAAGGACAACAGCAACCATCTCATTTATTTATTTATTTCCTGTAAAAATGTTCTCTGAACAACTCAGTTTCTCTCAATTTTGGCATGATTTTATTCCTATCTTAATTTTTGTGTTCTAAGTTTTAGCTGCATGCTAGTAAGCTATGTTTTTGTGATTTTGCGTATTCTGAGAGCTTTGTAAGAGGGTTGATTTTTTAAGGTGTCATTAAGAAATTTCCTAAACTCTTTTAACCTAAACTCTGATAAAGCAATGTTGTTTCAGTGCATTATGTGAGGTTATGTGCACTTACATGAACTCACCTGGTGTCTGTCTGACTTTTTGTATGGTTGACATGCTCATTTTTCCTCTGTGGAAGGGAAAAGAGGATTAACTATCACTATTTCCATTCATATATCCTCTTAGTTTTCTTATCAGTTTTACAGTTAATGGAAATATATCTATGAATAACTATTTCTTATTTTAGAAAGAGAATTCTTACGTTATTCTCATTTCACTTGAACAAAAGAAAAGTCTGATGTTAGGAAAGGTAGTGACAGTCTTGGGTTAATCATGTGCTTCAGTGTTAGATTCTAACAGCTAATGCCCATCAAGGCCTCATAATACTCTTGAACACAGAACAGGACACTGGCATGATATTTTTTTCCAGGCTAAACAGTCTTTTCTTTATCAATTATGCTTCATATGGAAGCAATTCTAAGCCCTTCATCATCCTCATTGTCCTTCTCTGAATCTTTCCTATTTCTGGTATATCCTTTCTTTAAGATGAGGGGGCTGCAGACAAAGCATGCTGTATCAAAGGAGTAGGTTCATTGGTCTGCCATGGATTTATTCAGTAGAATAATTATTCTTTTTTTTTCCTATTTATTTCCTAATGCTTCTTAACATCTGAATTGGTTTTCTCACATCTGCTAAATGCTGAAGCAGATGTTTTCACACAACAGTGTGTGATAACACCAAGCTATCACTCATGAATGTTAATGACTAGTTCAGGATCCATCATTTTCTGTACAAATCCAGGATTATTTTTTACTCTGTGTTCAATTATTGACATTTACTTACCATGAATTTCATCTACCATTTCCCCGCCAAAATGATAGTCTTGTAAGGTCTTTCTCCAATTATTCATACTCTATCTTTATCCGTGCTGTCTGGAATAACTTTGAATTATCAGTAAAATGTGCCACCTCATTGCAATTCCCCTTCTCCATGAATTTGGCTGCATATTCACTAATCTGTGGAACTGGAGGTCTTTACCTAGTGTGCCAGCTCTGCCACTTACATCGTACTAGAAAACCCACAACAGCTGAACAAAAAACTGCACCACATCCTGTCCAACATGAGCCATGTAAAAGTTAGACATTAATTGAACTTAATCATGCAAACTCCTCTTTAGCCAGTGAAGTCAACTCAGCTCTTTCATTTTAGTAACCTGTCTCAAGATAGGATGACATTTTTTTCTAGAAGCACCTGTGATATCCTTCAATAGGTGATGTACACTGACTGCCTAGCTATTAGAAGGTCATCAGGTGAGATGAGTCCTATTTCATCTGAACTTGTCTGGTCTTTTTGTTTCTTTGCCTGCATGATGGCAAGATGTCGTCTTTGGATTCTGTCATGAATTTTACACTTCATTTACAGGTCATTATGTGTTGTTCCCCATGCATAAAAATGTTATATTGATTTCTGCAGACTCCATAATTTATTTATTAGGCTGCAGTTTGATTTTTAGTAATAAGCTGCTTGAGGAAATGAATCACAAATGTTCGTTGTAGGTGGTAGCTACCTCTCATCTAAAGTGTTAAGTAAAAAGTAAATCAAAAATCATTGAAGAATTAAAGCGAAATAGAAAACAAATTATTTTTAAAAACAAGATCAATAAATATTTCCATTTCAAAGATAAATTCATCATGCGATCGATCCTTCAAATTCTTACTAATGATAAACATAAGTCATGCACTTATTTAAAAAGACATATTTTAAATTCAAGCTGTAGTGAAATAAGAATGTTAGAGTTCCAAGAACTGCTCTGAGCTCCCATAGTTATTATGAGTTAGTTTTTGCATCAAGTCAGAGAAAAAATGCATATGTTGTTGCTGTTAATGGAGCTTAATCTCTCGTTCAACCAGATTGCCGGCCATTCATCTGACAGCTGGAATGACGTTGAGAAAACTGATGCAGGACAGGGGAATTTATCTGCTATCTATAGGCACAGAATTAAAAATCTCAGTTACTGTTAAATTGTCATAGCTTCATTTCCTTCTAAGGACCTTCATCAGCTTCTAGCAGATGCAGATCAACTTCCACCCTTGTAGTCTGAAATTCCTTTTGAAGGCTATTTATGTGTTCAGGGTTTTTATTGTCATCCTTGGCTGATATTTTTCCATCTGCTAATGCTCAACAGATGGGAAATAAAACATCTATTGGAAGACAGAGGGAAAAATTTACTTCTTTTTCTCATCATGCACACATAATATCTCAGGTACCTCTGAGCTTGAGAAAATAATTAGATAAATGAAAAATAGTCGCTGAATCCAAAAAATTAGAGATGATACTGGAAGAGAAAAAGAAATTAGCTTGTTCTCTATTAGAATCAGGAAACTCATTGCTTAGATGCTGTCTGATTTCTCACTGCCTTTAGACTAGTTTTGCTTTTTACGTTTTACAAGCTTATAATATGCACCTCAGTTGTTCAGCTTTTAACATGCTAGCAAGACAGTGGCGTAGCCATACAAGAAGAGAGGATTCAAGAAGGTCTGCAGAAACGTGAATATCACAAACAGGACAGACAGCGTTAGCTGCTTATTGTTTATTCCATTGTAAGAATTAAAGGAAATGAGTAGGATATAGGACAGAAACAACAGGAGGTGGATCTTCCTGTAATGGCCAGTAGTCTCCTTGGCAAAGACTTTGCCAAGTCTCCTTGGCAAAGAACTGTCAAAGTCACTTTTTTCAAAGTGAGACTGGGCAAGTACATGGAAGAGACGTTCTCTATGGGTTGCTTAACAGACAAGCCTAGCAGACAATCACTGAGCAGAAAATATTCCAACTTATTATGGAAAAAATATATATTTTCTTTTTTATTTTCTCTTTCTTCTTGTTTTTTATTTGTATTTGTTCTTTCTTTATTTTTCTTTCTCTTTCTCTTTTTCTCTTTCTTTTTTTCTTTCTCTTTCTCTCTTTCCAATTGCGTTTCCGTTTCCATTTCCGTTTCCCTTTCCCTTTCTCTTTTCCTTTTTTCACTTCCCTTTCTCTTTCTTTCTCTTTTTCTCTTTCTCTTTTTTCTTGTTCTTTTTCTTCTTTTTCTTTTTCCTTTTGCTTTGATTTTGCTTTGCTTTCTTTCTTTTTCTCTTTCTTTTTTAAATGCAAGTGACATATTTAGTTATACTGTGAATAAAGATAAAATGAGCAAATAGGACCACTGTAAGATCCTAAGAGCACTAGGCTGGAGAGCCGGATTCAATTCTCTGTTTAATCTTAAGCTTTATGTGAGTCATTTGATCTTATGCCTCAGTTTCCCATTTTTTAAATGGAAATAATGTTTCCCTTTGTCTTAGAGGAAAGACATAAGAACAAAATGTGTAAGTGCTTTTGACGAATAAACAGAAACGTAAACAATATTATATATCAAAGTAAAAGCCAGAAACAATCTATCTTGTGAGTAGACTCTCTGGGTCATTACTGTCTCCACATTTGAAGCATGAGACATACTATATTGAATTCTGATATTCTAAATTAAATTGTTTCACATAAAATTCTCTTGAAATGCCATGATCAAATGCAACTGCCCTAGTGCACACTGCAGCTTAGGTTTCAAGCTTGAAAGACAGTGAGATTGTCTGCCTCAGTAGGTCACGAGAAGAATATTATCTAACCCTTTCCAGTTATAGTAGAAGGTCATGATTTACACGATAAAGCCCTAAACTACCTAATGATGGAAAGCAATGTTTTCCACCATCATGCTAATTAAAGTACCACTAAGGTTAGGAAATGTCCTTTGTACTATGTTAAGAGAATATACAGCTAAATTGAATCTCCTTTCTGATGGTGCTAGGTAAAAGATAATTGTCCACTTGTTATTCCTAGGTGTCACATAATAATAGGACAAAAAAACACCTAGTCTATAATGAACATATTGTTGTCAGAGATAGAGTTAATCAAAAAACAAGATATAGAAAGATAAAAAAAACAGGCATATGACCAAAAGCTCTCTGCAGTGAAATACAGCAATGAACATCTATATTTAAAATGTATATATACGTAAACAAACGTGTGAGAGTGTATGTTTTAATCCAGCCTATATTTCAAATATGCCGAAGCTGTGTCTTGATGAACTAAATTTAGAGTACCATACATCTTAGATACAAATAAAATTTACTCCACAATTCTCAGTTGAGGGATGATACTGCGATTTTGTTGAACTGATCCTCAGGAGTGCTGTACTTTTGACTGAAGTATTGTTTTACAAAATGCATAGGAGCCTGAAAAGTAAGTTTGTGAAATACATTTTAAAAAATATTTTTACCAAGAGTAATAGGCAAAGTAATGAGATATAAGAAATCAAAGGAAAATGCACAAAAGAGATCTTAATAATGAGGAATAGAGTCCATGTTTCTAATTCTAAAACATACAAGGGCCTCAAAATGATCCCTGTATTTTCTATGGCTCAGTGCTCATTGACATCAATAGAAGGGAATGAAATAATTTCATTGCATAGCTTTGCTTTCTGAAGTGACTTGATTCTCTAATTCTAAGATAATGGAGTTCTGTACTAGTTGGTCGCATTAGAGAAGAGGCATTTTTAAATCTCCTATTCTCAACTGCAAAACGATTTATTTTTTATGTACTGTAGAGTTTTGTAAGTGGAGTGAGTGGGCTGGAGAGCTATTTGCCTTTTCTGAGCATTTTCTTTTTCAATACTGCTTTCCTTTTACAGTTTTGCTTCACGCATGTAGAGCTTATACAAATTCTTTAACAGTAAAGCTCTTATTTCTATGTATGTGACAAGACTGCATCCAAATGTCATCTCGTTGAGGCAAGGATTGTTTTCTTATTGTATGTTCTTGCAGAAGCAACAGAATCTTGTGACTCTAGAAGCTCTGGTAATACAGATTCAGCGTTGCCTTCCCTCCACTTACTTACCCTTTCTTTTGGTTTAGCACAGACATTTGTGTATACCTATACGAACTCACACTTTTATGAAAAGAGATGCAGCCACAGAAAACTCTCAGGTCCAGCAATGGGGATTTACACCCTATATGCTGGCACAAAATACAATCTAGAATTTTTCTGTTACCATGGCCAGTCTGGAGCCACAGTATAAACATTTGTAAATTGTATATGTTATTCATGCCTGTTGTTTGGATAGCTATCTGCTAACAAATATATTGCTAATACTCTCAGAGAGGAGGGTAATTTTAGTCTTATTTATACCATCTACAATTTCCAAAACTTTTGTGGTGATCTAGGTATCTTAAGGCTTTCCGGTCCTTTTCATGTCCCTTCTACAAATTATATTGACGTTGGCCAATAGATTCCAAATGTATTGATAGTAGATAGACAAGCAAAGTGATTTAATAAACCTTTTTTTTAGGATAACAGGATTAAATCATTTGTTGCTCTTCTGTAGGCTGAAAAGAATCAGATGAGTTGGACACTTTATTATGTTTCAAAAGAGTATTAATTTTCATCTGAAGAAAAGCTGTAACCTGGTGGATGCTCTACACATCAGCTGAGAAAACGTATGTTGCAAGGTTATCTGAGAATATATGAATATATATTCACAAGATGAACAACTTAGCAATGAGGATATACATTCATGGATAGCCCACCAAATGCTACTAATTAATTGAAAAAAAAAAAAGAAAAGAAAAAGAAAAGAAAAAGAAAAAGAAAAAAAGGAAATCTTTTGTGGGAAAACTAGTCAATTAAATTAAATTCAGGCACAGGGATCACTGAATTTAACCACATGGAGAACCATCTATGCTAGCAATAATGGATAGCATAGGTGGGATCACTTCCAGACTGGGTATATGAACTGTAACAAACACCACTGAGAAGTATAAGGTCCCCTTTTCTTCAAAATCAGGAATGCAGAATCGATCGTCAATATTCTGTGCTGCACCAATGCAAGCATTGTCTCATGACTAGAGAGCTGCATTTTAGTGGTGTTGGTTGTGTTTAATTGGCATGGTTACCTGCCCTTGAGGACTGGCTGTTAAAACTAAATGAAACCATTAGTAAAGAGTAAGGGAAGCCTAAGCAATAATTTTGATGCAACTCTAGAGACAGAAGAAAATAAAGTGGTATTAATTGATAAAATAATCCAAAATATGGGTTAGGTCCTTCTCTGCAAGCAAACATACTCACAGCTTATTACCTATAGCTGTAGGGTAATACAAAAATCAAACACCAAATTTCTTTACCTGCTGTCTAAGAAAACCCTCTGCATCACAAATACGTATTAGAAAATCCTGTTTATGCATTGTCAGAGTGCTAGTACGAAGGAGAATATCGTCTCACTCAAGACCTTGGGATCTTGGATTTTGAACAACATGTTTGTGCAATTGGCAGTGAACATGGGTAAGAGTTTCCAGATGACCCAAGGTGGCAGAAGAGATACCCAGGATCCTAAATATCACCTTCATAATCCTCCCAGAGCAGCTCTAGTAAATGCTCCCTGGTTGTGACTGAGACTCAATGCCAATGCAATTTTGCAAAGAAAATTTGAAGACCTAGAAAAATGATAGTGAAGTCTGTAATGTGAGTGCTGGTCTCACTGAAAGATCTTGTGTAGGCATATTTGCATAATTTTGTGCCAAGAAGTGCTTGTAATTGGCTCCTTTTCTCATTAATACACTTCACAGGGAGTTTCCCTGAGTGCCTTCCTCAAATTGAGTGATTATTGCATACTATTCAATTTTTAGCACCGCATACTGATGGTGAAAAGTTAACCAATCTAATAGAGGTAAAAGGATGGTGTTTTGATAAGAATAAAAATGTATCCATGGTGTAATTTTTTCTGATGTGTATGCTGGGACAGAGAAGCTCTTCCTTCAGAAAACTCCTTTTTTTTTTTTTTTTTTTTTTTTTGTACAAATTTAAAAAAAATATCAGTATGTTACAGTAAAGTAATGGAATGATGACTCTATGACAGAAAGATATAAAGTCTTCTTCTGGAAAAGTTTGTGTGCCAAGTATTTTAAGTATCTAGAAAAGAAAAATAAAAAAAATGAAAAGAAAATAAAATAATGGTTCTAGCTAACCTGAATTACACATATATCAGAGCAAATAGCCTTCAAGAGAGTATACCAGTATGAAATAGTGATGACATGTAGTGAAAAATATCCTTTAAGTCATCCAATTGTTATAGGATAAAGATGTTCTAATATGTGATTGTCCTCATGAAACCCATGCTTGATGAGGTGATGTATTTCAATTATTACACATTATGATAGTTTACTCTTATGTTAGTTTATTGCTGTGAAATCTGAAGATTTATACTTTTCTACAATTTATGTACAACATCATCATAATGTTATGCAATGATATGTGGACTGGGCAAAAATTCAGGTTGTTCAAACACTAAACTGTACTTTTACTGAGAACCAAAAGTGAACTGATCATTACCAAAAAAAAGAGAAATCCTCAGAATTTCCAAAAGTCAGAAGCACAGTAGTACTGGGAGTGTCACATTATCTAATTATCAACAAGATTTATATTTGTAGTAGGAGGCATAAAACATGGAAATTACTGTAAAGGACCACATTTTCATGACACTCTCTAGGAGTTCCATCATCTTAAAAATAATTCATTTTTAGCACTCGTCATCTGAAGAAGTTTTTCATGAGAAGAGGATATTAATTGTTTCCATTAAACTCCAGTAAATGCACATATCCCAGCACATCTAAATGTGGCATTAGGCACAGTCCCTAAAGAAATTTCTTGCATCCGATTTGACCAGCAACACAATCTCAGCAAACAAGGTTAATAAGACTTCAGAAAAATGCTGATGAGTTTCAAGGGAATCCCAACCTGACAATCGTCACAAAACCCAGCCCTATTCAAAACTGATAAGACTTCAAGTTAAGGGCCCTTCTTCCTTCTCTTCAACAGCTGTCCAATAGGAAGGACAAAGATCTTGTCAGCATTAGGGATTTTTAACCTTTGTGCCCAGTTCAATGTTCTTCCTACTAATGAAATGGTGTTCTGAAGGATGGTTTTAATCTCTTATTAAATGTCTGGGGAGTTGTTTCAACAGTTAGCATTCTGGCTGTAAACTATCTGCTGTAAGGCTAGGAATTTGTCTTATATGAAAACAGCAAAAAGTATAAATTCAAACTACTTCTTTTAATCTTGTAGGTTTTCCTCTTCACAGTTACAACTTTCAGTCAGGATTCAAGATTCTTATTTAGTTAGTTTCTGTCCTTCAAACAGAATGTTTAACGTGCTGGCTGTCTGCAGCAATTTCTTGCTGATGGTGTTTACTTCTACTGTGGCTATAACTGACAGTAAAATAACTGAAGATGGATAGACAGGCACAGGGCACTGGTTTAAAAGCTATCCAAAAAGAAAGCATTCATGAACAAAAGCAAAGTTCTGAAAGCTCTTTTTACATAATACTGCTATGTGACCACAGCAGCTTGTTCTTTTCTGTTAGTGAAAAGAAAGAATTTAAAAACATGAGCAATGCTTTCTTTGCTGCACAGCGTGTTGCTGCAGATATTTTTACCATTATTTATCTTATAGATAGTTGTTAGTAGAATCTTCTGCCAGGAAAGGCCAGGTCATGCTAAGCACTGAACAGGCATCTTTCAGGAAGCTTATCACGCAAAGGGTGAAAGAAATGGCAAACAGATGGTTTGCAGCTAAGAACAGATTAGCTGATCAAGAGACTGAGATATGTACAACTTTTAGAGAATCAGGAGTAGCAATTAGAAATTGCCAGCTGCTTAATCTTGCAATTAATTGTACATATTGCAGGACAGGTACATTTTGAAAATGTGTTTTTTGAACAGGAAGAGGAACAATTATCAGGTGATGCATTTGAGAGTATAAATTGCAATTTTGGGCAAAAGACTTTATGAATTTATGCTAAATTAGTTTTTTTTGAACATCACAAGAAAGACAAAGTTAAAATGTATTTGCATATTTTAGTTAATGATTATTTAGTATTACTAGTCTAGATTTTATTATCTTTAATTATTCTTTAGTTAACTAAATTTAGTTTTAAATGTAATTAGTTTTACTTTTTTGTTTGCTTGAAAATGAAAGGCTCCTTGAAAAGGAATCAACACCCTTCAGCTTGGTGAAACAGATTCCATTTGACCAAGAGTGTATTTTCTTTGTATTTTCTTCCTTTTTTTTTTTTTTTTTTTAGTGGAAAAGCTAAAATGGGGTCTCAGTTTGACCCCGGCAGAATTGGATCCAAGGTAATTTTTATGTGCAGCTTCACCAGTGAACCAACAATAATAGTTTATTTCAAATTTTTTTGCGCCGCTTGCTCTATGAATCTGTTATCAATAGGTATTGTCACACATTTGTAGCATTAAGTAAAAATGATTTCTTGTTCAGTCTCCAGTGGTTTGTTCAGCTAGCCCAAAGCTGTAAAACTCAGATACATGAATGAATAGTATATCTCTGATCTATATCATGTTTTTAGAGAATAGATAGGAGAAAATTCAATATCAAATGGAAGTAATGCCTTGCTCCTCCAAAGTACTGCTGTATAGGATCATTCAGAGCTAGCAGTGGAATTAGTTCTTTCTCCAAGTAACCAAGTTTCTTGCAGAATCTTTTCTTCCTCTTTGCATTTTTTTTCATCTCACTTCGTTTTGACTGATCTTTTCTGTGAGGTTTGTCACCAAACCTGTTTCCTAATATGCCATGAATTTACACTAAAGTCTATGTCCCAGTCACAAATCAAGTACATCTAAATCTTCCTGTCACAGGAAGATGAATTCATAAAAAAACGTAATTACATCCAGCCTGAAAGACGCCCCTGACTACCTTCAATTGCTCAAAGCTGAATTTCTGTGTGATAAGCTGCTGTAGCTGCTCCTGGAATGGAAAATAGAGTTAGAAAATGGTGGCTGCTGTTTCCTCACTGTGACATCACAGTGGCAAGTTTCCTCGTTATGACATCACAGTGGTAAGTTTCCTCACTATGACATCACAGTGATAAGTTTCCTTGTGCTCATCAAGTAATTTTCAAAGACTGTCTCAGTATAGTTGGCACGTACACTATGTACTTAACAAGATGAAACAGAGCATTGATTTTTCAGAGTACCTCTGAAAATAGATAGGGCAGTAATTCAGACAGCAAGAGAGTCAATCTGTC
The DNA here is from genome assembly GCF_028389875.1 of Rhea pennata. Classification (NCBI taxonomy): domain Eukaryota; kingdom Metazoa; phylum Chordata; class Aves; order Rheiformes; family Rheidae; genus Rhea; species Rhea pennata. Next base: position 64,438,986 of record NC_084664.1, on the reverse strand, counting down.
AAGAAACAAGAAATTCTGTGATATCTTAAAGAATTCAGTCATTTTTCTTAGGCTTTCTTACCGCCAATTTTTACTCCTCAAGAATGATTTTCCTTTGATCCTTGAAGCCGTTGTGTTCTTGATGCCCTGACAGATGCAACTATAAAACAAATTTTTGTGAAACTGCTTTGGTCAGTTCAGTACAAGTGTCACATCACCTTTCCATTTAGCTCACTAACAAACTCTTTTTGAATTTTCTTTTGAGTTGATATTTTTTGTTTCATTTGTGAGCATGTTTCATTGTTCATTAAACATCTCTGTAACTGTAGCAGCAATGGTACACAAAGATGTAAATGTTCTGGGAGTCTGTAAGGTACACGCTACTATGTTTTTACTAAGAACTGACGGAACAAGCACACTGGGCCTCTCTGTAGAGGTAAAAAAAAGGCATGCTCCATAATGTGATACTGAGGACGTGAATTATACCACCTGCAGCATTGTCACATTTGGGCATATTTGATCTTGGGAATTTAAAAACAGAAGGAATCATACTGTGTTAATAGCCTGGCTTGGCACAGTCCATGTAGTAGCCAGACTTGGTGTAGTCCATGTATATGTTATGCATCTATAGTGGACCATCAAGTGAAACTGTTTTCTTGTTGTTTGAAGGGAGATAATGGCTGATTCCAGGAGAGAGGTTGGGAGCAAACTAGGTGTTTTCCAAAACCTTAGCTCAGCATCGGTGACAAAATCTTATTAATCATGTCTTAAGAAACAGAGAAGCATGGCCAGATTATGTTTTCTGATGGAATTTTAGCATCAAGAAGACACTGGATATGTATAGCAACTGGTAGGTGCAGACACATGAGGTCTGATGTTTTTTAGATTTGCCAATACTGACATGTCTAAGCCCATGCTGAGTTTCCACATAGTCATCTCCTTCTCAGTATAGATCTTTGTATGGATCCAGAGAAGATGTAGTCCTACAGGAAGGGAAAAACATTGCAATTAAGTTCTTAATCTGTCATCTGGAGGAATTCAGGTTAATTTCCAGCATGTCTATTGAGGACCTCCAAGGAACATTAGTTATCTGGAAAGCGGGGATACTAAATGTCTCAGTGAGTCTTTTCACCGAACAACTGAGATGGCTCCTCAGGACTGAGGCCAGGGGTCTGCCAGCAACAGCAGGGCAGAGCTTTGCAGCCAGTGTTTGTCCCACCACCCTGCAAGGGAGCAGGGCAGTTGGAAGCATGTGGAGCAGCCCCATTCCAAGGAATCAGACACCACCGCAGGGATAGGGACAACAGTGCTAGGCTACATAGTTGGCCCATGGGTAGGGACAGGATTGGTGAGGACCATGATGATGGGAACTATGAAAATATGAAAGACATTTTTCATGATGGTGTAGGTATACACTTAATTAAGTAGAAATATTTTATAGAAAGAAATTGAAACAATTTGAAACTATGGAAGTGGAACAGAGTTCTGGCTTTGAGGAGAAAAGTGAAGAGCTGGTCCATACTACTGCAGCAAAAATATCTCACTGGAACAAAGCAGCAAAACCTAAGCAGAACCTGGATGTGCTTTCTTGGTTTCCTTGTTCAGTGCAAGTCCTGCAGCTTTCTATCATCTTAAGTTAATTCTCTGCTTAGGGTAGAAAACAGACTTTTACACCTGTACATCTTGTCTTCATGTCTATTTCATTCTGGGCAATCCCATTTCACAAAAAATATGTAAGAGGGCTTCTGTAATGAACATTATACTGGGAAAACAACTGCAATATACATATATATATATATATATATATATATACACCATCATTTTTGTGCAGAAGTCTTCTGTATCCTGATACTCCATCAGCTTCATTATTAGGAGTATATCACAGGGATTCATGTAGTAAAATCCTTTTGGAAAGTTTCTGTTGGATGTTATGACATGCTAATGCAAGCATGAGAATTAACTTATTTGAAAAGTTTTTTCTAATAAAAATCTCATTTGTTACATTATACGAATTTTGGTACTTCAACCATATTGTTTGGGATGGTTCTGGGGAAAAGTCTAAGAACAGTGAGAAACTCCACAAAACTTCTACATTCCAGCCGAGGCAGAGATCCAGCTCCTAGAGAAGCTGCTAGTTAAACTCCTGATTATGGATGAGTGCAGCATGGGTCTGTAAGTGTGGTCACCTTGGCAACATATGTATGTTTCAACTGTGAGCGGCACTGCTACTAGTACCACCATTTATCTTTTTTGGCTTCCAGCCAGCCCAAAATTCTCATTGTCTTTGTCAAATTGTAAACAGAGGCTTTCCATTTAGATAAAGCAGCCCATGTTTTTGAAATATAATGTAGTTCATGTCGATGTGTGTTCATATAAAATATGATGGAAATATGTTGCTTTGAATCCAAGACAAATTAGCCCATTTTCTGAAGAGATGGATCCGAGTCCTTCATTTCAGGTCTGGGTTCAGATACTTCGAGTGATTATACATGCTTTTCGGGTTGATTATTCTTCTTTTCTTGTTCCCATTTCCAATAGCAACATTTGAAGACATAACAATACAGAAATAAATGCTTGAGGATCAAGAAAAAAATCATCTGCTCTTTTGCTAAATGCAAGAGAGTTACAATCATTTAGAGACTGGAAGGCAATGAGAACAGTATTACACCACTGGCTTGCTGGAAGGATGTCTTCCAGAGGAATAAACAGAGTGTGTTGACATTGATAATGATCCTGGAAAACGAAATTACATGGCTAAAATAGAATGATATTTCATATACAAATATCATCAGTAGCTGATCATACTTAACTCAAGGTAGAAAGTAACTGTGGGTTAAACTTTTTTTAGTAGCATTGCTTTAATTCTGGAGGAACATGATTGATACATGGAGGACTTTGCCCATTTTCAACTTTACTTGAACATATTTGAGGTCAAAGTTTGTATTTACATTCCAGCAAAGGTCCATAAAGACATTATTACATATTTGTAGGTAAAACAACTGCTAGAATATTTGTGTTCTCCTACAATTATGCTATAATTAGATATCTATATATGTATTGTAGCATATGTAAAATCGTCCAAGCAGTGCAGAGAAGAGACCCAGTATGCTGTAACCAGTTAAGAAAAATAAATAAATAAATAAATAAATAACATAAAGGTAAATGATTTATTGTTTGGTGGTTTCTGTATTTCAAAGGCATCGTACAATTTAGAAAATACTTTAAATAGCTAAGTGCTAAGGGCAGACTGCTGTTGCTGAGGTCATACCTCTGTATGTATAGAGATTTGAGAATAATATATGCTTCTAAAAGATCCCAGGAATAAAATTGAATGAAAGCAGCTTTTTTAGCCTCCTTAATATGTAGTATTTTCATTTTATATTGTACCTCAGATACCTATGCACCTCACTGGTCTGTATTGTTGCAGGAGATTAGTATCAGCAAAGGTACATTACTTGATTTTTGTTAGACACAAAGTAGTAGTATGAGAGCTGTCAGAACACCGCAGAATGTGCAGAGATATACACAGAAGCTTTGACAGCAGTCACTATTTCCCCTATCCTTTCAATAGTTATAAAATAATAAGATTTTTAATTATTACGGTCTGAAAGTTGTGTATAAAAAGTGATCTTTCCACAGCCTGGGTTTTAACAATAATACTTTTCAATTGCTCTGTCTTGGATGATGGCACCATAAAGGCACCCTCAGTTGCCTTTATTTCTCCATTGCTGTATTGCTATTTTATTTTTTTTTATACTCTACAGTCAAATATGTCCAGAATTTTAAAAGACTGTATGTTTTTCCACTAGAAAATTTCAAGGATGCAATTTATGAGCATAACATAAATCAACAAAATAAAAGGCTCAAAGTTAGAAGGCTTGAATTTGATTTTCATTTTATTTTAAATAAAATTTACTAACTTATTTCTTGGAAATTAATTGTTTCATGTGCAGCTCAATCCTTTTGAAATGAAGAATTTTGTTTAAATATGCCAACAAAATAGTCACGGGAAAAGTGATTGGGAAAAGAATTACATTTAGAAATTCACAGCAAGTTCAATATGTATGATAAGAAGTCAGTTGCAGGTTTTTCTTAATTGTCACCTTTGCTTAACTCACATAACAACGAAAAAGGAAATTTTATAAGAAAAAAATGTACAAAAATAATACAAGAAATTCATCTGTTAGCATCCAATGTCTAAAGATTCCCCCCTGCTTTCCCTTTCTATCCCATTTTCCTTCCTTTCAGATTGGGGTTCCCCAGGATACTGACAGAACTGGAGCTAAGACAGCCCCTGGACAGTTTTAATTCTACAGAGGGGGAGCAAACTACCTTCCACAGAGAACTAATTTATCAGATAAATAACAAGCACTACGCTTGATTAACATGGCCACTGGTTCATTGGTTCGGGTATGTCTTATATATAATAAAAATAAATAACAGACAACTACAAATAACCAGTAGAAATGACAAAGATTTTAAATGGGCTGATAATTGACTGCAACATTTGTTTAGAAAATGAAGACTGTTTTTTTTTTCCTTTTTTTTTTTTTTCTTCTGGTAAGTATGTTTTGTATTGAGAATACTGATAATATGGGTAAGTTTATACTTTGTAAAGAACAGTGTGATCAGCTGTAGAAAACCTTTAGCAGTGAGGAAATGCTAGAAATTCTAAAATACTTGTTTTTTTAAATTCACAGTCCTAGTTCTTTGGGTTCTAATCCGGCTGATGAGACTTATTCTATCAAATTATTCTATTCTATGGAAACTGGGCATTGTTATCTTTGTAGAAAAGGTTTTGCATGCCTATGAAATAATTCAAGGCCAGAATGAAAGAGCATACAACTTTTTATGACCCTACAAAACATTTTTTTTCTCCATGATTAGGTAGATTCTGGGATTTCTTTTTCATTTTTTGCATGTAGAAGATGAAAAGTCCATGGCCAAGTAACTACTGATTGATGTTTCCTGTGCTAAGCTTGTTGTCTTCTCTTATTCCTGTCCTCTTCTTAATGAAACTGCTGCAATCTCATCAGATTCTCACATTCCACAGATAACTTCTATATAAAAAGGAAGGTAGCATGAAAAAGCTAATAGGCAGATATCTCTCATTCTACTTCAGCCTCCACTCCCTTCTCACCAAAAATAAATTCTTGAATTTCATAGAATCACACAGATCATGGAACAACAATGAAGTACGTATGAAAACTCCAGGTCAATTCTCTCCAAAGAATTGAGCTAACTAATGATAAGCTTAATCGAAGGACAATTTGGCTGGGAGAGGCAGGACTTGGATATGAATAGTTTCAGAACTGATGAGCAAGTGATAGGGTTTCTTGGATGATGAACTAGGTTGGTGTCTTATTCTCCAGCAATCAACAGAACAGGGACCCAAACAAACCTGCAGGCAGCAAGTCCTAAGGTCTTAAAATGGCTATTGTATTAGGAACCTGTTTATTTGCTTTAGTTACAGAAAGAATGACAAAATCTCAAGTGGGTTTTCTAATGCAAAGGAAAAGAAAAGATCTAGTAACCATAATAATAGGTAGTTTCCCAACAAACTACGAAAATAAAAACCCCAAAAAATCATTAACTGAAGGCAGAACGTATACTTGTGTGTAGAAAATAGAAAGGCACAAGGAGAAATCTGTGAAAAACAATGGAGCTACAGTAAAGGGTGATTTCCAGCAAACCATTAGGTAGACAGAAGAGAGATCAGAGTGTCCCTGCACCAGAAACATGTGGAGAGACCTGAGAAAAAAAAAAGATGGTGCTCCTTAAAAAAATAGTAACACAGGGAAGGAGTAGGAGCAGAAAAAGTTGTTAGACAGAGTGGTAACCACAAAACTCCCAGGCAATACTCTCTGAAGCAATTAAGTACTTAGGGCTGAGGGACTGCAGGGAGATAAGGGCACAAGGACCAAAATGAGGGAAAATGGTAAAATAGTGTAGGGGGGAAGAACAACAAAACCAAACAAGAGGAAAAGAAATGCAGAAGAAAAATGAATCAAGGATTAAGAATTCAAATATCCAAAAATGAAAACAATTAAAAATAATGATTTAATCATTAGATAAAGATTTCTGCTGAAATACTATAATAAATCAACCTTTCATTGGTCATATTTTTGCTGAAAGATGAGGAATAATTTAAAAATTACGTGTGGCTTGAAAATGAGTTTCGATAGCTACTATTCCTTTTGGAGGCATAGATTTGGGAAAACATATGTAATATTAGCACATAATGTTAACAGTTAAATGTGTATATTAATATTTGATGAGCCAAAAAAGATAGACTTACAATCAACCGCCTTTTTTGTACACTCTTATTTTTTTCTCAGTTGTCTTTTTTTTGTTTATATTTTCTTAATGCCTAACCCTTGGACACACGAGGTTATGAAATAGTCTGGCTTTTTCTGATTTAACATAATTTTTTGACCTCCTCTGAGCACAGGAAATGTTTAGAAGAAGAACTTTGATCTTTCTAGAAGCAAAAAATCATATAAAAACAATCCAAAATGTAAAATTAAAATTAGATGTATTTTTTAAAGACATTCTTAGGGGCAGTTAAGCCTTCAAATTAGGAGCAGATTATTAATAAATACTGATTTTTTTCTTGTTATTGTTCTTGTCTTTTTGTGGCTACTTTGCAAACAGAAATCTCAAAATATGTAGTAAAATGTAACGTATAATGCAAGATTCATTTCTATTTACTGGCCTGTCCTGATTGTGTTCATTTGATTAATTGTGTGAACAGACTGTTTTTTCTAACTGTTATTTGAACACTTAAAAAATGTTAACAGAACATAGATCTTAACCATTTATTCTTCCACAAGCACCGGCATTTTATGCACGAATAAAATTAGTGGAATGGGTGATGAAAACTGAATTGTCAAATTTAGTGTTATCACTCTTCTGATTATCCTTAAGGACACTAAGCATCTTACACTTACACTAATGACAAAAAATTCTTTGCCCTAGAATTTTGGTGATATATGATTTTAATTTACTTTTTTCCATGTCTTGTGTGTCATTTAAATGGTATCTTTAGTAAATCATCCTTTGGGGGTTGACAGCTTAAGCATCTTCAGTGCCCTGCTGACAAGCTGAAATAGCATTTTTAAAAATACAATCTTTTTAAATTTCTGAATGTTCTGGCATATTCTGGACTTGTCTGTATATATCTAAGAAGATAAAGAAAGAAATTTTCTCAGACTCTTTGCAGATCTGTGGGGCCATAAAGGGTATTAGAAACAAGTTGAAAAAAAAATCAGAGCAAATACAAATGATTTTTGGTTTTGATTTGGCACAACTGGAACAAAAATGACTACATTTTTTGACTGCCAAATAGAGAATTGTCTTTTGGTTGAAATCCGTCTTGCAAGTTTCTGAAAATCTCTGCTCTTTGCATTGATATCTTTAGAATCAGAAAATTATAAGGCTATGGGTAAAAGGAAAAAATAAATCCTCTGTAATTCTAACTGGAAAAAAATACATATATGTGTGTATACATACCTATAGAGAGAGACAAAAAAATTGATTGTACTCAAATGAGTGTTTATATCTTCAAGAATGACCAACCATTATTTTCAGTTAAAGTAGGAAAAGCACAGTCATACATACTAAAGATGTAGAAATTCGGTACTTTCATATAAATGCTATATTAATTCTTATTGTCATGGATTCTTCATGCAATGCATCATTTTGTGGATCTACTGCAAGGTAAGGCAGTACTTCAGGTGGACAGGTTTGTTCTCATAACTGAACCATATACCGTCCTGAATTCTCTGATGATTTCCACCCTTGTGATTATATCATGAGTCTGGCGATACTTGATCTTTAATGGAAAGATTCAGCTCCCAGAGACAGTTGTACGAGTGGATCTTGGTTTTCATTAAAATAAAAGGTTGAGAGGAAGGAGGCGAGCAAGAAATCTCCACAGTTAGAACAGCTGTGCTAAACATGCTCCTCTCCTCAGAAGAGAAAAAAAACTATATCCTACAGACGGAATTAAAAATGGATATTTTGTCAGGGGTATTATTTGCCATAACATTGTATTTTGCCACACCTGGAGTCACAAAGGGATACTGCCCGTTACAGTATTTAAAGTGTTGCATAATCCAGACGACTGTGAAGCACCAGAGGCAAGGGTTGACAGTAGTGGTATAATCAGCCTAACTCACAGCAGAATAATCTTTTCCAGGAGGCAGTTATGTCATTTCCAAAGTGAATGAATTAAATTAGAAAAAGATACAGTGTAATTAGGAAAAAAAAAAAAAAAAGCTTTATGCAAGGTAGTTTACTACAGCAAAGTAGTTCATACAGAGACAACAGCAATGTATGGTCTTCTACTACTGCTGTCATCATCTGGGGATGATCTTCTGTGTCACCCATTTTCTGGGGAAACTTATTCTTACCACCGATTTTTCATTTTCACAGAACATGAGCTCCTGCTGGGTAAAACAACCTCCAATTTCACTTTATGTTAGGAACATATCAAAATTATTCAGGAGAATCTAATTGTATTTAGCAAGTATTTCATCTTCAAGAAGATAGTAGTAGCTGAATTCTAAAGTTTCCAAGGGTTTTATTCTCCCACCTTTACTCACTAAAGGTGAGCAAGTAAATTGCAAGAATAAGATGTTTGGGAACAGTGAATAAACTTTTTGTTGCCACAGAATTTTATTTGATTAGTCAACAACAACCCCCTAAAAACTCAGTATTCCCCTTTCTACATCGATTAGACTGGTCAACATGTATTGAAAGTATAATAATAGATATGGAGCAATGAATAGAGAGTTGTACTTGTTGTTACAAATAACAATAAATAATCAATATTATCTACGCTGTGTTTGGTTTACCCTGAAACTCCAGACTTCAGCTGCACATGTTAAAAAGTACAGCCGCTCAAAACATTTAGACAATGAAACAACATTCAACTTCCCTTCTGTATTTTGAACTTTTACGGTTGCAGTACATTTCATGCTGCTTCTTCACCGTGGCAAGGACTAGAATATAAACACTTATGGTGTGTATGTCTTTCAACTTGTTACATGATTTTGTTTTCCTATGCATGAGGGAAGGAGATAAGAAAATAGAGTTAGAACATTCCACTGAAGTTATCTAGGTCTCAGTAGCTAATTAATGATATAGCCCAAAAGGAAAGGCAGAGTGCTGTCTGTAAAGACAGTCAGATAAGGCTGGTTAGCCAAGGCAGAGCGGGGGGATAGGAAGCAGGTGTATGTTATTTTCATGATCATCAGTTGTAGGTATTTCTTGTGAATTGATTGCTGAAAAAAGAGGATGACTTCTGATCCTTAATTTTAGGTTTATTTTTTTTTTTCCTGGGCAACTATGGACATTTCACCTGGAGCTATATCACACCAGATGAAATTATTCCTCATTTTTTCCCTGAATATATTAGAATGAATAGTGAAGGCAACTAGAATTTTGAGTAGCATTACAGCAACTTAATTTTAAATACAGTAAAGAAAAGAGAAGAGCACAAAAACTCCCAAGATCCCTGAGACCATAACTTTACAGGAAATATTCGTATTTATATATATTCATTGACTACAGTAATTATGACTACTTTCCAGTTTAAAAAGGATACATAAGAAAGGAAATCAGTAATGATTTCAGTGTTCTTATGGAGTGAAAAGCCAAAGGCTTTGCTGAGAGAGAACCCCAGTTGTGTTGCTTCATGATTCTGGGTTGGAAAACTTGGAGTATTTTTTCATGCTGTATTGATTTTCTGATAAATATCAACCCCAGTTTAAACAGATTCACTTACTTGAAAGAATATGAGAGCACAAAGCTCATGTCAGGAAGCATGTCTTTTCCATATAAATGGAAACTTGAATTTAGCATTTTTTTTCCTTCCTTTAATACATTTTTTGAAAGGAAATCATAAACAAGAGTAATAAAATTAAAATTTTCTATTTGATTTTTCAAATGGTCACACCCACTGAGTCAGAAACCAAACAGCACTTTGAAGAGCAGATCCAGAATAAATGGTGTTAGACACCTCTGCTCAGGAGATCTACATTACTGCACAGCTTTGCATAGCTTTACAGATGCATAAGCCTGCCAGGTGTGCCTTAGTCCATCCTAAATTGCCTGGACACTGGTACATGCTTAGAAGCATCCTCTTCTGGGAAGCTTTGCAATCCTTTACTGGTATTTACTTCATATAAGGTAGAGTTCAAGGTGAAGGAGAGTGACATGTGACTGCTTTGAAGGAGCAGGTTACTCTTTAGTCAGAAATCTTGTGACCAGACTACAAAGAATACAAAGAAGTGGTATAGTTGGATCCACTTTTCATGTGAGATGTTTTTACTTCATGGCTTAAAAGTTATCCAGGGAAGGGCTACTTCTCACCTTTCTTGAAACAGGACTACTTCCCAGTCTAGAGGAGGATAAACAGGAATCTTTGATTTCGCTCTTTAATTTCAAGGTTAGGAGGAAGAACAATCACAGGAGTATTTCTGAACTTTTTTAAACTAACATAAAAGGCATCTCTAAATATTGCAATGCTACTTACTGGTCTGAGGACCAAGTAAGTAAGAGTAAAGAGCTGTTACTTAAGCACTTTTGTAGCTCGAGCCCTTAGGGAAGTGAGTGACACTAGAGAGACTGGAACATTTCATTTATGCAGGGTTGAAAAATTACTTTTGAACATGCCTGCATACTAAACCATGCATATATTTGATGATGGCTAGTTGTGTCTCTTTCTTAGATCAATGAGAACTGCAGGTACTTAAGACAGGATTGATATGGATTTACAAAGGCACTTAGCCTTCTTTCTATCTTTGTTTCAAGGTATCTGAAAACTTTAAACATCTTTCCTTCAGAATCTTTCTGAGTCAGGCTTTCAGAGGCTGATAAATTATGTGATGAATTTTATTGGATGCTTTAAGAGTCTGATTTTATTTATCCTCTATTTTCTTTACATTTAAATCCAGATTGTAGCCAGTTAGCTCTTGGTTATTGGTTGGTTAGTGATCTTGATCAGAGTGAGAACTTACTAATATATGATAATCCTTGCAATTGCTCCTAAGTCTAAAAACTCATTGCAACATATTGTTATGAAGCCTTATTAAAAACATGGATTAAAGTATTCATAAATAAAATATCTATTACAAAACACTATTGTTTAAGGCACTCACACTGTACAATATATGATGAATGCATATATGTATATGCTCGGTCACAAAAGGACATTTAGGTGCTTTCCAAAATATATATTCATATGCACAGACATGTGTGTAAACTTAATCACATTACACTATTTGCAATTAAAGAAAATAACTAAATTGATACTAAAAAATAATGTACCTATTTCCCTTGTTTAACCTTCTCAGTAAAGAGATATAGATTAAAAGACATCCATGAATATTATTCATAAGTGTCTATCTTAATTCCTTATGACAATCATCTGTTGATATTGTCATATATTTGTTCTCTCTCTTAAAACAAATTCATGATTTTTTAAGCTAGGCACTGCAGATTACCAGAGGTATTAGCTACCCTATTTCAAAGCATGCATTCATTGCAGAAATGCAATGGTGTTTTGAAATTATGGAATACCTCAGATATAGGTAAGAACTTAATCAGAGGGATATTCTGTTGTTAAAAATAATAATTGAGATGACTCATGATTTTGTTTTAGAAGAATTTGAAGGATTTTTCCCTCGGGTGTTCTATGACTTTTCTTATTAGCATTTTGAGTTTAAGATACAATGCGAGAAGTCTTTCTCAGAAAAGAATAAGTCTCATGCCTGCAGTATCAGGCATGGGAGTAATAGTTCAAAATTGAAGGAATCAAACACCTAAATTGTTCATATGAGCAAGTGCTAACAAGACCTAGATCACAGTAAACACAATTAGAAGAAAGCATATTTCTTCAACAGGAAAGCAGGAAGACTATTTGCCACTTTAACATTTTACCTAGTCCCCATTTAACCATCTATAACGTCCTCCTGTCATTGCACCATTATATAGCACTTGAGATCAAAATACAACACTAATTTTGGCTAAATGAAGCTGGCTGGAGCTAGAGGGACCTGAATGAATCCTCCCACCCAGCCTGCTGTGGCCAATTCAGTAACCTCAGAAACAAAGTACCCTAGCCTGGAGAGAGGCTAAAATGTCCACAAATGGGGTATGTATATATTGGATGCACTTAAACAGCATTGTCCTTTTTGGACTCATCATCAAATTGACCTAATAACGACATGTAACCAGCTTTATATTACAAAGAATCATAGGAAATTTGTAAATCAAAACTAAAAATAGAGGTCAATTTCTGGGCATTCAAAGCTTGCTGTCGTCCTCACGGAGTCATTATTTTAGCAGTATTTGTTAGTTATATATGTGCAGTCCCATATATCACATTTTAGGCATACCATATCTGGAATGCTAATATAAATTATCTCATTTCCTTTTTATTGTTCTGCTAATGGTTTTTAAAACTCTGCTTATAGCTTGTCATTAATTACAAGGAAAATCTGAATCTGCTCACATTCCAGCAGATGTGTAGTTTTTCTGCTATAATCATTTTAAAATCCTTCTTTTTCTCAGCTGGATGTGGTCATGCTGTTCTCCTTCTAAAGGAAGGAGACTCTGTCTTGCAAATCAAAAATAAAAAAGAAAAGAAACAACTCCAAGGCACTAAGTAGGCTTCTTATATGAAAGGACATTTTTGGCACTCTATGTATACCAGAAAGTCAATATTACCAAAGCAAAAAGCAGAACAACCCAGAAATATTTCCTTAGGACTTCTCTTAGGAGAACAGAGATCTGTCTGCCCTAGTTGAAGAGAAAACTCTTCATCTAATATTTTAGATTTGACCAAACATCATGTTCCTAGACAAAGTGGAGACCGAATTATTGCTTGAGGACTCACCAGGAAACTTGCCTTCAGCCTACACCTGCTGGTGTGCATCTCCCTGTTTCCAGACTCTCAGATCCTCATGTGAACACTGAGGAAGCTTGGAAATGAGTGTAGAGGGTCACAAGTCATCATGTATTGATTCCTACCAAGTACTCATCAGTTAGAGTATTAATACTAACTTGAGACTATTTAATTTGCCTACAGACAAAAAAAAATCACCAGAATTCCCCCCTGACGAGAGAAGAATTCAGAGGAAGCAAAAAACCTTCATTTTTATAGGTTAGGGGTTTCATAGATTAGGTTTGGGTAACTACCTTAGTCTCACCCTGACATGGAGTCAGGGTGCAGCCAAGCTGTGCACGCAGTTCTAGGAATCAAGGAGAATTTCTGGATCTCACCCCCATAGAAAATGTTCACACTATTTAAAAATAACTCCAGGTTGTTGAAATAAATGGTTCCTAAGCAGAAAATGGTGTTCGCAAAACCTATGACCATGACTCAGCATTCTTTCACCTATTTTTATTTTGAGAAGTATCTTATGTCACAAGTAATTCTGTCAAGATTAATGTACATGTGATGATGGACTAAGCTAAGGTACTAGAAAACATGAATAAAGGCAATACATCAGCTTTTATGTTCAGGTTTCTGAGAAACATTTAGAAAAGGGTTTTAAAAATGAATTAAATTATAATTGCATTAATTTTCCTCTATTAATAGGATGCCCTTTTGTCTATTTGCTATGCAATAGTAGTAGGGATGCAAGTTTTTTTCTATATTTATAACAGGAAGTAACCAGTAGTTCTTTGATATATATTTGTACAGCGTTTTCAGTGCACCTGCTGAACTTAAACCAGAGTCTGGTTACAGATGTATGCCTGCTGTATTCTCAGAAGGCCCTGAGAATAAATATATCACAATCTGTCCAAAATGACAGAAGCCTGTTTTAGCTATCCATGGATTTTCTTTGATAGCATTTATTTTTGATCTGGTGTAGTATGCACAACTTCCTTCAGACATATCCCTTCATAATTGTCTTGCCAGCCTTTAATGACTCTGTCTTTCGAGTCCTGTTCCCTTCAGCCGCACAAGTGACGAGTCATTCCTTCAAACCAAATGGAGCTATATCAGTGTAAAATTCCCACAACTATAATTAGAAACACCTCCTAGACCGGAAACCTCTTGGGAACCCTCCCTAACACAGTCTTATTTCGGAGGGAAAAGTGCTACAGACCTGCTGATCCCCCAAAAAGGTCTTTAGTGCTCGTCTCAGTATGGAGCAATCTGCCACATGGCTCCGTGGAGGACGCCTGGATGTGTTAATGTCGAATTTGTTATGGCAAATAACAGATGTGTGGACAGCAAAACTTGTACCAAGTGCCTTGGTGGCTTACTTGGCACAGAGTGCAGCACGTAGTACAAATATTGCTGTTCAGTTAAGTCAACATGTGGCTGATTTTTGAAGGGGGTTGCAGAAAAATGAATACACTGTTGCTTTGAGAGAAACAATATTTATCCAACTGCTTCTAAACCTGCAGAGCCCTATCTTTCTCCCTCCAAAATAACAAAATGACATGGTTGTACACACGCAACAGGGAGGAACATAAGCTATACTCATTTAAAGAGAAACAGGAAAAAGGTATTTATTTGGAAGTACCAGCAGGCTGGGGAGTTGATTTTAGAGCTTTCTTCATTAAAATATAACTTACTATGTCCTAACTCATCTCATTTCCATCAAGTTGTAAGAAGATTTTCCAATGTACAGTCACCATTTTACAGAGCAATATACATTTTCAGGTTGAAAATCCTTATTCAAATAGGATCAGAAAAGTGAAGAGGTAAAAATGGATTTTTTTACTTAGCGGGGCTGTTTCCTTCTTGCACTTGTCTTTAAATGGGCTGCTTTTCATAACAGTCTTTGAAAATACATTTTAGAAAGTAAGTAGTACTTTTGACAGAAACTTATTAGCATCCATTTCAAGATATCTTTTATTACGTGCCAGCTTTAGAAGAGATCAGAGTACAATTCATTTCCAATGTTATATTTTAAATTACATTGTGGTTACTTTGCACTTTACACATACCTTTGCAGTAGATCACCTGATTCAAAAGAACAATACTTTTTCTCCAAGTTTTACTTCAGAGGCCTAGAGGACACTCACTATCATAAAGTAAATTGCTTTGACAAAGAGCAGGAAGATGAACACAAGGGGATCTCCCCCTCCATTTCATTGTAGTCCCATTAAATTCAACTGTCTTCGCCCTGCTAAGGTACAATGGGAATGCGTGGACAACACAAGTTGCAAAAAACATCCATAAGGAATCTCTCTTTCACATTAAATCTACACAAGGACATCCCAGATGTTTTGCAGCTACAGAGACAGATCAAGAATTGCTGACTACAACTAATCATGAACCAGACATAGGGAATAAAAAAAAACTGAAACCAGAGTCTACCTCCTTGCTAGCATGTTCATCTAAGTTGGCCTTTCCTCAAGCAAAGGAATCAGTATGTGAACATATGCATGCTGTTGGATACTTAAACTGAACCTAGATTATAAGTTTGCTCCCACAAACCAGTACAGATGACTTGTCAGCAGAAAACCTGGGCTCTGGTCACAGCACACCGCATGCGCTGTTCCTCATCACAACAGGAGGATAAACTACAGCAATAAAGATATCTAAAACAAGAAAACAAAGATAATAGGCAGCAATCCTGCCTAGTATTTACAAAGGGTGAAGTAAGCAATTCTGAAGAAAAGATCATAGTAACTGTTCTCACGCCTAACTGTACTAAAAGACCTGTCCAAAAACCAGTTCATCATTGCCAATCAAGAGGACCCCAGGGGACATAGCTGTCCACAGTGAGGGCTCGTACTCATAGTATGGACTATGGAGATAGTACCATGTCTGGCAACCCTTATCCTCCACATCATGTGCAAGGACCACTTGGACATGTACATATTGGTGTTTGCAAGTATGGGAGAATGACGAAGTGAAATCTAGAAAGGAATGAGTATGAGACTGAAACCTCTAAGTTTAGCTTAAAGTAGTTACTGCTTTTCCTTTCCATAAGAGCTCACACTGAATTTTGTAACATTATTTCCTGCAGTTAAAGTAAATATAACCTTTATTGCTTTAGAACATAATAGACTTGCCTGAGTAAAGTTTTGTGAAATGGATAAAAGCATTAAAGAAATAATAATACAATAAATCAATCAAGCTATCTTTTCTGCAGGTGAGGAGAGAAATAAGAAAGTAAGATTGTTTCTATTTTTAAATATTTGAGATGTACACTAGGACATGTGCTGCAGGATGTGCTATCACAGGATTTATACATCAGAACTCAGATCTGAATTGTGTCTTGCAGCAAGCGCATGCAGAGAGCTTCATAGCAGGCATTATACTTATCTTGGCTTCAGCAGAGGATAATAAACATTGGAAAACTGCTCCTGCTGTCCAGTGTAATCCTGACAGTGCTCTGTTTGCTTTCTCAGCTAAAGCCAGCAGAATTTTCCCTTTTCTGTCTTCTCACCTGGGCCATGCCCTGGTAAACCATGAAAGCAGATGCTAGACAGCCTCACAACTACTGCCACAAAAAACAGTCAGGTTCATGTGTGTCACAGTGGGTGGTGTTTATGTATATATTACAGCTCCCTAAGCCTTCTCTCCGGATTTATTAATTCTTCTGTCCACCAGATGGTTGCTTTATGGAGATTCCTGGCTTTTTCCTAAAAGTCTGCCTGGCCCTAATCCTGCTTCATTACTTTACCCTGTAGACTCATGGGAGTTAATAATCTCCCCGCCAGTATTCTGATAAGGCTCCTGCCTTTTACAACATTTTATCATATCTTAGACTTAGTATTGTTCCTGGTCTTACCCCTGTATTTCCATTTTGGTTTTTAGAGTTTCTTACATTAATATTGTTAATGTATGTGTAGGAGCAATTGCCTCTGGGGTTTCTGGAAAAATAATGTCCAAATGCTAATTGAAACCAGCAGTCCCTGTTGCACCAATGTTCTGTGTCTGATCTTTGGAAATCACACCCTGCTGGTACTGGTGACAAAAACACATTATGATGTCCAGGAAAAAAGTGAAAAATTTAGTTCCTTGTTTCTTCATTTAATTAACTAGCACTTTAATTAATCTCCTTTATCATTTTCCAGGTAGTTTATTTTATCTAGAAGTAGTCCCACTTGTTGTGGGTGATGCAGCTTTAAGAGAATTGAAAAAAGTTACATTATTTCTGATTCTACTATACTTTGGAGATCTAATCAGAAACCATTTGCTGCTTCCCAGACTGCAAATATTATTCTGAAATCTTAATCCTTAAGCTGCTAGGAAAATTTTTCTCACTAAATTGGGCATGGATAGAATCAAGCCCAATATTGTTAGCAATAATGATATTTTTTCTCATTAAATATTAAACATAATATACATGAGTATAACACTTTCTTTTATCCTTCAACTCATCAACACAAGTAATGTATTGTAAGTGCACATATACTAAAGCATATGTGTCTGTGTTTGTGTGTGTGTATGTCCCTTTGTGTTAAGTAGAGATTTCTCAGTGCTTACTAATTTTTTAAATCAGTAAACTTGATTGGAATCATAATACTGATTTAGAAGCTACACTTAGGCATCTGTTTCTTAAATATCTATCTTCTGATAAAATTCACAGATAATAAAAGGTTTGGGAGAAGGGTAATAATAAGGAAGACAAAGCAATAGCAGAATATAATTTGAACTATTTTTGGAGTATATTCAGTTCATCCAAAAATGTATTACGAAGACAATAACAAGAAAAATGTAAAAACAAAGAGAGCAGTCCATTCTGCCAGAACAGCAGGCTACAGAAGGGAATACTCTGAAGAGGATTTAGGTTTAATAAACTCTGTCGATACATACAGATTAGATTGCACTGCGGCTCCCTGATCTGTTTCTGCCTGCCTGCCATCTGAATGGGAAAACTTGTGACATGAACTTAGCGGGAGTCCACAGCACTACCTAAAAGTAGTCAGGATTCACGTTTTTGCTCAGCTACTATAGTCAATGTGCAGTATTTGCCTATCTCCCTTTCTTAAAGATAGGACTTCCAGGTCTTCTTCTCAAGCCCTAGTACTTTGAAAAGATAACTCTCACTAAGACAGAATATTGCCTTTATGAATGTCCATGTCTCCTAGCTCGATACCTACCCAGAACTACATTGGTTTTGTAACAATATCAGCCCTGGTCTCTATGAATGACTGTCTTTTTGCCCAGTAAGATACAGTATATGGAAGTAGCTTTTTCTAATAAAAGCAAGATACCACTGATGAGTCTAGCACTGAGCAGAAGCTGACACTTGCAGCACACAGAGACAAGGGTCTGTGAGGCCTTGGTTTTGGAAATCATGAATGCAGCAGTCATACCACTGCAATAACCCCTCAGGAGACACAAGGGTGTGCCACTGACTCTGAAAGATCAGTCCCTCACTAGTCATTCAGTCGCTCAAAGGTTTACTTGTGAATACATAAACTTAGTAGAAAGCATCTCTAAACGATTTGAATTGCAGTAAATAAAAAAAATTTACAAAGTCAACACTATCTCTGAATACACTGGTGAAATCCATCTTGAAAAACTGTTTTTAGTTTTGCTGTCTCACTTTTAGTTTTGCTGTCTCCCTTTTAAATACAATATTGAATATTTGGAAGCACCACAGAGAAAAGGCACGGTTGTGAACTGAGGGCTAGACAGAAAGCCCCAGAGTGAAAAATGTTAAAAGCTGAAGATGTTTAACATATCACAAATGGAGATAAAGAGATAACTTGATTATAGTGTTTCTATAACATGAAAACAGAAAAATAAACACGTTATAATTGTAGGCATTTTTTTCCATCATTCTCAATCTCAGTCTTAATTGGTTGAAATGTACATTTTGCATATAAGACATAGCCATTCTCCAAATGTTTTCAAATAACATGATCAGTGAGAAGAAATCATTCAAAAAAAGAGATGTTATGGACACTTGCAGTTACTGGCAACTTTTTTCTGTTCTCATAAACTAGCCCTGAACCATTAGCTTCATTAGAATTACCCTACCTCAGGTCAGCCTTTTCTCTGGCTCTCCTGTGCATTCATTTTAACTGTCAGCACTTACCCCACGATAAACAGCAAATTCAATAAACAATGCAGCTACAAAGCTCTTCCCCCCCCCCAAAAAAATAAATACTTTTGTTACACCATTACTTATTTTAAACTACATTTGCTTTCTTCTTTCCACTATTCTACCTTGTATTAGTGGAACTGAATTAGGTGAAGCAGTTGTGCATGTGAGGCTAGTCAGCACTGAATTACAAACCGCTCATGGAGAGTGCTTCCCCATAAAGAAGAGTGCTGGGCTTCAGTGACTTATAACAATAGTCTAAAGATCTTTCAAACACTGGCTTATCCACTGGTGCAGGCTTTATCTTTCAGTGAAGAAAGAACACTTCCCGAGATTTGGGAGTGAGGTTTGCAGCCATCCGAAAAGAATTTTTCCTCCTTCTGTGCTTAACAGAGCACAGTGTGCAACCAATTTTGCATGAGCTGGAAAGGTTTCCACTACAGGGAAGCAAAATCAGCCCTGGAGTATAAGTCCACCGAATCTTCTGACTCGGAAATTTAACTGGGGGGGGGGGGCATTCTTTCCTTTGATCCAAAACCTCCAAAGTATTAGTTATCTGACAAAGAAGAATTTACTGCTATAGGCTAATCTGTCGCTATCTCTCAGAGGGATAGACCATACGCTATGAAGTCAAGGGGGCTTCAGAGCTTCAGAGGGAGAGGACCTAGCTGCTTCACCTCTAGGCATCACACATGAGAACACATTTGGAAATGTCACTAAACATCCCATTTTGGAGTGTCCACAGCTTCACAGGCCTGTGAACACTAACCAAAGTTGAGGTTCTGTTCTGCTGAGGAACGAGATATGACTTAAGAAGCTGCTGGACCCCAATATTGGCAAAGATTGGTTTCTGTTTGGGATTGTGATGTATACCCAGTGATTAGAAATATTGGTAATCCTCTCATACTATTAATCCTCTCTGTATGAGAGGATTATTAATATTTCTAATATTAGTATTCTAATACTAATTAGTGTTTTAATACTAATACTAAAATTAACTCTCCTGAGTGGGTTGGAAGCATGTATGTATGCCTGGAAGGGAAGGCAAGTGGTAGGTGGGAGCTAGTGGCTAAAGAATAATCCTAAACAAGTCTAAACAACAGAGTTAGCAGTCTTTTTTCTTGTTTCAAATGACTCATTCTACTGCTTTGAAATACTGCTTTTCTCAGCTGGCAGAAGATTTAAAGCAAATGAGAGCAAGACAAATTTTGAGTTCCACAACAGAGATAAAACTCTTTTCTGTGTTCCTCATAACATACTCTCTTACAGCCTCTGTGAATGAAAATTAAAGGCAGGCAAATTAAGCTACGGATGAGGTACCAGTTTCTATGAGGAAAATTGATTAAATATGGAAATAAATTGGAGAGTTGTTCTTTGCCCATCTCTTCAAATCCACTGTTCAGAATTGGATATTTTTGTTGAAAACTGAGCTCCAATGACTAAACTCTTGACCATGTCTGAAAAGCTTTTGTTAAAGATGGGTTACAAAAAGTATTAGAAGTTCTGGAGGAATGTAGCTAATGAAAGGAAAGCTGATTGATTGTTACTACTCTAGGTCCACCCTACTGACAGCATCTCTGGCAGCTCATTAAGGTTCCTTGTATCCCAATACTTTCAGTTTTACGTAATCTAATTTTCAATATGAATAGCAAGATGATACCCAGAGCTCACTATACTTGCAAACAATATCTACATTGTTGCTACAGCAGTCTACCTGATACTGATTTCCAATAAAGCGGTGACACAGAACATATTGCTTTCTTTTCACACTTTAAGACACATGGGTGATACTTTGCATTACTTTAAGAGATAATAATCTGAATGTAGACTTTCATTTGCTTAGTTGTGCCTGATCTTTGTAGAGATCTTCCTTCAGTTATACCACTGTGGAACAGAAGTGTTCCACTTCATACTTACCCATAGTTTTCATGAGAGAACAGTCTTCTGCTAAAATTTGCTGATCTCCTCCCGCATGTTCTTCCTGGGTGCCTTTCCTCTGGTCAGCACATCACACAAGTGCAAACACCTACAGAGTTCAGGACTGGGACAGAAGATAAAATAATATGGCAGCTAGACAGAAACACTAACGACTTTATTATCAATTGCTGTAAACAAGGGCCATATTTTCTCTTTGATAACATGATTTTTTTCACCTGAAAAATCATAAATACAAAAAGCATTACTCACTCCAATGTAAGTTCATCAAGAAAAGGTAACTTTACAAAATTCCAAACACATTCATTAGATCTTTCCTTTGAAAGTATCTCTAGGCCTGAAAAAATAGTTTAGTCTCCAAATTAGTTTTGAACCTAGTGTTTACTTGACTTGTTAGCAAGTCTGCTACTTGGATTACTGGTCAGTGACAAATATTTAATCGCTAAGAACAGGATTAGAATAAAACTTCATTAACCATACGTTACTATACTATCCTATCTCTCATCTACCCAATAGTACTTGATACCTTTTCCATGGGTAACATCCTTTTTTTTTTAAGCATCTGCAATCTAATGACTAATTGTAAGTTGATTTTATTAAACAGGCACGTTTTCAAAGATGATGAACAATTGAATAAGGCTTATAAATATTCAGTGGTAAAAAGCTTTAGAGACAAGCACAAATAAAACCAAGATACATGACCTCGCATAGTACGAGGCTTAATCTATCCTCTGCCAAAGCATCAGCCTGTGAGGAAACAAATTTTGACAGTAAGCAGAAATCAAATCTTTCAGCCACAATGAAATCAAACCACAGAGAGTCTTAAAAGACATTTTTATAGGAAATCTTACAATCTGAAGATTTAACACAAACTATTACTATATAACTAATAATTAAGGAAACATAAATACTAACAACAGAATTTAAAAGTCCACAAGATTTCAGAAATTTGCTGCAGCAGCAACATAAAAGCTTTGCACAAAAACAATACAATTGTGCCTACGATGTTGATACAGAAATAAAAATATTTATCTTTTTTTCTTCCAAATAATACACATAACAATATGTGACACTATCCACACGTGGATTTTCTTCCAAATACATATGTGGGTAGTTTAGAATCAGTGTGGGTTGTACACTAGGATTCTCTGTTTCTTCATTTGGTTTATGCAACTGTAGAACTAAAGAAAGTAGAGATCTTAAGAATTGTTTTTCTGGATGATGTCTGTTCATGTAGTGGCTAGATAAAAAAAAAGGTCAAAGTAATCTTGAAATAGTTGGACACTGTTACATGGCACTAACTTAACTGTTAGGTGATAGATTTGTTCTGCTTTCTAAGGAGATAAAATTTTAGAAGATTCTCAATAGTGATTGCTCATTTGTCAATGGATAACTCTACTGAAAGCCACATCTTGCAGTTTCACCAGCAGGAAGAACAGAAAGAGTGAATGACTGCAAAACAACACCCAAATTTTATGTAGGAATTATTTCTGGTGATATTAAGTATACCTTAATAGATGAACATCTTTCTCTGTCCAAAACTATCCTTAAAAAGTGGTCTGAAAGAGTGATACACTTTTGCAAATCCAGTTCTTGAAGATGACGATGCAGAAACGTCAGCTACACCATTCGATAAGCTGAGTGAGATTGCCCAGACTTAGTTTCAGTAATGTTGGAAACAGCAGCAGCATCCAATTTAGGCATGATCTGCCCAGTGATGCTATGCTCATTCACTTATACATCAATTACATCAGTTTCTGGAGACTAAGGTATCACAGAGATAGCTATTCACAGTAAGGCCTGGAAAGGAGTTTTTAGAAGTGCTATCAAATGATGTCCAATTACTGGCTTTTTTTCTCTTTCAGTCGTTAATGAATAGTTGTCATCTGAGCATTTATTTACTCATTTTAGATTTACGCAGTGCCTGCCTCATCATAGAAGCCAAAGCATATCAAGAAGGAAATGTAGTATCAGTATACTGTTTCTGTATGTATCTCAGCTAAATGCACCACTAAGCAGTGGGTAAGTTCTTACACTTCCTTGAATACAGATTTTTTTTTCCAATACTGACAGACTGATTTTCTAACTACCTGCTATCTCCCACCCTGTGCAGCATCACGGCATCCAAATGCACTTTGCCTGGATTAGTAAAACATTCAGATACATGAGTTGGATAGACTAAGTGGATACATCACAGACTATGAGAAACTATCAAAGGGTCATCATGGGGTTGTCTTACCCACTGTCACAGTCCAGGATCTCCACTGTGTTAATGTACCAGATAAAGTGTCAGCATCATGGTGGCCAGAAATACACGCTCTCATCCGTAATGCTGGATTTAATTACATTCAACCATCTTGGTTTATTTCTGAGGATTTTTATCTGCCCTGTCCCACAAAACCAACTTTCCTGTGCTAGCTTTCCAAATCCGCTGGACAGCAATAGGCCTTTCATAGGTGCAAGCAAGAGCAATGTGTGTGTCAGGCAGTTTTATTTTTCATTGACAAGAAACACCAACAGCATCATTTCTCAGCAATTGCACTGAGTAAAACCATCAGCACATGGATGAAGAGTAATCAACAAAGGCTGAGCACTGTCAAGACATAGATTAAATTGGTTTGGGGGGGGGCAGCGAAGGTAATATTTCCTTTATCTTTTCCTCTGATCCAAAAATTCATTGAGATAAAAGTAGATAAAGACAAAATATAACAAAACAAAAACCATACATACAGAGACAGGTGTATTTGTATTGCACTTGTGTGTGTATACATGTGTATATATATATATATATATATTATATATATATATATAAATGTAGGCATAAAAGTAAGCCATTATCTGATTATCAAGGCAATTGTCTATTTAAATAATTTTCAAAATCACAATCTTATATCTGTTCTCTATTTCAGATCTCCAGTGAGTGAAAATATTCTGTGGGAAAATGTCTGAATAGAACTAAATGTTCATAAATTCATAAGCTATTATAGAGAAATAACAATTCAGAAATAATTAGCAAATATAATTATATATATAATTAGAATATTTTTATTAAAATATGATTGAAATTTTTATCCTTAATGTCAAAGCCAATACTAATGAAAAAGCATTTTGCTTGAACATATATAAATGGTTATGTATATTTTTATATATGTAAATTCAAACATGTATAATGAGATATATATAATGATTTTATAGAATGAGTCTGAATTTGTTAATTGAAAAAGTTAGGGTATTTTATTTAAATGTTCCCTGGTGTGACCTGGAATGCAGTCCCATTGCTAGTAATATTTAATCAGCAAACTTGCTTTCTCATACAATACTCTAAACATTTGTTTCTACTTGGAAACATGAAAATGTTACTTTATATGGCATCAATGTTTCTGGATTTTGTCTTCTTAAATTAGTTTATTTCACCTAGCTCAGTTGGCTAGAGCACAGTGCTAATAAATGAGAAGGTCATGGGTTCAATCCCCGTATGGGCCACTTGTTTGAGGGTTGGACTAGATGATCTCCGGAGGTTCTTTCCAACCTAACCAATTCTATGATTCTGTGATCCCTCTCCTTCTTTTTACTTCTTTCTCACTAAATCAGTGTCACTGAAATGATTATGATGCTTAATATGATCATGTAGAAATTATAAGAAAACAAATGATGTGCATGACAGTGTATATCACTTTTATGCAACAGTGTTAACATCTGGTTTATGACTAATGTGGTTCCTAGAGGACCAGAAGCTCAAAATCCAAGGAACCAGAAAATTATCTTTTTTCACTCCTTTTTCTTTCAATTTACACTACATATTTTTGCCTGTTTTGTATCCATAATATCCAGCAATATATTTCAAAAAATAAACTAAGCACAAGAAACTGATTTAACTTCAGTGTTATTAAACTCAGGTATTCAGAATACAAAAAAATGTCTTGAAGCTTACTGAAAATTCAAGGAAAATCAACATCATCTCTCACTGTATCTTTTGTTATCAATTTGCCCAGAGTGTATAATTCTGCTACCATGATGCATAGCACAGTTTTAGTTTGTTCTTTTGTAGAACATTTGAGGCTGGACTCAGTAGCCTGGAAAACAGCAACATCAGTGTTTCTCTGGAGCCCTGTATCACTGTTGATTTGTGAAATACCATTACGGACGCATGTCACTTGCCAGACACACTAATTTTCCATAGCAATTGTGTAGGCATATATTACCCTGTACCGTATTTATGAGGAGCAGGTAAGACATGGCTGAACCTATCTGCCAATGTACTCATATAGCACCTTTTGCCATCAGATTAGATTGGTGAAGCAATTTCATTCTGTGACAAACTTGAGATTTAAAAAAGAAAACTGTGCTGGAATATCCTTTTTTGATACATTAAACAGCAATGATACTTTGCTCAATTTGGGAAGAGAGAAGAGGTTACTAAGAAAGTAGACATAGCCTCAGTCTAGGTGGTGCACAGATGTGATGCGCAAGAAGGGAAATCCTGAAGAGAAATGCTACTTCCTGCCTAGCACCCCAGGGGAAAATTGTTCTTTTCCTCAGTGCATTGTTGACTGGAAAGAATGCCAGAGATCTAGGTTCAAATCTTCACTGTCTGGCTGAAACTATGTATTTTTCAACACAGCTCCTGCTCAAGTCAGCCAGAGCAGTGACTTGGAGTTGTGTAGTTCCTCTTTAGGGCTAGGGAGCTTTTTATAGGAAAGACAATAAAAAAATAAAAAATAAAAAAATAATAAAAGAGGGCTTCTCAATACAATACAAGACATGGTGAGGCAGGTCTCACTTCTCAGACAAACACCTGAAGCACTGGACAGTCCCTTGCGCTCAGACATTAATGTGCAAGGTGCTGTCAAAGTACCGGCTGTTCTCCTCAGCATGAGAATAGCACCTAGTAGTGAAAGGCACTTATACCTGTGTAAACATAGCACAGTGAAAAAAGGCAAGAAAAAAAAATGGAAAAATGTATGAAGATTTTTCCTCACTGAAGCCGTTCTTGGACAAATACACTTCCTATTTTTCACTTCAAAATGGAAGTATTCAGCCATTACCAAACAACAGTCTTTTACAGCTTCAGTATTAGCACTGGTAAAAAATTCAGCAAGAGCTCTTGGTGGAAGAGTTTGTGAAGGGAGTTTTCTGGACTTCTTTGATCATTCCTTTTTAATTTGAGGACATGTAGAGGGGAGGAGATCCATTTGGCAATTAATATAAACTTTCTGCTTAGCGTGTGCTCATTGTATCTTCCAATTCTGTAAGTTTACAGGAAAATTGCTCATTGTCCTGCCATATTCATTAGGTATAACATCTGTTTCTTCCAAAAGGGGTTGTATCTACTTTTCCATGCGCTCATCTACTAGACCCTGAAGCATTTTTTCAGTAGTTCTTTTGCTTTTCACTATCAGCTTGCATTCTAAATTACATGAAGCTCTAAAAACTTCCATATCTATTTATTGCGTCCTTGTCCACATACACCTCTCTTGCCTTTAACCTCGGGTTTATATTATTATTTTCTATGCTTACATTTATTACTGAGTATTCAATATTCTTTCTGTAAAAATGTCTCATTAAGGGTTGTGCTATTACTCAACTCAGAAAGTTCGTGGGTGGCTATTGCCTGTAATACAAATATCACAAGGTGGTTCTTCATTGTAATTTTTGAACACTTATGCTGGAAATACTGCATTACATTATTGCATGACTTATTTTCCTTTTTTTCACCTTTTTTTGTAATACAGATATGTTTTTTGTAACAACTGAGCAAAAAGAAAACTCAATTTCCCACTGTATTATTCTTTTATTCCATGACTAGGTATTAGGTACAATTATTTTCTGTAAGGCACCTTGGCTAAGAGCAGTACATAAAGTAAACTCTGATCCTGGCAGTGAAAATTATGGATCCTTCTCAAGCAAGAGTTTTTCCCTTTAGTTACAAGATTTCTTTTTCAAAATTCCAGCAGCTAATTATTCTCTTTCTTCATGGTTACTATTCACTTAATTTTTCATATTTTATCTTTTTCTAGACTCTAAAACAAAAAAAACCAAAAAAACAAAAAAACAAAAAAAAAAAAAAAAAAAAGGAAAATAAATGCCCTAAGTAAACAAGACAGCTTTGATATCTGTAGCAGGATTTTTCTCTTGTAGATTTACTCACCTAACTGTCAGTTTGTCACTGCTGTTTCAAAGAAAGTTGATTTTCTGCTCTGCTTATTCATAGGCACACTGTGCCACGTCCCGTGGGTTTCCTTCTATTTGCATTGTTAATCTGGTTCTCATCCTCACATTTTTATTTAGCATTACAACACTTTGTGCTGCCTAACTAACTGTTTGCATTTCATTGTACACCTTCGTTAGGTTAGGGACTTCTTAACAGCTTTCTTGCAGCATCTGGTGTCTGTAATGCTATGGGAAGGTGTGAGCATGGTAGGATTCTGATTGCTGGAGTGGAAAGTAATATTTCATAATCTCACACTGAAAAGAAAAACTGTGAAGAACAGCAAGAATCTCCCCATTGACAGAGTCTTAGCTTCTGGAAGGAAGACCTGCTCTGAAAGACATGCCTGTTCATTTTGGATCATTCTTGCAACTTGACTAATTGTAGCCTCTAACTTCCACTGAGGCAAACACAGCAGAATCTAACTTTCTGTATTCCCTCTCAAGTTCTTCCTCTCATCAGTTACCAGATAGATAAAATATTGATTTTATATATACTGACAAACATTTCTAGGTGTGTGATAAATAGATACCTGCTAGGAACTCACTACAACTGGCTAATCCAGAGTACTTCCTTCATAGATATGTGAAAATAAACATGGATTGTGAAATGCCTCCTTTTTAACACACTAAATAAATGTTCAAAAGAAATTAGAAAATAGTAAGTCTACAAATCTAAATTATCAATCTTCCTTTTTGTGCGATCATACTAAGATTGATTTACATGCTTAAACATGGATGTCCAGTGCATAGGCAACCTAAGTTCCTCCCCCTGCCACAACTGTATTTAAGAATGTAATTGGAATAGGTTCTTAGACTGTTGTGTTCAAGCCAGCTTGAGATTGTGAAAGTTAATGTAACTGCAAACCTAGTGACACAAGGTCTAACTTAGTGCAGTTCAGTTGGGTGATCTCAGCTGTTTTACTGACTGGATTTTACCAAAGTGTGAAAAAGTACATGGAGTATAGCCATGCAAGCTAAGAAAAGTAGTAGCACAGATAGAGGAGTAATTTTTGAGACTGTCATAGCTAGCAGCTCAAGGATTCAAGAGAAAAATATTGACTTGAAAGAAAGTTGAGAATCAGAAGCCTGCACCTCTGCAACACTGAAGATCAGCCAACAAAAAAAAGGCATTACAAGGGCCACCCTTTCTGCCCTGCAACGACTGCCTGCCTGACCAGCACAGACTTTCTCTGTTGAGGATGGGTGAGGATATTTATGCCTCTGCTGGTAACTCATCAGTTCTACCTATCTCTTGCGAGTATTAGACAATAAATAATTGCTTTGTAGTCTTAAATTGTGCATTTCCCTCTTGCAGAGCCTCTGCCTACACAGTGAGAGTTGCCAGGGAGGGAAGGTTGCTTGAGGATCCTTAAATCATATTTCAGCACTTGAAAAGCCTGAATTTCAGATGAGTCAAGCATTTGTACTTCCACTGCCTTCAAAAAATACTAAAATGTGTCAAGTTTTCAGCTCTACTATGAAAAGGAACAAGGGTAAAAGGTTAAGATATGCAGCTGTGAAAATACTTCTCATGAAACCTGAGTTAATATTCAGATAAGGCACATCTTGATGCTTTGAAAACTTAAGAATAGATCTGTAGGATTTCTCCCAAAGCTTCCTCCAGTAATCTGACTCTAGAATTAAACCAAATTTAAGAAGGTAAAACTCAGAAAGTAATTTTGAGTTAAAATTAGTAAGCAATTTAAGAAGAATGTACAGTGAAAATGCAATCAAAACTTTAAGTTGTCAGTATAACTGTACTTTATAAACTTGGGATTTTTGATTAAAACGTGAGAGCAAAAGTGCTTCTATGCAAAAGATTCATAGAGAACATGGGAGGCATTTGTGGTGAGATGCTGCAGCAGGGTCATGTTTCAAATGCTGAATTTGTCATTTAATAAGGAAAGTGGCTATAATGATCCACTGTTTCCACAAGATAATTGTTTGGTCAATACTATATTATCCCAAAATAATGCACATTCACTTTAATGTCACCTATAGGAGTCTAGTGCAATTGGAAATATTGATTAGAGCAGAGGCTATTATGCCAAGATATAGGATATGAAATGTAGCAAGAATTCATTTCTGTTATGCTATTTGGCTTGGTATGACTGATGGTCAAATACTCTCTAATACAGTGCACTTGCACTACACCTGATAGCTTCTTTGTACTGGCCTTTTACACCTTGCACTTACTGATTTCTTTTTCCCATCTGTGCCCACAATAGAAATTGTATACTAAGTATTAAGAAATACAAATTTAACTAGCTTTTAGAAGAAAAAAAAAGTAAAAAGAAGCAATTCAAAAGTTTTGAATAACATTCAATTACAATGCCACACATCTAATATCTATATGGATTGCCATTTCATGACACCTAAAGTATTTCAGGAAGTGTATTTCAGCACAAGGTATGCAGGGATAAAATAACCGCAACTATTAACACACTAAAAAAAAAATTATTTCCAATGCAGATTCATAATTTCAATGATCAACTTTCTTTCAAAGACATTATTTCCAAAGATATATAAAAATCTTCTGAAAAAAATGTTGATTTTAGTCTTTTATCTTGATAGGATATCCATATACTTCCTGATGTACTGCCTTTTTTTGTTTGTTTTTTGCTTATCTGCTTATTTGTATTTTAAATATTTCCTTCTATAGGGCAAAAATTTTTTATGTGTTTAAAATACATCAATCAACCAATAAAATACAACATGAATAAAGTCTACAGTGATTTTCAATCTATGAGTCACTATATATATATATATATATGTATACATATACACACACACACTGTACTGAAGAAAAAGGCTTTATCTTTTGCCTTCTAGTTTTAAATCCTCATGTCAATTTTAGTATTTTCCTTTTCCTCTTTTCTGCCTCAGCGAGACTGAGCATTTCTCACTATTCCATACTTTCAATGAGATTAAAGAGATCAAAGTTTGGTTAATTTTAACTTGAAATGAGCTTGATAATATATGGGAATTTTAAAAAGAATGCTGTTGGTTAAAGTTATTTAATCACTTGTATGTTAATATTTCTATTTAAATTATGTTGTACAGAGCTCTTCATCTATTTGAGGATTCTGGCAAATGTTCCTGCAATACACAAGCGTCAATAAGGAGTATGATGCTAGCCTACAACCGTATTTCTCAATAAACATAAACTGAAAAAGAAATGAGCTGCTTCTACTGCAAAAGGATGACTAACTGTCTTGTTGGTGTAGCTTGCAAGAGAGTAAGATCTTTCAGAAATGAGATTCTCATCATTAGAAGAGACCAACTGTCATCAGTATAGTGGAAATCCCAGCGGCGATTTAGAAGGATTTATACAAGTTCTTAATGAGCCCTTCAGCAGAGTTACAAATGTATATCACAGAATCGTTGCTCAGCAGATCCTTCAATGTTTCTTGCAAGGATGGTTTGATCTTTAGAGTGTGAGAAGTGCTCTCTCCTGATTATTTATATTGATCTGCATTTTATTTGTTTTATTTGCTCTAGAAAGGAGAATACAGACAAAGATGAAAATAGAATTCTAATGTTACTGCTAATCACACCACTGTCATATCTCTAGGCAACCAGTTGTTCCCTAATTATCAACCTGTATTTTAGGATGCAGCTCCCTGTATATTATGGATGATTTTTTGCATGAATAGCATGACATTTGATGAATAGAATTCAAACTAGCATTGAAATAAGATCTTTCGTCTTGATTCCATCACTAAAAATATATACTTTATATTATGTATGTGGGCTATTGACACTTTGGTTAAAGCGCCAACAGAATTAAGCAGGTTAAGTGGAACATACTAATAATGTACAGAATGATACTGATACTCTTGCTGTGATAGCCACGATGGTTAAGAAATGTGAAAGGTGTAAGCTTTTTGGAGAGTAAAAGTAAATACCTTTAATTAGAGGTATATTTCATGAGTTCCTACTTGCTCAGTGCTGTCAGTTGATCAGGTGATAAGCTATTACCTCTCCTAATAAAACTTGCTTCTCATTCACGGCTTGTAAAAAAATATCTTTTTTATTGCATCATAATATTTCCATCAGAACTACTACACTGTACCATACGTGAAACGCATTAGGATATTTCAGCAAAAAGTCATCTCTGTAAAACCTAGTCGATTCCAGATTAAGAGACTGGTATTTTCTTCCTTTGAATAAAACTTTTTTTTTACTTTTAATTCTTTTTTTTGTTATTATTTTGGTGAAATGATTCGTGAATTTCATTGTTTCTGCCTTCTTTGTGGCTTATTTGATTCCAGACCAGCTTTATTTTGTTGTTCAACTGAAGCTGATAATTTTAATTACTGCCATTAGAATACTGAAACTGATAACAGCTATTCAAATTCTTTTTGTTCATATTTGCCTACAGAGTATATTCACCTTACAGAAGAGAACAGATGTTTATTAACCTAAAGGTGTAAACATCTCCAAAGTCTGAAATCTTGACTTCCCTCCAAGAAGTGTTCATTTTATCACAGCTTTTCCGTGCATAAAATTCATTTTTCAGTCTTTAAAAAAGAGTGAGTGGATTAATCTTCCCCACGATAAGCCGTCCAGTAGAAGAGTGTAAGTAAGTGAGCTACCTAGTGTAAGCTGGTCATAACATCTCCCTCAACAAAGAGACAGGCGTAGCCATTTCTAGCCATCCTAGACTAAACTAGGTATATAGAAAGGGAGAATTTTCTCTGAAGGTATTTTTCTCTCTGTGTTGACTATAGAAAGATCAAGGGCCAGCAGATCAACCTGTATACTTAATTTAAGCTGTTTTCATGGCTATCAGCAATACATTGTATCCCTCTGTGTTTAAAGAGGAAAGGACTGGCACTAGTAGTCTCACAAATTTCTGCAGGCCACCTCCTGAAAACAACCATTAAAAACTCAGCAACTGTGCACTAAATCTTGCTTTCTGCTCTCTCTCACCATGATATTCAACTTCACAAAATTAGCAAAGTATATAAAATGGAATAACAGTTAAAAAACACAGTTTGCATTTTACATTTAACTGGTGTCCAAGCTGCTAATGCTCAGATATTTACTTGTAAGATAAGCAGAAAAATAGTGTCAAACTTGAGTTAGTTGTATAATAACAAGAAGCTTAAATTTCACAGAATGAGCACAGAGGACTGGCATTAGGCTCAGAGCACCTCAGTCTGAAAGCTGAATCTTTCGGCTTAGTTATTGAGGTAATGGGCATTAAACAGAAACTAACTAAAGAATGCAAAAATAATTAAAAATGAATCATGGGTAAAGTATATTTTATCTGCACATCCAAAGCCAAAATACCAAGTATTTATTCAGTTCAATCCAAAAGCTGTCATTGTATGTTTCTACTTAAAGATGTTATACTCAAAGAATGTGGGGGTATATGTAACGCACTCACCAACCCGCCATACACACACACACACACACGCCCCTCAACAGTAGCTGATTCACTGCACCAAACCAAAATTAGATGGAGAAAAGCTCTTTTCTCATGGGAAAATAAAAGTTTCCAGAAGCAACAGCTATAATACCGCTTGGCTGCTTTTCATTTGCTCAGACTGCCTTGCAAATGTTTGTTGAGAACTGATAGATGATATCATGCAAAACAAACAATTCTGATAATGGCTAAAGCCTTATTACTTTCTCTGTTTCTCTCTTTTCTGCATGCTTTCAGGACAGAGATCATCATTATCTGAGAGTGTCCCTAAATCCTGTGATTCCGTTTTGATTGAAACTCACCCGCCTCCACTCTGCTTTTCACATTAAAGCAATGTAGCCCATGAAGTGAAGCTTGTCAGTATGGTGCTACAAACCTTTTTGGCAATCACACTTATCAGGAACATAATGCATATTTAAAGAGAGCTGCTGTTCATCTGCCTGCCTGCCAACCTTTCCTTGTATTCTGGCTTCCTTGAAACCATCACTAGCAAATATATTCTTGACAGGTTTTTATGAGTGCATCAGAGGTATATACTGGGTTTTTGGCAGGTACTACAATGTAAAACATCTAACTGACCAAATAAGAAAAACCATGCATGTGAGTCATACCAGCAGGCAAAGGTACCCTGGCTATGAAAAGCCAATACTCTGAAGACCATGAAATAGATCTAATATCATTTTTATCATTTCTGGCATGTTCTGGTAAGGGCAAGACCAGCAACTGAAATATTCCCAGATGTCAAAGTTATCCAACCAGGTGCTTATTACTGGAGCAGAAACTCTAAGTTAAAAAGAGCAATGGAAGGTTTATGGCCCATTTTTATCTTGTTCACCAGAATCAATATATCTGTGGACAGAAAGGCAGTAAACTGCTAATACAAATTAGTTTGTAAGGGACTTAAGACAGTCTCGTGAAAATGAACAAAAAAACACCCTTACTGCCTGGGAAGCTGAATGTGCACTGAATGTGCCCCTGTGACACTTCTTTGTGTGGCACTGCACTCAAAATACTTGTGTGAATTACAGACAGGGAGAATCAACTATACAGTTGTTATATTGTTAGGTACATATTGCACATAAATTGACTTATTACTGATACAATTTACTATGCTATTTGAAACTGTTACTAGGAGATGTGCATCTCAGAAATAAAAATTGAGGTTTACATCACTGAAAGCAAATATTCAGATAAAAATATTGAGCATCTGCTGTTAAACATTTTCCAGAAAAGTATGTTTCTGAAGTTTTTTAAATCTTCTAGAAGAAAATATATTCAAATAAAAAACTCTACTTTGAGTAAGTTCAAACCAATGTAAGAACTACTACTTTAGACTATAGTTGGCAATTATATCTTACTTTGCCTTAGCTTCTAATAGTAAGAATTTTATGTCATTTGAATTAAAATTTGGGTTTATTCTAAAATGTAAGCATCATGTTTTGTCTTGCTTTGTCTTCTAGAGATGGAGATTGTTTTCTCTTAGAACTGCCACTTAACAGAAGAAGTGAATGGATCAAACCTTCAGTTTGCACTACAAATGCAACTTGCAATGAATTATCACAATTAAGAGAAGCTTCTCACAGGGTGAAAGAAATCAGAGCTGTTACAGGATTTCTTTAATTGTCCTAAGATTACACTTAATATCATAATTTATGAAAAACTTCGGCCTATTTTGTTATAGCCTCCTAACACTATGAATACAGAAACAACTGTGGTTACTCCTAAACCCAGAAAGTGTCTGGCTACTTCCCAAGGAACTGAAATTCTATGAAGAAAATATAA
Organism: Rhea pennata; assembly: GCF_028389875.1. NCBI lineage: Eukaryota > Metazoa > Chordata > Aves > Rheiformes > Rheidae > Rhea > Rhea pennata. Next base: position 64,404,612 of record NC_084664.1, on the reverse strand, counting down.
TAGCTTTACTATAACCACACCAGCAGTATAATTTTAGGGACTTGCTTCATGATTTATGACTCCAGGGGAGTGCTACACACTATTGTCAGTATTGTTACAAGGTTTTAAATCAGGCCTAAAAATATGTTCAGTGAAGATCGTAATAGTGTCCCTGATTATTGCACCTCAGACTTTCAATTTAAGACTCTATCACTAACAAGAAGGGAAGAAAATTCTCCTCTTGCTGTTCACCACCATTACATGAAGAAACAGCTTAATACACTCACTCACAACTTAAATGTTTCTGTAAAGATGGAAAGTGAAAAGCTTTCTGCTCTAGTAATTATACATTTTATCAGTATTTTTGTTAGAAAATTGATTGCACCTGCAGAGGAGAAAATATTTGGATTTCATTTAGATTGCAGTCTGAATGCTCATTGAGAAGAAAGACGACACTTGTTGCTAGGAAATGGACTTAACTGCTGTGATTCCTTAGGGCAGTACTCACATTTTATTAGACCTCCCACATGGAACTTTAATATTTGCACATTCTGTTCTTTACAAATACAACTGTGACCAGGAGTCTTTGGAGCGATTTGAAAGAATGCAGTTTAATAGGACTCTTATCTCAGAGTGTGCCTACATGTCAGGCTAACACAATATTTATTTTCTTCCCTGTACTTTTCTCTATTATTAAAATGTTCATTTCCAAAATTACTCATGAAGGTCTGTGGTCATGAGACCTAACAGAAAGGAAAATTTCAAGAAGTTTTGGGATCATTATCTTGTTAATGTAGAATGTTATACTCAAAGATAACTGAAAAAAAAAGAAAAAGAAAATAAATTCTGTTGTTCTGTTATTCAAGAGGCTTTTAATTTCTTTTGTTAATTAATTGTAGCATTTCAAAATTTCTAATAAAGTAAAATTATGCTGTGTACATAAAAAATCATTTTGAAGTGTTTAGTGGTACACAGAAATTTATTCTCTTTTGGAAAAAAACGATTCAGGAATGAGAACATTAGTGAGAACATGTACTCTTAACACATATTAGACTATATTAGTCTGTAAACTGTATTTGACAATTATATACCTGAATATAAAAATGGGGATACATGTAACTCATATGCTGAAAAAAAAAGAAAAAAAAAAAAAGATTGTTGCACACAGGAGACTAATATACATCCTAAATCTGAGTTCCTTATTCAATAGGAAAAATATGTTTTGCACATATAAATACTAGAAAGGGATTGTATAAAGGAAGAACAAAACAATGTAAGTGGAAGACGTTGCCTTTCCACTAAGCTAGTCAAAGAGTGTAAGTCTGACTTAATTATTGTGTCCAGACTGCTTTGAATTCTCTTATGAAAGAATATATTCTGTTTCTCCTGCTGATTTTATTTCCATTGTCTGTATTAAAACTCAGTGTGTCTCAACCACTCTCTCCAAAACAAGCTTTTCAGGAAGTATCTTCTTCTACCATCTGAAGGGTCCAACAGGATATGTTAGTTGCTCTGCCTTAGAGGAAAGACAACAGCTCTTAATCACTTGAAAAAAAATCTTCTCCAAGAAGTGGTATCAGTGCATGAATGCAATGCAGTCTAATAAAGAATGTGGAGCAAAATGAAAACCGTACGGATACAGCAAGAACATTCACAATAGAGTATGTCATTATTGCCGTTCCTCCAGGTCTGCTGCTAGCTATTCAGTCCACTGATATGAGAACTGAAAAAGGAGGAGACTTTCTCTTTTCTGCAACAGTCATCTTGAACTGATCCACAGCAGTGCTGCAGGGACACAACAACGTTGCTTAATGATAAAACAAAATAAAATCCAAGGAGGAGGAAGAAGAAAATGGTAGCCTTTCTTGTATATTAACACTGCGCTCCAGCTGTGCAATACATTATGCACAGCTGGAGTTTTAAATGATGTACATTTCTCCCCTTGTCTCTATCTGTCTACATGGCACAGAGAATTACCTATGTTTTCATTTGATTTACACAAATATTGCATACTTGATCTTCCCCTTTCTGCTTTCATAATACTGCATGAGCAAATACATATTCTTGCTCATGTGGATTACTTCCTTCAGTTTACTCTGTCTTCTCAGGCTTAGGATTTTTGCTGTAGCTTTATTACATGAAAAGAAAGAATTACCGTTATTTCTTCTGTTCTTCTTTGCACTTTCTTGAGTCTTTGAAAGTGAGCTAGCCTGTATATTGAATTATTTGGTTCACATTAAAAGAAAAAATCTGCTAAATATGTTCAGCTAAAATCTAAAAATTCAAAACAAATGGCAAATGAAACAAAAACAGTGGAAAATACCCCCATCCTTTTCAGCAAATTCCTACTAACAATCCCAGAGTCAATAACAGTTTCACTAGAAGTTTAAATTGTCTTTTTTCAAATAAAAGCACGCTTTATCCTTGCTGCTGCCCATGTGCTTGTTCATCTGGCAATAGATAGCCTAAAGCCTAAAGAATAACAATAATTTGGGAAGTTTTAACCTCTCCCTTCTCTTCTGTGATTATAGATTGATGGATGAATCCTTTCTTGGCCACATACAGAATATATTTTTTTTCCTCTGAGAATTATTAGAGCAGCTCCTTAAAAAGTACACCTAGTCAAAAATATCATTACACTAAAATATTTTCATAAAGAAGTAAATAAAGCTTTCTGTAAAAAGCAGTGTGGCTTCTTATTTAGATCATAAAAAATTACTTTGAAGGGAAAGGTTTTACAGTAACAGATTCTCCACTCAGAGACTGTGTTAAAATAGCATCTCTAGTTTTCTGCACTGGAAGCATAATAGTATTTCATAATATGATTTAGGAGCCCTAAACAGTATTTTAAGAATTCATAATATGAAATAAATAAATCTATCAGTCTTTTTTTCTTCCTCTTTTTTAAAAGGTTAATTAGTGATGAAATGAGCACTATGTGACGTAAATGACAATAGAGCATGCACTGAAAAGATTTGCATTTTTAATAGTATCTGTTATACCAAACCTCATTTATACTAGTAATATCAGTTATATCAAACCTCTACTATGTACCTGTAGCAAATAAGGAAATAATTTCTGTATTCACTGAAAAGTGCTATACATTTTAGTAGGATGACTAGACTCTCGCTATACAATATATCCACTATCCACAGAGAAAGAAAGGATTTATCCTAAAAGAGTTTTCAATCTAAATTGACATAGACAAAAAAAGTATCAGAAAATGACTATCATTATTATTGCTTCCCAGCTGGGGAACTAAAGCACAGATATAATTAGGTCCCATATCCACAAAAGGACATCTCGCATCAGAGAAGATATAGAAACAATTCTTGATCTGAAGATGTAGGATGCCTACCAGAACTTTGCAAAATGGGTAGCTTTACAAACACAGGAACAATGGTAAATATACCGCAATGATTGTACTCAACGACAGAACAAAGTAGCGTGTGTAACCTAACTGAAAAGTGAAGAAGGACCTGAAATGGATTAACTTCATAGATGCAGTGGAAAAGAAAGACACCAACTGATCCACATATGCGTCAACTCATGAGATACAAAGACGGCAGAGTACCCACCTTTCCTTTTGGAGTCTTACCTTGGCGCCTTCATGCCTGGGATGCCATGAATGCCCTTTGTACAGCTAATGCACAAGAGGGATTCTAAAGGAAAAAGGAGAAGTACTAAAATATTAACGATCAGGTATCAAAATTCTCTTTAGGGACTTCCTTGCACTAAACCACATTGGTAAAATGATAGAAATCTGACCATACTATTCTCCAGCTGCACATAAACAAAAGCTGCATTACATCAGAAAGCAAATCTGTGTCAAGCAAGTGAGTAACTCTGATCACTTGTTAGAGAAAGGAGGCGTCAGAGCTGATCTGAACGAAATGAGACATCCAGGCAATTTAAAGTTTCTTCTCAAAGACATTAGAATCCATGCCAGCTGTGAATTAACCATAGAGCTTAAGATGAAGATTAGAAAAATTGCATGATGTTTAAAACTCAGGAACAAGAAGAAAAAACATCTTATCCACTTGGATAAGACCCTCCTTCCTTAAATGGGCATAGTCACCTCAATATCAAATGACAGTAAAGTAGTACAAGCAATGGTGTTGCAGGAAGGTGAAATTGTTTTCAACTGACATTGAAAACAGTGACAGTGACACAATAAAATTAAGCTCAGAAAAGCAAGGCATTATTCACTGCTGTTGCAGAAGTCTCATGGGTATCATACGCACCCTGCTTGGCCACTGTGTACAAGCTGGAACAAATCACAGCTCCTTAGAGAACATTTCTGACAACCCACTACCTTCCGTGCCAGCAAGTCTGCAACGCGTGATCTCAAAATTACAAAGGTCTGATCTGAAAGTAATATGAAATCCCAGAAGAGAAATTCCTGCAGCAGTTTCTCTTGCATCATTTCACAGAAGGACAAACTATGAAAAAGATACATGAGTGAGAAGTCCAGGTGCCTGTGATATTAAAACATTTACCAAGCATTCAGCCAGCAGAACAATGTTCTACTAACAGGAGGAATAAAGTACAGGAAGTTTCCAGGAAGCCCATGGAAAATTAAGGTGCCCAGATTACCAGGAACTACTAAGATGAAACAGAGTTGCTTGGGGAGAATGGATCAGTTGTGAAAGAAAACAAATTACCAATTCCAAAGAATACATTTTCTGGCATTCAGTATAACACAGTGCAACAGATGGGCCGAGACACAATTTCTGCGGTATCACAGAAGCATGTAAAGATCAAACGGGCAGGTTAGGAACAAAACTGAATGCATCTTGTTGATAATATCGCAAGGAAGGCTGGCTCCAGGCTCCAACACAATTGCAATCAATCCAGTCACTGGATGATAGTATGGCTGCACCTACTACATGGGGTGGCACCTAAAGAGCATGAAACAAGCAAATAAGGAAATGTCCTAATGCAGTTACCCAGCAGGAACATCAGCAATAGCTATTCCAAACAAATTATGTGTTTACAGGAGGGCTGTGTTACATCTCTTAGCAGCTAAGCTCCAAAAACACTGTTCATTTAAAAAGAAGAATGAGAAATGCTTCTAAGACAGCTTTGTTGTCAGTCTCTGTGTGGGTATGTTGTGCTGAGCTGTTGACATTATGATATGTCATTGAAATGACTTAAAAATCCTCTTTACTTTACTCCATGTTATGTGGAATTCCATTGTGGTGAGTTGCACAAAGAAAGGAAACATATTACTAAGAGAAAAAAAAATGACACAAATGCCCTAGGTAGCCTGATTCTTGGAGAATATAAATTGCCATTAGGATTTCTTGAATGTATGGTTTTTTTCAATGTTTATGCAAGAAAATAAGAAAATATTAAAATATCCAAGAAACATCTGGAAAAACTAGCAAATGAAATTTGAGTAATTGCAAATGTAGGTAGTGGCAACAGATGCCAATGTGGTTAAGTCATAAAGACTACTATACGTAAAACCAGAAGGCCTTTAAAAATGATAAACTCTCTGCTGGGGACTGAAAGATCTATAAAATCAGAACTAATTAAATGCTTAATTAGCAGTTTAAAAAAATTCCAACTAAATATGAATTGCACAGCATATTTCAACAAATTTTAAGGAGTTCTTCTAATTTATGGACAGTAAAATGGTAAATAAAAGACCATTTGTCCACTAATGGGATACTGGGGAACTGAAGCTAGAAAGCGTTAATTGATGAGTAGTAGCAGGCTAATTGTATAAACGAAGAACAATCTTTGTATTAAGCCTTTTGTAAAATGCCCTTTAAAATAAAGGAACAGTTTAAACAATAACTGAGTGAGGACTCCAATAGGTATCATATTACTACAAGCTAAATATCTACAATTCTGTACTGTAGTCTCTTCTGTTTCTTTGATCCAACATTTGCTGTTATTAACACTTATCGCACCCACAATCCACAAGTAGAAGAGACTAATCTGTGCCCATCTCTCTATTCCTTTCTTGAGTATCTCGTAAATAGATGAATAGATTATCATGAACAAGGGATCAGCTGAAAACTTATAACCCGTAGATGATAGTCCTTGAGACAGAAAAAAAAGCTTTCTTGGTTTGATTTACTGATGTAAAACGCACTGAGAGTGCTTACAGCCCCAGGGCATGAGCCCTCATTGAACACACTGAATCCCTTCTCACGCTTTGCTTAAGGTCAGTAACAGTGCTGGCCATAAAGCTTCACACTGAAGGCATTTGCAGGGAAGATGTTCATAGCTAAGAAGTGTATTAAGTGCATTTCTTCCATTTAATTCCCACATGTAAGAGTTCCTATACTATTTATTTTATACCTTACATATTTGTACCCAGTCTAACACATTATGCATGGCTTGATATTTTAATAAATAATAGGACTAAAAAGAGGCACAACATAATTTTTCATCAGAACAGGAAAAAGAAGAGAGAAAATGACCTGTGATTGGCCATTATGTCATTCAGAGAAGTATTTCCGAAAGGAAGACCTTACAGCGGAAAAGGCTTGATAAGGACCAAAACAGAATAGAAATCTCTTCTCAGAATCCCTTGATTTCAAGAGCTTTTTACATCAAATTTGCTTCAGGATTGGCCATCACTCATTATTACTGAGGTCAAGTACATCTTGGCAGTGGAGAATGATTTGCTGGAACTGCATCCTACCTCTTGCTTGTAGCGTTCCTTCCAAACAGGTGGCCCTTTCCTATGGTGAAAACCAAGTATTCATCCAGCATGTCCTACTGGGTTCCCATAAGTGCTCCTCTTCATGAGAGTGGCTGATTAAACTGGGCCAGCAAAGAGGAAAATTTCTGTAAATACATGTAAATCAACAGAGAATATTAAATCTCTGCTTCCCATTTTGTCAGTAGTCCTGAGCTGTGTTTGATATCTTCCCAGGATTTGGTCTGTACTCTTACTGTTCATTGCAATGTTAAACTCAGTAGTGGTTTGCAGCAAGTAGCCACAAATACAATCTGAAATGAATCACAAATGCAGAAAAATTGAAAACAATTCAATCATCAGCACAATAAAGACTTCTATTGTGTCTTTAACCATCGTGGACTAGATGGCTGCTAATGCTCATAAGAATTCAAAAGAGGAGAAGAGAAGCAGGGCACAAGAAATACTGCTATTCCTTTACATACTTTGTTGAAGAGAATTTTTCCTTAGGCTTCCTTCTGAGTGGCAAAATACTATATTAACCCTACCCATTGCACCTATCCCTAAAACAAGATTTTTGCCTTAAAAACAATGATATAATTCAGAAGTAATATTTAATGCAATGGACAGAGGTTATGCAAGTATAAATGCTATTTGTGATTTCCAGGTAGGCAATTCTCTGTTTCCTTGTTCTGACCCTAGGGACTGCTAGCTTAATATAATTTCCTGAATATCAGAAGATATTTATAAAGCATCTTTGCAATTTAGGATGCTCAACATCTACCTATGTTTGATGTTAGGTTCAGACTACTTTGGAGAAGCTTTGTGTTCCTAATGATTAATAAGGAGATCGTTCAAAACAAACATAGTTTTTGACAGAGTATTAAGCTTTGATCTAACCATTAATGGAGCCTCACAACTAGTTTATAGGGTAAATTGTTTCTGAAGATTCTCTGTATTCTTTTTCCACAGGTATTAATATAAATAAATGATCTGGTGATTGCATTAACTGAATTACCACAAGGTAAGATAAAACCATAGGCACAGCCTTATTCTGAATAAAATAATACAAATTTTTAGTCAGTGAGAGCTAAGTAAACTCAGCATTAACACACAGACTATTGACAGAGAGTAGCTAAGGCTCTGTAAATCTCTGTTTGAGCTTGTCTTGTACTATATTCCAGATTAATGCAAAATCCTGGTGGAGCTACCTGGTCAAATGGGCAATTAGTCAAAGAAAAAAGGTATGGACATCTATTTGACAAAAGGTAGAGTTAGCATCTGCTAAGGAACAACGTATTCTTTACCAGAAGCCAGAAAAGGCTTCTTCAAGAAAATGATATTGAAGTCAGTTTATTTCTGACCAGGGCAACACAACCTTCACGAAACTTCAAAACCAGGAGATTTGAATAAGCAAGAAAATTGTGCAAGGATTGAAATGAAGTAGAAAAAGAACTGCACTTTTTGATTCACAAAGGAAGAAGTTAAATGTTTTGGTTATGACTGGAATGCACATAGGTAAACAGAGGATAGCATGATGTCCAAACTTGATTTTAATTTTAAAATCTATTTTGATTTCGATGCATATCTCCATCATAAGCACTCTGTAAATATTGAATTTGAGCTTGGAATGTTGATTTAAAATTGTTGAGAAAAAAAAACTTTCACCTTTCATCACTGTTCAGAAGCAAATTTCAACATTAATTTGTCAAATATAGCCAAGATCATAAATCAGAGTTTTAGTAAAATATATGCCATCAATAAATGTACATTAACGCTTTGTACTGGATGTTGAGTTCCCATAAGGACATATTCCATTACTCTGGACATTCCAAAATTCTTTAAATTCTTTTCTTTATATATGTTCACTCACCCTAATTTATTTCCTATTACTTTTTCTTTCCAGTAAGTGGTTTTCTAGATGTTAGCATCTGAATTCAAATATAGCTGAGATGCATGGACAACTTCAGTGGTTAACTGTTGTTACTTTACAAATTAGTAAATTCAAAGCTTCTGATATATAAGGAGTGCTAAAATGACCTGCTTTGAATTATCAGAGTGTTTCAAGAGCAACCAGTGCATGAATAATAAAAATTAATGTTAACTTTCTCTTTTGTTATGATGTTTTGGAATGCAATGATGTTCCTAAAGAAAATGAATACATCATGCAGTATGTAAGTCAAGTTATAAATTCTGGCAAAAGACAATAAGGGTCTTACACAACTAAAGAAACTTCATAAATAATGCAATACATGAGCACTTCTTCTGTTTAATTGATCAACATTCTCCTGTTCTCTTCTCTTTAGTTAATGATTCTGACTTTGCATAACCACAGAGGAGATGCTGAAAATTAGTATTTCTTTCTGTGTCACTGTACAGGGGTGTATTTGTTTCAAGATACTAATAGGAATCTGAACATGACCTACACTTGCTTTGCAGGAGATTTGCTTGGCTAGGCTAATCAGAGTTAGATGAAGATAATATGAGGAAGTGAGAGAAATGTCAGGCTTAAGCAGTTTGACACTGCTATTCCAGCTGTTTCACCCCAACATATACGGTATTCCAGCCATAGCTCTTGACACAACCTGTAGCCAGTTGGCTTCAATCTGTGACCTCTTTGAGATACAGCACATGGCCCAATCCATTGCCTCATTGTTTGCATACTATGATCTTTGTATCACTTTACACATTGGGGAAGTGAATTCAATCTTAGTTTGTAAACATAAAAACTATGGCATGAAAATACCACCCAGAGGATAAATTCCACTGCTGGAAAAAAGAATTGGTTCCTTCTGTTTTTCGTGTCTCCTGGGCCACCTGGCTACGCTGTGCTTTTTCTACCATATTTGTACAGCAAAAAGGAGTAGCACTATTCTACTCTGAAATGAAGGCATCTGGATACACTCAGAAAAATCAACAATAACGGCACTATGAAAATATAAGACATTGGTTACACTTACAGAATTATAACCTAATTACCTCTCTGCATGTAAATAAAGCCTTTTGACTTTTAGTAAGACTTATGTTTGCTCTGCCTCAGGCCATCTACAAACCCCATGAACATTGTACTCCTCTTAGGGTTTAAGCAGGCTTTCTTATGCTATCTGAGGATTATATCTGCCGTGAACTTCAGTGCACTGATGCAGAAATCAATAGATTAGGCCTTACTAGAGGACACACATTTCATAGACAAAATATCTGTAATACAGCATATTTCCAGGAGCAAATGAAAGATTTTACTAAGCTACTAAGATAGAGTGTCAATCTCTCTCCTCCACAGTGAGGGAGACACTCATTACCTGCTATGTCAAAACTGAAATACATTAGTATACCAAAACTCAGTGGAGGGTAGCCTATGACATGTACCCACAGGTGACTTGTTAATATAATTTTCTTCAGTTTCAATCAGGGCATATTCAGTTAAATTTAGATAGCTCTTCCTCCTCTGACAGTGGGGCATGTGTCAGACTTATACAGGGGACGCAGCAAGCCATATTAGCATAGATATTAAAGTCACTCACTAAAAGTATGACATGGTCAGAGCAGGCAAGACAGCACCAGATAAAGCTGAGTTGAACCTTAGCTGAAACTTCATTCCTGCATTTGAAAATAATAGCTACTAACTACCAATAACACTCAGAAGGGTAATTTAAAAATCATAATAGGTATTTGTGCAGATGCTTTTAGCTGAGAAATATTAAATGTTAGACTATAAATGCCTACCATTTCTGATGTTTGACTTTATGCTTCCTCTCCTAAAGAGAAAGATGTCTTCCTTATTCATTGCAATCTTTTTGCCTCATCAAAGAACATTTGTTGCCATGTATTACCTGTACCATGGCAACAGCAAGAAACCCCAGTCAAGATTAGGAAGCTATTAACTTTGTACTTTACCAGCTTTAAATGCAAATATTAAGAGGCAGTCATGGCCTGAAAGAGCCTACAATTTCAGTGAACAAGACGGAAAATAGATGGGAGGGGAACAAAGAACCAAAGGGCTGAAGTGATGTGCTTGAAGTTACAAAATGAAGCAAATTTGAAGTAATAAAATAGTCTTCAGGTCACCTAGTCCCAATCGCCAGGCAATGATGCCCTTACCCTGAGATAAAAATTGTCTTCTGTTCATTTCAGCTAGTACCAGCCTGGTCAAATCACCCTTCTGCAACTGCCTCTGCTGCTGCTTCTTTTGTGCATGGCAGGAACAACTGCTCTTCTCTAATGCCTGATTAAAGAAGAGCTTGCGGACGTATTAGTTAGTGTGTATGAAATGATATGAAAGCAAACCTACCTGTTTGATAGCGCCTTTTCACATCTGGAGAGAGCATTTGTGGATGCTCTTGAGCAGTGCTAGGAGCCCACAGATCGAGTCACGCTGTGGGTTAGCATATGTCAGTCATAACAACTTGTCCATGTTTAACCATTTGACCAGTGGCAAAGGAGAGGTAATTCTATTTTAACACCTGGAAATAATAGCTGTTTAAATACTTTTTGAAAGTATCTGGACTTTTTTGAAAGTATATGATTTTTCTAGTTGATTGATTGGTTTCAGTTTTCTACTCCTGTTTATCCTCTCAGGTATGGATCTTTCTCATAAACAAGGCAAAAATCTGACGAAATTGTTCCAAAAAAAAAGGAGTAAAGAGAAGAAGCCTTCCACAGTACCAGATAAGATCTGAAGAAAGTTCAAAGTATGTGACAATAACATTTGCATGTCCTTATTCTATCAAGGGCCATATGTTCTCTCGCCACTCCACTTTTCCCTCTCCCAAGAAAGGGGCAAGAGATGTAGCTTTCTGTTCTTTAGCTAAGGAAGAGCTACACAGATTCCAAATTTACATCAGGACATGCACAACAGCTAAGCTGGCAAGCACCATCTACTGCATTGTGGATTTCTATGACTACATCACAAGTCTTTCGATAGATTTAATTTAATTTTCAGCCCTGCAAAGCAAATAATTCTAAAAAAAGTTTTCATAAGAATTGTCACCTTTATGTTGGTAGAGAAGTACTTGAAAATTCTACTTAGCACACTATGAAAAGTTAAAAGTAGCAAAAACCAAACTAAAAAGAATTCAAAATGTATTCCTTAAATCTACTTATAAAACAATTCTTACATGTGGAAGGTGATCCATGTCATTCAGCATAAAGATGGCATTGTGGAGAGAGTCAGTTAGTAGTATAGGTAGAATATCATTAAATCTGTGAATATTTGTATGTAACACTACTGCCTTCTAATAGAAATTGAACACATCTTGGTAAATTCCTAAAAACAAGCTTCTATTATTAGGTATAGTTCTGTGATACTGGAGCTATGTGACAATTAAATTTCCACATCTTTGTTCTATCAATGAATTTAGAAAGAAATATATATATATATATATATATATAGGAGATAAAGGATTAAATTTTTATACGACATTAACACATAGCTTCCAAACTTAGCAGTAGATTCTTAATTATGTTGAGCACTGCATATTCAGATAACTAGAAACTGAAAATGTAGCTTGAATTGAGTAGCTGGTGTTCCTATGAAAGATCTGTGGCAGAACCTAGAGGATATCCCAAACTTGTCTGTTTACCTTGGAATTTATAAACAGATTATTCTCTTCCTGTGGTTGGAGTAAGCTAGATTCAGCAAAGTCCTTTTACTATTCACCCAAATTACCATATATCTACTACCAAACACAAAATTGACTCTGTCTTTTGGTAAGGAGTTAGCACTGCTTAGCTCTACCAACTTTAGCTTCTACAAAGGGAAGTTTTGTTAACTAAGGTCCTTCCTACACAAAACTCAAGCCTCTTTGTATGGAGTTATGCTCTTTTTTTTTTTTTCTTTTTTATGGGTAGAGGAATGTATACCTTGTATACCTTGTATATAGATACATATAAAGCCAAGAATTTATTGCTCATATAATGAAAATCTTAAGAGTCTAATCACTATTATTATAGCTCAAATTGTTAAAGAAAAAGAAAGAATAATAATACAGTTAGAATATTTCTGTATTGAAAAATCTTACTAATAACAACAATACATTTAAAATTATTATACACAAACTTTTTAGTTTCTACCCCTTTTCCTGGGTCTATGCTCACCCTTCTGCTGCTCAGGGTCATTTTTATGTGTGCTAACACGCTAGTACACCTTGTTCTTTCTTCATTGCTTTGGAGCTCCACGTTACATCTGACTTTACTGTATGCGGTTACCCCTTAATCAAGTTTTGTCCATCTCCAGCTCTGCATTTCTTTCTCTGACCACTGGTGAGTTGTTTCTAGCCATGGGGTCCCCAGTGGCAGTCTGCGCCCTGTCTCTTATTCCCCATACACCATATCATATGTTTTCCCATCTTAAGGATTCTGCTATCAAACCATATACTGTATTTCTTTACACTAAAACATTATGTTAGAGTCATAAATATCTCATTCTACATAGAATAACTGTGTACTATCTCTGTACATAAAATTATTATATAAAACCATGGTGGTACCATACAAAGATGAACAAAAGTAAAACCAGTCAGCCAGAGACATCTGGTCGACTAGAGAAATTGCTGTCACAGCTAAATCAAATATAATGAAATTATAGACGGATCAAGAAAAGTTCAGATAGCACAAGCATGACAAGTCTCAGTCCTGAGGCCTTGCAAACTCAGTACAAATCTTATGGCCTGTTGCTAGCAATGGCAATACTATATTACAGGGTTACGCAGTTACAACAGGTTATCAGAAATAAAATTCACCTCATCTAAAGAAATAAAATAAGACAGCAAAAATTCAGTTTCTTTCCCTTGGAACTATTTCAGCAATGTTCCCTAAAGCCATTTACACAAAATAACCGGTCATTGGTTTCAAATAACAGCAAACATATTGAATGTGTTGTTTTCCCTCCTCTTCCTTCTTGGCCTATAGAGAAGGTCTTATATTTATGCTCGGTTCCATTTGCAAATAGAAAAAAAATATATTTCTGCAAAGAAATGAAATCACAACTCAAAATCTTTTCTAGGTTAGCCATACGAGGATGCATTTATCATTTTTTTTTAAAGTGGATTAGATTAGAATCATAACGCCCAAACATGACTGAGTTCATGATTTTAACAAACTCGTAGCTTTATATAATCTCTTATATTCATATAAATCTCATATTTGTATAAAATGTGATTAAAAATCACATTTTCATATGATTCAGTATTAAATGTCTATATTCACATATATGTTTATATATATATATATATATATATACACACACACATATATATACAGAGAGAGAGAGAAAGAGAGAGAGAAAAGTTTTATTCATAAGTTTTAAGTCTGGCCATACATTCAAAAGTCCCTCAGATGATCCTGAAACTTAATACTGACAACATTAAGTTACAAAGTCTTTTTAGGATATTTCATGATCTAGTTAAAAAAAATGTTTGAGGAACCTTCCTTCAGCTATGAGATGTGGAAATCAGGGACATGGGCTTCAAACATACTGGGTTAAGATCCCTTATGCCAGAGATACCAGAGATACCAAGATACAGAGAGTTTGCTGTGATTAAAAAGGAGAAGAGCATCCTCTGCTCTGCTCTGCTGTGCTCCTCAGAGTTTCAGTGGAGCAAAGCAGTACTTCTGGTCCCAGTCTCCCTGAAGTCCAGCATTATTCCAATTATCCATCATGGACAAGCTTACTCCAGTCCCCATTCCATAAACTTATATCCTCCACCAGCAGATATCACCATCACTTGTCCGAATCCACTTACTATCTCGAACTAGTTTTGTAGTGCCTGGTAGCTACTTCAGGTAACGTCAAAGGAATTTGCACCACTTTAAGTATCAGACTGTTTGGACGGTGATGCATAGGTAAGTAATTGAGCATGCGTTAGTGCTCTCAGTTCATTTTTTTTGTGCAGGTAACTTGTGCATATGACTGCAAAACCAGGGGAGCCATATATTCCTGCTTCTTTGACTGTATAACCAAAGCATCTTTAAAAGACAGTAAAAGATAGTATGCAGAAATATCTTGTATGTTCCTTTATGTAATTGATACAAAGGAGGTAGATCCATTAATTGTTAACATCAGCTTTACCTAGCAATTAGTCCTGATTTAAAATGCAACTTCAGTTTGCTATCACTGGCAGAAAAATACATATATACATATATATCGTTCAGCATCTTATCCTAGGTACAGTTGCATTTTTCTTTACTTCTAGAGAGTTACAAACTCCTTATCTCCCCATACCAGATGAATTATTTCCTTTGTTGTATCCCTCCCCAGGTATGAATCTAGAATTGCAAGGTGATAGTTCTGGTCACAGTTATAATCTTGTTTTCCTCCTCCTTCTCTGCAGTGCTCTCAGAAATCAATCTGCTGGCAGATGATTACTTTGGTCAGATGGTAGTTTCTGCCCTTGCTTGATCCTGCTGGATATTTAATCCACTTGTCAGTTAAGGCAATTGAATGTGTTCTTGTCCCTTTTCCCTTCATGATGGAAGGGTCAGCTTGCCAAATTCATTTGCTTCTTTCTTTTCTCATCTGACTTTCTAATTTTTGTTGTCAGACATGTCAGAGAATAAGAGCTGTGTCCTGTCAGGACTAACGAGTCTCTTTTTTTTTCTCTGCACTCTTAGATAGAAGTGCCAAGTCCTGTAGAAGAGTGTGTTCGTGTCTGTGTGTGTGCATGTGTTTCTCCTAAGCACTTTATATAGAAATATGTGATACCAGACACAGACTTGGTCCTTCCTGCTCAGGGTATTGTTCACCCTTATATAGGAACTGTGGTCCCACCAGCCACAATTTGTTATCCCCTCTGCTGCGGAGATACCGCATTACTGCAGTCATCCCCACAAGCTGTGCCTTCAGCCTCTTGACATCTAGGACTTCTATTTTAATAGTTGTCCCTCTGGTTCTAGTCTAGCCGCTTACTACATGCATTGAATCTATATTACTAGGGTCTTCTAGGAACTCTGCTTAGCATTTCTTCTTGATATTATGTTTTTTTTTTTCCCTATTCTTTCAAATGCAATAACTTAGGAGAAGGAATTGTCTTAAATAGTCTGACAGGGCAGCATGGTCACCAGTCAGGCAGGTATATTGCTTTTTAAGATAGCTCGCAGATAATTTTAATCATTAATCATTGAATGAGTTACTAATTAAATACTTCCCTATAAATCATAGAGTTGACTGAAGAGTGCCAAAAAAATACTGAATATACAGTTTGATGAAACCCAGAACGATACATATGCTGAATAATGAGTACGTTGTTTAAAATTCAATCAGCTTTAGTCAGCGATACCTTTGAAGTATCAGAGAGAACTACACTCTGCCTCCCACTGGATTCCTATTTAGAGACCACAGGTTTATAAGTCATAATTCTACTATTCTGCATTTGGGTAAAGAAACTGGCTAAATCTCAACAGCTAAAAATGAGGAATTCCCACTTTTTGCTGATGCTAGTGCTATGTTTTAAATACCAATTCAGCTAATAAAGATTATACCTCAAGTTATGGGTGATAGGAGACAAATAAAAAGAAGAAAAAGTTTTTTTCCAGTGCAAGAAAAGCTAGATCATCAAGGTATATTTCAAATTCCACAGATAACAGTGTTTCTCCAGTCAGCATTATACTCAAATCATCTGAGTATCCACAACTATTTTTTTTCAGATGCCTTTTGTGAAAAATTCAGAGGTTTTCTATAATGCCTTAAATAACACTTCTAAAGATTTCTTGGTAAATGGCAAAAAGTGTGACTTCTCTGAATATGGGCAAAAAATGAGAAGACAGCTGTAAAGAATACAATAGCTATGCACAGTCATGCAGACGTTAAGGCTTCTAAGGCTAACGCTGCCTCTGGTTTTGGTAATGCAACTTGAAGAGCTTGGCTGGTGCTGTATTGCAGTACCCATTAGTGCATATGTACTTGCTGGTTCTCACTGGTGCATCCATCTCCATGCACCAGACATGTCACATCGTAATCTCAGCTGTATTCAGGGAAAAGGTATCTAGGATATCGGAAGGACTCAGATGCTTCAAAGGTCAGGTTGGTACTACCCTGTCAATAGTCTTTTCTTAGTCTGACTCAGCTTGATAAATACCTGATTATTACTACTTACTTCTTTTTTGGTTCTGAGAGGTAGATAAAATACATGTTTTAAAGTTTTTTGCCTAAAAGTCTGTCTTTAGGACAGTATTTGAGTATTTTACCTACTTATGTGGGATTTCAAATAGTTTAATGCATCTGGCACTCTTAAATCTGTCAGGAGAGACACAGGGTCTGAGATTCACTTCATTAACTTGCCAGGGAGCCTGTAACACTGGGCTTTCATGCAGGTTAGCATTCAAAATCCCAAATTACGCTCTGGGACATCTATACTGGCATTAATTCATATCCACATGGTTAAAATATGGCTTCCTCTGGCTTTTTGTAGTATACCCAAAAAACATGCACATAAACAAAACGATCACTCGTATCCTAATTCCTGAAGAGATAGCTATGAATCCTGAAAGAAAATGGATATATTTCTGCAGCCTGGAGCTGGATGGCTAAACCTCAGAGAGGAGTAATGTAAAACATTAAAAAATAACTCTCTCTCTCTACTTTGAGTTACTGTGTGTTACTTTACTGAGGCGCTATCTCAAGCGATGCATCCAGTTTGGGACATCAATGTTTATGCAAGATATAGACACCCTGGAAAGCAACCACATCGTTCCACTAGTACTTTGAGAGGTGGACTGGATGACCTCCTGAAGTCCTCTTGAATCTCTACATCTGTAATGCAATGAGTAAGGGGAAATTTATTAACACAAACATGAATCAGTGGAGCAAAAAACCTTTCTGTTGTTTCCTGACTTTTCTTAAATTTCCTCCACCTTTGGGAACACGTTAATGCATTAATAAGAGCTAGCAAATACTGCAAAATGTGAGAGTGCATGAAAAATTACAGGGAAAAAAATCCAAAACATTTAATTCCTACAGTTCATTTTTTCATGGACTTGCTATTTCTTAAGAGCTATTTGAGTTTTAAAGAAGAAAATACTATATCAGCTCCTCATCTTTGATGGAAGCTGCCAGGAAACAGGGGAGCAGGGCCAGGGCCGTAGGCCAGGGAGCTGGGTGCTATGAGTATTCCTCACCACAGCATCCCAGTGCCTGGCAAGAGGAGTTACAGAAGATCGGTAGATGATATTTTGGCTTGCTTCTTTGCTGTCTGCTTGTGCTGTGCATTTTCTAACCCCTGGTACATATTTCAGGCTATGAACCTTGCACAAGCTATAAAAACGCCAATACAATTTTAGGAAATAATGAGATGTCAATAATTAATTCAATAGTTAGATTGAGATGCAAACATTCCAAGATTTCTGTCAATGAATAAGAGTTACTAAATAACAATACTTTCTTTCTTCAAAATATCTATTGAACATGACAGGGAGTTAAGATGATGCTAGCTACAGGTTATTCTATTTTTGTTCAGATCTTAGGTTTTATAATGATTCCTTTTACCTCAACCTTTGTACAGCATATGTAGTAGTCTGATCTGGTATGGTTTTTGCTTTTGCTTTTTTTTTTTTTTTTTTTTTTTTTTTATCTTGTAAGGGTATGATTCCTAGAGGACATTTGTATAAGAAAATACAGACCTCAGCGGAATATTTTTGCTTAAGGATCTGCACTACACAGTCACTATAATAAAAATAAAATGGATTTAGTTAAGCAGACTTCAGACTGTAGCTAGGTTTCTAATGGAGGCCCTTGCACTGTCCAAACTATGTCAGTACTTTTCTAGCCCTACAGAATATCTCAGAATCAAGAAAATGCCAGAATGCCTTAAAGGCAATGTCATAGCAGTTCTTGTGTTCTTCAGGCTGTATGTGGCATGTTTCTGAAATACAATGAAAACATCTCAAAGATGACTGTTTCCAAACAGTTTCCGAAGATGCTACCACTGTGCAAATAAATAAATGAATAATGAAATAAAAATAGTAAAAATAATATATATATTTTGCCTTTGACTTGTACAAAGGGCAAATATAAATAAATTCTCCCATAGCATCTATGAAAACATTATCAAATCTAACAGTCATTAACCTGCAGAAGTTTTAAATGGTGACAACTTTTCCCAATTTAGTATTAAAAATAAATACCTCAGAAGCTTTGACCCATAGTATTTTAAGTGACTGCTGACCTAGAAGAAATAGTACTCTATTCAGTTTAAAACTTAAAACTGTTCTACAGCAGCACCTACATTTAGTAAAAAGCAGCTTCATGAATAGCAGCTGTAATGTATGACTCAAAGTCCCAGACCATTAGAAGTTGGTATATGAGGAAAAGAAATACATTGTATTTATCTCATTTTTTATTTATTATTTTTTTTTGGGGGGGGGGGGGGAAGGCACTTGCCACTGACCACTTCTAGAGAGCCAGGATTGAGCTAGATAAATCTTTATTCCAGCTCACTATGGGAAAAGAACTATGCTTTGCATGTCCAAAGGAGGTCTTAGGGTAAGGAGATGAATCCTCTCTATTTTAATACAACGCCTCAACAAGATGGTAGGAAAGATGTAGGAAAGAAGCTTCTCTAAAAACCTCATCACTTTGGTACGATTCAAACCTTGCAGATGGTCTGTGTAATTCCCCAAAACAGCATTTGCCTATGAAGTCTTTAGTGGCCTGTGCTGACAAACTGCTGAGAAGGGCAGCGTGATGAATGCTGTAGAGCTGCTACTGTACTATGTGCAGGCAAGATAATACAGCTCCTGCTTATCTCATGGA
This sequence comes from Rhea pennata, assembly GCF_028389875.1. Classification (NCBI taxonomy): domain Eukaryota; kingdom Metazoa; phylum Chordata; class Aves; order Rheiformes; family Rheidae; genus Rhea; species Rhea pennata. The sequence continues at coordinate 64,385,233 of NC_084664.1, read as the reverse complement.
GCTGAAAAATTTAAAGAAGTTTGAACAGCTGCAGTACTTTGTTCAGTCACCAGTGCTGAAGTTTTAGACAAATCTTATTGAATCAAATAAATATTGGCAAATATTTGCATTTTTCGCTAATGGATGAAAGGAGAGAATAGTGAAATGGAAATGATGCTATGACACATGCTGTCAGGATTTTGGGTGGTGCTGTTTATGAATACGATCACAAGCGATCAAGATTTAGAAACACAGATGTGACTGTTGAAGAAAAATTATCATCATTACCACTAAACAAGAAAGTATGTCTTGCTGTTTCTCAAAAAAAATGACTTCAGGTTATATGGGAATACAAAAGTATTGCTTTGAACACAGAAAGAAAAACAGAAAGAGATAAATCAAAATGCAAAAAGAAAGTGTCCAGCCCTACTCTGCTTACACATCTAATAATATCTCTACGGACTTATTAGAACCATATCGGGGGTAGGGGAAGACCTATTTTGGAATGAAATGCAGAATTTGAGAAGTTTGTGAATAGAAGAAAAAAATACTTCTCTTGAAAGGATATTTTTGAAAAAAAGATTTCATTTGTCTATATTTCATTTTGTGACTGAGAGCTCAGAGGCCCAAAAAGGCTTTTCTGTTTTCCAAATCTATGAAAGAGGGGCTTGAAAAAAGTGGAAACAGTGTTTCCTTGCCTTAGAGCTCAGATCTTAGACCCTAAGTTTAATTCTAACCATGAGTATATGCATATGTGCATGGTTAAACATAAAGTGGCAGGGAATGTTCTGTAGCCTTGAGTCACCCCCGGTAGCATATGGTGGCTGTATATTCTATGTATATCCTAAATCCCCTCTCCAAGATTTTTGTACCAGAAAAGGACCTGTAGCTTGGAGGTTGACCAACTAGCTGCACATGCAGGAAAGAGAGGAGTCATCACAAGTGTGCAATGTGCTTGCATACCTGAAAGAATAAAGTGAAAACTGGTCAAAACAGAGCAGGAAGAGGGGAGAGTTTCATGTGGTAAAAGAGAGAAGGAGGGAAGGATGTAGCAGGACTGTGCGATGCTGCACTACTGAGGCTGCTGTCAAGGTCTTTTTGAAAATAGAAATCAAATTGCAAAGGAGCACTAAAGTCTTCTAGCCACGTGAGTGCAATGGATACAAATTAAACAAAAGAAGCAGCACCAGAGACACTTTTGAGTATACTGTTCTGTCCTGTTTCCCATTTGGGAGAGAGTTAATTTGGGAAATCTTAATCCCTTATGATTCTGGAAACATCACAGAAAGAGGTAGTTGATCACAGAGGCAGAGCATCATTTTAGCCTTGAAATCCTCATGCTGTCTGCTCTTGCTTTACATGCAGTATCAGAACTGGAAGTGGATGAAAAAGAGCTTATTACCTTTTTTGTAATCTGCCAGCACATGAATCAATTGCATTGGTTCTCACTGCTTGTCTTGGGAGTGTAGGACTGGATGTAAGTAAGAGCAACAACGTAGTAAAAGTTTAGTCCACAAGGCACCACAGAACCTTGCTTCCACCTCACAAGCCACCCTATAGGCTATAGCTATAGCCTACAGTTATAAGCTATAATAAGCTTATAACCCAATTTTGCAGGGATGTTGCTGCTTTTCTACAATGGTGAATCTCAGTAAGAAGGGATGTGTGTGTGTTTGCACTTTCTCCTATTGATCTATCAGATCAGCGTAATCTGTACCTGGAGAGGTGGAAAGGAAGAGAGAAGAAAGGCAGCTTTCATGGATAATAAAGCCAACCTCTTTCTCTTCAGGAGCCCAGAACACCAAGTCCAAGTCTATAAACACAAAAGTACATAATACTTGAGCAATTCTACTTCGTAGCAGTCTGATCTGATGAATTTAGAACAGATCTTCTACAAATAACGGCGAAGTATGGATTAATTCTGACCAAAATAATAGTAATAATAATAATGGCAATGATGATAATTAATAACAACAATAATCAGAAGAAGAAGAAAAAACACATCTCCAAATTGTGGGTAATGTAATCATCACCATAAGACTCACTAAGCTGTAAACTCTCCTTCAGTGGTCCAGTTCAGATCTTTATCCTCGCTCACATGCAGATTTCTGAAACATGGAACAAAGGATGAGAAAGTGATATAAACATCAGGGCTCTATTCCCGTTCATTCTGGGGTGAGATCTGACTGCATATGTGAATAGAAAAATAAACATGGTGTGGCCTAATATTTTCAAAAGATGTGAGAGCTCCCCAAATTCCTCCAATTGTGTTCTTTTTTGTCTGAACATCTTTTTTTGTCTGAATGTCTGAATGTTCTTATCTTTCATAAGAAAGATCAAAGAAAATTTTAAAGAAGAGCTGAATTTTCTGAACTATCTATTATTCCTTGCTTGGGACAGAGCGAAGGACAGTTTATGAAAAATTCAGCAGTTCCAAACTATAAATGTTTCTATACAGGCATACAGCTACTTACTACCATCTTCCCCCCTCTCCTTTATTCCAGTCTGCTGCTTCAAATTCTTCTTACATTCAAATGCATACAAAAATTTGCCTCATTGGTCAAGTTAGACTTTACTTTATTTGGTTACAGAGGATCCTAGCTTGATTTTTTCACTAGGAAAAGAGTCATTATAAAAAAAAAACTTTTAAAAAATAGACCTTAATCAACATAATGAACTTTTCAATGCTCTTGACTGACATGTCACCTTGAGAGATCAATAATGCATTGATAACACTTTTCTCCTCACATTATTGCAGACCAATGCATTGTACTCATCATAAATAAAAGTATCAGATAACTATGGAAAAGACATTTATGGTTTTTTGATGTGCAAAGCAAATTTCCTTAGGAAGTGCCTTGAAACTGGTTAATATATATGTTTAAATGTGTGTGTGTGTGTGTGTTTTTGTATGTGTTAGTGCTTGAATGTAGAAATACGTAAAAACAGATAGGGAGATCTCTTTCTCTGTCATGGTTAAGCAGTTGTTGGCCTGTTTAAAAGTAAATCTGTGATCTCTCTATTAAAGATAAATGGATCTGAAAGAAAAGATGGCTTAATTTTTTTCTAACTTTTGATAAAAGAGCAAAGGGTTATTAAACTTCCTCTTTGGAAGAGAACATTTGGATTAGCGTTTGTCATACTTCTAACATTTTAGTTTATTATTTCATTCTTGAGTTTTAGTTTCAACTTTTTCTTCATTTACTTTCCAAATTTATATCCCAGTGTTATGCCTCACTTTCATATTTTACTTATTTTCACAATGAGAATGCCTGACAAAATGTAGTTTATATTATCAATGCTTAGTTTATGATGTCAACACCTTATACGCCTGATAGCATAAAGTCCATGGCCATTTCTCAGTGATTTCAAGCAAAAACATATTTCATAACTACGTTTTACTTTAAATTCCTGCTATTTAAACAGTGCATTTACTCCTCCCACATCTTTTTTAACTTCAGCTGGCTAGAAACAAACAAATAACGAGAAATTATATTTGTTGTCAATACAATACAAACTTTTTAAAAAGCATATGATCCTTACTCTTTGCACTAGATACTTAATAATCTATTGTATTTTAACATTACAACTGTAAAAGTTTCTACAAGTAAATTTTGACTTCAGTTACAAATCTGGAGATACTGTTCGTTAAGAAAAAGAATCATAGTTCCATGTAAAATGGCACAGCAATAGACTTTTAGCCAAATATTTCATAATTGTAAATTGAACCTGATCCTTTGACTCCAGTGAAGTTATATCACATTGATTGGAGTTGGAACAAAAGTGACTTACTCTTTATTATTATTATTATTATTAGTTAGCAACACTAGTGCCATCTGACTACTTAATAGTTGAGTTAATCCCACTTATATGTCTTCATAAATCAAACTGCAACCCTCAACAGGATCACTTGACATGTGATATTAGTCTTTCTCAGCTGGAAAAATGCATGCATTGGTATATTCTATTTCAGGTCTACTAAATATTCCAGTGAGCTGAGGTAACTCTAGAAGTTGGTGAAGGATAAAATTAACTTTTAACTGTAGCAGCTCACTCAAAATACTTATTTTACCTCATTTACTATTCCAAACTTTAGATTCTTTTACACCCAAATTATTTGCAATGATATTACATGGAAATACTAATATGTAACAGTGAAATAATTTGATCTTGGCAAACATGCAAAAATTACACGCGTTTAGAAGAATTGTAGTACAATTTTCATACAATTTTGGTAGAATCAGCTTCTACAGGAATCTCCTCTTTGTGCTATTGAGCATAGGATTTTTATGGTTTCCAAACAACCACTCTCACCCTGCCTGCGGATCTGTGGTCTGTGTGCATTGCAGAGTTGTAATTCATGGGTGATGGGAAGAAGGAGAAGAGCGGAACGGTATGTCTTCCCTGTATCAGGAGAATTTTTCTTCCTTTCTTGAAGCAAACATATTTCATACTTACTCATTTTTTAAGTATAGATTTTAAAGTACACAGCATCTTTTGTTCGAAACTCTGTTAATTGCATCCTGATTCTTTATATTAAACATATTCTCACTGGTACTGCTCTGAAAGGCTCCATAGAAAGGCTGGAAAAGCTACTTTTAATAAATAAAAGCCTGGAGAAGAGTTTTTGATTGTTTGTTTTTTGCTTTTCTTAATAAGAAAAAATCCTTCCATGTGTCTTTCCTCACACAGCTTCATATTTTTTCCAAGGTTAAGAAAGGATGAAGTTAGCACACTGGCCCATCTGTATGTAGTATAACTTACCAAAGTTAATAAAAAGCCTCATGCAATTTCCCGACATTCTGTAATCATTATCAACTCCATTTACATTTCCCATCAGAGATGCACCCAAATGTGTGCAATTGGCAGTCGTTTTTCAGAAATCTTTAAAAGTGAGATAGCTGTGTTCCATTTATAAAATGAACTTTGAAAGGCTGGCCCTGGATTATGCTTTGCATAATCAGCCTAATGGATTAAGAAGCTCATTTACAATATAAAGAACCTAAAAAGTCTCTGATAAAACCTTGATTACAGTTATAGTCTATGAAAGAGAACACATCTGTTTTTGCCTGAGACTAAAATCTACTATTTGAGCCTAGTGGGTAAAGAAAGATACTGATAGTTTTAAGACATGTTATAATAAAATTAGAGGTCGCTTTCAGGTTCTTTGATGTATTAATTCTCAGATTGGAGCTTCTTCTAGAAAAAAAAATAAAAAAGCACCATAGGTCTGTTTGCTTCATTTATCAGTTGTGTCTTTAAAGTATTGATTTTCCGCGGCTTTCCATTTGTTTGTGCTGGAAAGCAGAAGTGCAAGTGCAGAGGAAATATTCAGTTATGTGAAATAATGAAATATCCAAATAATCATGCAGAGGAACTTGAATACTTATTTAAAAAGTGCAATGAAGATACCTTGCTAGATAAGGAAATATGAAACCCTCCATTTTATTTATGCAGGGGTCATATATAACATAGAATGCTATTAAAAGTGAGAGGTTGTTTTCTGCTGGCATAATTCTGCTAACTTCAGATGTTATTTTGAGTTTTGGGCTTTTGTTAATGCTAAATCTTGAAGAGCAAGTGTTTTAAAACATCTGCTGTTCACTGTGTTTGTCATTAAAAAAAAAAAAAAAAAAATCTGTAACTAGGCAAACACATCCACAATGCTGGGTCTGGATTTTGTCTGGAAGTTTCCAATATCAAGCTCCAATGAACAGCAAGCTCTGTGTAAGGGTAAGCTTTCAAATAAAATTCTCCTCAGGAAAATTCCACTACTTGTGTATCAATGTTAATCTATATTTTAAAATGGTGCTATAGATTCTTAATCTCCCTTCATACCTTAGCTTAAAGCACAGGCCAAAGGAACTCTAGAAAAACAGAAAAAGCGCTATCACATTTTCATTTAATATGGTGAGAAATCAACAACTATGACTTTTTTTCCTTTTGAAAAAGAAAAAAAAAAGCCATCTCAAGCGCCTCAAAATATTTTCTTGTAATAAAACCAAAAGTTTTATTTTAACTTGTTAATTAATAATGAATTAATTATCAGGAATAATCCTGGACCAAAAATTTCCCAAAAGATGTTCTATTATGAAAATTTACGTTTAATATAAGGTTTAGCTGATTTTTCTTTTGATCAGCAATTCCTTCCCCAAAATCTCTATTCAAATAAAAAACAATTTTTTGACAAAAGCAAAACAAAGCTCTGACTAAATATATATATATATATATATATATATATAACTATATATATATATATATATAGTTATTCTGCATTGATAGAGATTTTATTACTTGTTTAACCCTCAAATCTTATAATTATGTACCACCATATTGCAGCCTGTGAGATGACAGGGGTTCCTCAGTCTTGGCTAGACCAAGAGATGGAGTATACTGTTTCTACATCTGAATGCACATCTTATTGCCCCTAAGGCTCCCAAATTCATGATATGTTAGTCATATAAAACCTTTATAGCTTGGAAGCCAAACATTTTATTAAAAAAAAATTTTAAAGTACAGAAGAGCAAGAGTCAGAACAAGGTACACCTCCGTAATTGAGAATTCCTCAAAAAGCAAAGAGCTGCATCCAGGGACTGTTGCTCTGAAACTTTGGTAAGGGCCCTATAAGCTGCTAGTGCTCCAAGACTGAAATCGGCATTTGGGGAACACAAGTACTTCACAAACTAGAGACATTCTCTGGATCCATAACGCTCCATAGAGAAAAATGCAAGTTTTACACTCAAAATTGCACCTGAAGAAATGGCTGGTGCAAGTCTGTGGTTTTACTTCGTGTTTGTCCTGAGCAGAAAAGATGCGACATTGCCTGTGATATTTCTCTTGAGCATAGAGCAAATGATAGCTTGTATAGTTTTACTTGCCAGCTCTGTGACCAGTGAGATGTTAATACGGATCTGGAAAAGCTTTATTTTGTGCTTCTTTGAAATGAGAAAATAATAAAATGTACTTTACAGCTGTATTTTTAAACTTAGTTGGTGTTCCTCTTAGGGAAACAAGCATCTTATTGTTTCAACCTGTGAGAAGGGGTATTTGCAAGGAAGCAGGGCCTGCCTGGATTTAAGGTTAATATAAATCATTTTTTGTAATGCATGCATTACCAGTGGTTTTCTGTAGCTATTTGAATCGTGCAGTTTCTAATGTCTAGCAATGTTGAGTATAGCTCTATTACAGGTCATTTTGTAATGTACAGGTGTTCTGTAACTGTCCCAGATAGCAGATAACAAAAATATTAAATGGTGAAAATTCAGGACTAGTCTGTCTGACACTAAAACAACTATGAAATTTCTATAAAAAATTAATTTCCCTTTAAGACAGTTACTCTTGGCTCCTATGAGAGATTTTCTGAGCATTTAGTGGTGAATTCATTAATTCATTTATGAATTCAGATGAATTAAAAACAAGCTCCTTTAGGAAATTCAGCATATATGTCAATCAGTTTTTCACCTCAAAGGATTTTAAGAGTAAATTATGCAGGCAATTACATCTTTCCATTACATTTAATTAAAATATTTTAAATAGGCTATTTTTTAAATGGTTGTTAAGAGCACACTTTCATCTCAATTGTTGTATCTAATAGTTATAATTACGTAGGATTTATAGGTTTTTGTCAACAAATTAGAGAAATCTTCAGGGGAGATATTAAGACATCGCAGTTACCTTAACAATTCAGCCCTTCCCATGTCTGTTTAATTTACTTACAGTGGTTTCTTGGTTTCTGATGACTGTTTCTTGGAGCAATTCTGTTTTCTTTCCTATTACAATTGCTCTCAACTTGATGGAACTTCTGCAGGGATGTTCTGAGAAATGTCTGCAGCCTCTCCATTCTGGATTTTTCCTTGTGCATCTCCTTGAAGGCTTCCAGTAGCCATTTTCTGAGGGCTTAAAGTGCCCTCAGAAATGAGGGCTCCTCAAGATGAAAAGTGCAACAGTTTAATTTCCTTTGCAAGAGAGTTTTTCTGTTTGGCTGTGAGACGCACAGCTCGCTGAGCTGGGCTAGTAGCTAAGATCTTCAGTCAGATTCAGCACAGCTGAAAGCAGCTTCCCATCCCTGTCTTTATGGGCTCTATTAGGCCCCATTTCTTCCCAGTAATCCCAGAGTAAATTGTTACTGAGGCAATTCTCCTCTGCCAAACTTTCCAAACGCCCAAAGACCTTTTTCTCCCAGTAACTCTGAAATGGTCGTCTATATCCTTATAATCCCATTAAAAAAACATTTTCTAACTTCCAGGCTCTAGTGGAAAGTTGCTATTACTGCATTCCTGCAATTCTTACTTTTCACCTTCTCAGCAATAGGACACTTTTTCAGAGTCTGCATGATCTAACAGCCTTGCCGAGCTTATTCGCCTTCCCGACCTCTGTACAAAGACTCACGCACACCTGTGCGGGCACACACACACACGTATAAATGCATACACTCATTTGTTTCACTCCCTCACTTTTTGATTGAAATCTTTTACCGGCAGATAGCGTGAGGAAACCAACCCCATGCTCCTATCAACTCTGAACAGCCATGCAGCAACTTCTAACAAGTCTCCCTCTTTCTTCTGTCAGGTTAACGGCACTGTCATTCATTTCATGGCTTGCTGTTCATTCCATTGCATGTTGTAACTCATATTTTCTTTTTTTTTTTCAGTTTCTGACTCTTACTTTTCTTACGGATGGCTTTGAAATAATACTTCATATCTCTGTGTAGTAAGAATACACTAAAGAGAAGGTTGTCCAAAGAGGTTTTTACCAATCAGCTTTCTTTCTATTTCTAACTTATTTTGCCAGTGACTCATTAATTGTCTACTTAGATGTTTTATTAACACTGAATATTGCACAGTTCTGAAGTCAAAACTAGTGGGCTTGTGCCACATTGCCAAGCATGTGAGCTGATATGTGAAAAGTTTTCATTTTGATAATGTGGCCTACAAAACTATAGCTTCTTTTAATCATAATTTTGCATTATAGCAGTATCTCCATATCTCCACTATTTTGTTTAGATGCTTTTCTTCCTTTCTTCCTCCATTTCTTCCTTTTTCTTTCCTTCTTTTCCTCCTTCCTTGTTTCCTTTCCTTTCCTTCCTCCCTTTCTTTCTTCCTCCCTTCCTCTCTTTCTTTCTTTCTTTTGGCAGGGAAGACAGGAAGAATTTAAATTTGTCTATAGAGAACTTAGTGGATAAAATATCTTACTATGTAAACATCACCCCAATAATTCCAACTGCCAACAAGAACTGGGAGAGACAGTTATCCTTCTTTTCTTGGAGTGGTCTCTGGTGAGAATGCCCCAAATCTAATTAAAGAATCCAAGTAGATTAAGGTTTAGGCATCTGAAATTCTGGCCCTTCTGGTGCTTTGAAATATCTTGGGATTTAACTTTCCTGAAATGTCACTGATCTCTGATATGAGGGAAAGACAGTCATCCACCTTAAAAAACGTTACAGAAAATCAGGTGCCTATATCGGTCTACATACCTAAATCACAGGAGAAAAGCCAGGAATACCAAATTAATAAAGTATATAACTTTGTATCTGGATAGTTTGGTTCAGTGAGTTAGCATGATGACTTTCTAATATATATTTTTTTGTATATAAGACATAAAAGGCATTCAATTTCTAGGAGAACTCTATTAAAATGAAGACTCATGCTATAAAGAAACTAAACAGGCAACCAAAAGGGCAAAGACTGCATGGAGACATGATGTTAGACACTCAGAACAAAATTATATAAGACTTAGCCAACTATATTTTGAAAAGCTACAATACCACTCCGTTTAGCAGGGTTCTCATGTGAATATCTGCTAGAATTACTCAGAGTGCTGTGAAGCAAGTTTCAAAGAAAGTGAGGTTACATCCAGTCCACTCTGTATCTGGGTTTACCTCCTACAAAACCTTACAACAACACAAGCCTCCTTGAATGGCCTTCCAAAACATAATTAATGCACAAGGCTGAAAGTTAGGCTGTCAGTGAGTTGAACTTGTGAAAATACTGTTCAGAGAAGCTGACTTTAAGAAAGATGCAGGTCTCAACACTTATTGCATAAAAGAAAATCTTCTATGGTATTTTTTTTCCTTGCTGCACAGCTATTTAATAGTTTAAATTGTAGCACTAAGAGCTCTTCTCTAAGCAGAATATATGAAAAAACAAAATACATTGTGTTTATATAAATCAAAATGCAATCCTACAAGCAATAAATAAAAATGCAATCCCATATCAAGGTGTAAGTCTTTGTTTGGACAGAAGCTTAATAAACTTGCTAAGAACCACTTAAATGACTGAGATAATATTAAGATAGAGAGAAGTGAGGGAGAAAGGATGAATGAGAAAGAAAAGGTTTATTTAAAAGTAGAATAGGGAGAAAGTGTTAGTTTTCTATTCAAGTTGCAACAAATATTAGTAAAATACTATGGATTAAACAAAGGATTTTCTACCAATTTAGCCACCAGAATCCTCATATTTTTTAATAAAATTTCTAGTTCAAAATGCAAAGTAGTAATGAAAACAATTAATGACATGAAAAATACTGTCAACATTCTATTCTTTCATTGACTATAATTTTCCTAGGAATCTCTGAGCAATACTCTTCTACAGCAACATCTTATCATGTGAGAAGTTCATGTTATGTACAAATTTTTGAAAGTCCAATGCCTGTGTTAGTCTGAAAAGCTGATAAATCATGCTTTCACATAGGCAAGGCTGATACCTTCCTCTTCTCAGATGCTTAAATTTATTGTCAGAGTATTCAGCTCACTGTTACTAAATTTAAAACAATGAAAAAAAGAAAGAAAAAATCCTATGAAATCATCTGGCCTGCAAATGCCTTTTAGATGATAACATTTCATGAAAAAAAGACTTTTAAGTTAAAAAAATCAACTGTGGCATTATAAACTTCCTATTTAAGCATATTTTGAAAATGTAAAACTTTTTACCTCAGAGCTTTAGTGTCTACAACATAATAATTTAAAGCCAACATCATTAAATTCAATTCTTCCCTGTTCAATGTGATGGTATTTAATAATCTGCAAAATGGAGAATTAAAAATAGAGCCTAGTCATCATTGCCATGAACGGCAATGAAAATCCTTTTTTCTCTCTTGGAATATACTTCATACAGACTATGGGAAAAGCATCCTCTTCTCACTAAAATGTTTACGCAAATATATATTGAAAAATAAAGTTTTCACTGGAGAAGGCCTTCTGGTTTACTTCTCAGTGGTTATATACTCAGAAAACTGTGTAAAATTTCAAAATTTTCATTTTCATAACACACAATGTTAGACACATGCTTACACATATCCATTAGGATCATAACAGTTACACTGCCTAATGCTGAATCAGAGCGTATTTACCAAATTTCAAGACAAAAAGTGCGTCCTGGTTATATCCCAGTTTCACATCAGGCCTGGAAGGAATCACACAACACCGAACACCCTCTTCAGTTCCCACTGCTTCACTATCCTTCAGACACCAACCTTAATTTCAATAAGAAAAACAACAAGCACACAGACTAGAAGGCAGTGCAGTGTGCTTTGGGGCGGTCCTCCAAATTTATTTGGGGAAATAGAATTGAGGGCATCAGTTCTGACTTCATGTGACCACAGCTGAGTGAGTCACTCTAGTTCCTCAGCGGCCGTATTTTGCCATTTACTTTTGAAGAGCCTTGATGTATTTTTCTCTTAATTATTTTTCAGCTAGATCCATATATGGTTAAACTATATATTATGAAAAACTTTCCTGATAGTGCTCTCTCTTACTCGTCATCAGATTGTGTATTCAAAGTTTGGGAGTTCTGGAGGGTTTTTTTCAATTCGTTAAGTAATTAGGTTGGGTAGCTATAAAAGTCAGAGCAACACCAGCCCTTAGCGATGTTTGTCACATAAATGAGTCAACACAAATGTATTTTCTAAAATAAATATAATTTAACCCAATATGGCATTATTCCCCAAATGCAAGATGTGATCTCCAAAGTGAGTTTCTCCTGCCTCAGTGAGCTTTCTTAAGAAAATTAATGTATTTTTCTTTTTTTTTTCTACTCTAGAGTACAGTTTTCAGGATGAGGGATGTGTTAATGTGTCAGTCCCTACACAAATACCTGGAAAATTTCACAGTAAGTCCCTTACCTGATAGAAATAAATTATCTTCTAATTTCACTTAATCAGATCTATTTTTCCCCATTCACATTCTTTTTATTTGTTTGCTTTCACATCTTTCACTTTTATTTTTTATTTTCTTATTTTAATTTGCTTTCCTTTTTATTTTTGTTATATTTTATTACGTGAGCTGAGCCCTTCGCTACTTTCCAAATATTGCAACTCATATTTCCTATGAAGATAGCCAGTTTCCCTCCTCCCTGTCTTTTCCTTTACAGCATCTAAACTTTTTCCAAATAACTTCAGCCCAACTTGTAGAATTTTATAATAGGTTCTATAGCTAATTCATTCTATGAGTTAGAGTAAATATATAGAATTTAAGAATGCTACAAAATATATGACCTGTAGATCAAATCCAGTTAGTGAGATCTTTTCACATGGAGACCATCACACCATATAGACCTGCAGGGCTGCAGTAATGGAACTTCAGTAATGCTTCTCCCTTTCACTTGGATTCTCTCAGTAGTACATTTAGAATTTGAAATGATAAAATCTTCTTAAGCTTCTGCTATTGCCTCTCATATACAAGGTTTCTTCTAATGTCCTTCTACTGAGCATTTCTTTTTCCATAGCTGCTTCCTCACTCTTCTATTTTCATCTGCAAATATATCCTAAATCACTTAGTAATGCATTCTAAGATGTCTCTTCTTTGGCTAGCATTCATTATTCAATGTGTTATTACACTCTCTAATGTTTTTGGCATATAGCTTTTATGAAAATGAAAATAGCTTTTATGAAAAATACTGTAAAAAAAGATTATGGCACAGTGTGGCCTTTTAGCATACATAAAGATAGTTTAATTGTGGATATTGATTCTTAGTTTTACTGTAGTAGCACCCAGCTGATCTAATGATACAAAGAATTCATATGGAGACAAAATTTTCATAAAATTTGCAGGGCATCTCTAACATTTCCTCTCCTCCCAAGTCAGGAAGATAAGTCAAATTCTTCCCACACTATTAGCTGCCTTTGGAAGTGCCACAGTTGTCAAGTTATGTTTCTATCTCCCATGCTTGTCACAAGCATGTTCGTTATGCTTCTCTCATGGCTTTTGAGCTTCCACATGGCATCACCAAACCAAGAGCAAATTCAACTCTGTCATGGTTATTATGGTCAGATTTATTTAGGTTCTGTGATTTATAAGCACATGAGTTCCAGTCTTGCTGACTATTTATAGGCACATGTGGAAAATACTTGCATACAGACTTAACTACAGAGCAAATATAGGAAAAAAACTTACGCAAGGTAAATGTCTAAAGAGAGATCAGAAATTATTCTACCTGTGCCGCTGATGACGTGCTCCTTAATCTAGCTGTTACTGTTTGTTGTTGTTTTTCTCATTTTCTTTTAAAATGATGATACCTTCAGTCGTTTTACTATCAAAAAGAAAGTTGGAAGCACTTGAATTTTAAAACTGAAATTATAATGTGTCTGAACACACTTCAAAGCTTACTGTAGCTAGGATGATTGCTCCAAAATGACCTGTTTCCACTAACTTGTAGTCCAAGACTATGGTCCTCAAAAATCCTGCTCAGTTTTCGTCAAACCTGATATCTATCTCATTTTTGCCTCAAACGTCCCCAAGCACCTCAAATTTGCTTCCAGTAAATACCCCAGAGTATGTCAGAATAGTGATATTTTGTCTGAAGTATTTTTAGCACAATAATTATGCCAATTTCTTAAAAAGTGAGATTTTAATTTTAGTACTAATTTCATCTTATATCTAATGCTTATTATTAACATTATAGGAGAATTATTTTACATCATTTTTCCTAGATACTAGTTTCATTAACAGTTTACTTCAGTAGGAGGTCAAAATATTTCCCTTATAGTCTTATTTTTTATTTATTTCTCACGGAAAATCTTATACCATGAGTGAGAAATAGGAGTACTATATCTTTAAATTTCTCCAAAGCTTCTTGTGTATGGTGGGCACTCATATCTAGCAGCAAGAACATTAGGGACATAGACTAAGTGGTGTCTCCGTCACAAGCAAATGAATCTTTAAGAAGCGTTAGAGACCTCTGCTGATTAACAAAAGTCCTGATGCATATTTACCTACCACCTCTTGCTCTTATTTCAATTATTAGTGATATTTACATCTGAACTTTGGCAGATTTGTTCCTGTGCTCTTATTCTTTCGACGTCTTCCATCCTCGAGGAATACATGTCACCCTACACACTTAAGGAACCCTTCTTCTTTCTCCCCCATTAAATGTAATTTTTTTTTTTTTTTTTGATTTAAGGTGTTTTGAGATATTGAAACATCATTCTCACACTGATCTGATTATCTATCAAATGTTAGTGACTGCATTCAAATTATAATGTTTGCTGCCTTTCTGCTGTGACTCAGTGAGAATTTCACAATCCTGCATTCACACTATTCTACATACACTGGCACAATGACTGGCTTGCACAATTAGCAGGTGGTGTTTCATTCTGTTTTAGCCTTCTGGTATAGGCTGATCATTCAGACTTTTTTTTCTCCAGAGTTTTACATATTCTGATTTGATGGTTAAAAACATTATCACTTTTTAGGCACATGTGAGCTCATAAAATACAGAGAAAGGCAAGCTTAAATGAATCACAATTTAGTTTTCTTTGCTTCAAAGACCACAGGTCATATTTCACTTGCCAGTTCTCACCTTTAATATCTTATTTGTATCTACATTCACATACATACATACGTGCATATACTGGGAATATGTATAGGAAAAATGGAGGGCCTGTCTCAGAAAGAGTGCTCACCCCTTGATACCAATTAATCAAAAGGGAAGAAGTTCACAAAGTCGTACTATTGTGACCTAAATGCAATGAGTGCAGAAACTGTGGTGCTGTGTAGATACTCAACTTACACACGCAAATAGTAAAGCAGGGTTCTTCTAATCTATTAAGCCCTGACAACATACTTGATATAATACTTAAAACCTGTTTCTGTCTCAAATATTTAAAGGCATCTAACTGCATATTTGCATATGCAAAACATCTATTTGCATACACAATTATAATCACTGGCTGCTTAAATTTTCATGCAATTACATGCATGGCTTGGGCTTTGACCTTTGGAAATAACTAAGAACCAAAATAGCTATCAGATCTCCAGCTCCACATATTTTTTCTAGAGCTTACCTTGGCTGTTCAAAAGAAAGTTGCTTTGAAGCCTTTACTTTGGTTGAAATTGTTTTCTTTTTTCTTCAGTGAAAAGACTCTTCTAAAAGAAATTTTCTTTCTCAGGAAAATAACATAGATTACTATCCATATAAAGAATGTATCTTTTTTTTATATAGAAATCCTATTATTATACTTTACTATTGTGTTTTTGCCTTCCTACTTTAATCTGATGTTGAGAAATTCATTGGATTCTCTGGGAGAGACAAACAGAAGGATTTATCTTCTCTTATGCAATGTTCACTGTAGCAGAATTTCAGTTAGCTTTTTCTGCTCAATTTTCCTTTGTTGTTTTTATATGCTTTTGGTATTGATTGAGCCATTAAGAGGCTAAAAATACTTCCAGAATTTTATTTTCCATCTACTTGTGCTAACATTTTAGCCTCACATGCACAGGAAGAAATATACAGTACTGAAAGTATAATCATGAGTCCTTTCTCTCTGGGAGAAGACTTGCTAATTTTCTGTTCTTTATTGTACTTTGATGCTAGGTAATGATTTATTTCTGAGTTTATGTAATAGCCCTCTCTGATGCCTTGAAGAAGTATTCAAGATGAACTCATTCAAAATCTCACAACTACAATAATTAACGTTGACCAAGCTACATCTTTTTCTGAATATTCGTAATAAAGTACGTTACTGTATACCTTAGTATAAGTAATAGAAGGAAAGGCACTAATAATTTATTATATAGGCAAATCTTAGGGACTATCAAGGCTTACAGACTTTTTGTACTAGACTCACATAAAATGATGTTAAGTCATCTAGTCCCGCAAGTAGGGCAATCTAAAGGCAAAATAGGGGTATTTAACAAATAGATTGGAGAAATGAAAAGTAACCTCTCTGAAAGTTTTCTCATAGAGAGAGACAAAACAAGCAGGAGAAAACGGAAATATGTGATCCCTCTGTTAGTATGAAGCAATCCGTTTTCCTCATGGCCATGCATTGGTGCAACCTATAAAATTAGGACTGACATGAAAGTGAATAACTGAGGTAATGTAATATTAAAAGCAAAGTAAAATTAATATTTATTACTATTTACAGGGGTATTTTAGTGTTTTGTCCCATTCAAAAGATGACATAAATATTGGAAATTCAGGTAGAAGACTGCAGATAACAGAATCTGAAGCAATGAAGTGTGAGCAAACAGGAAATGTCTCTTATCGACTATATTGGATTGCATTTTCTGAACAAATTCACAATGCAATGGAAAAGTGAATACAAGACAATATAAGTCTGTATTGAAAAAAACATGAGTTTTTCATTAAATACTTCTAGGTATTTGGTACTAAGTCCCAATGTTTGACTAGCTAGCTAAAAGGGGGCAGCTGATACTTAGGAGCTTATATTGGCCCTTGATTATCAGGATGAGGAAGGACACTGGACATTCTCTCAAGGTTTCTTAAGCTTAAATGTGCTTACTTAAGGAACAGAAGTCTGTCACTAAATCACTTAATCCTAATTGGCTCCCTCAGTATTAGCAGTTAGCATCAAAGTTAGCCTACCTATTAGCTTTATACTAGTAACCCAAGTGTTAGGACTGAATCTTTTGAACTTAATGAGCCCTACATAAATAGAAAACCTAGAGGTTATGAATTTTTCTTATCATGAAAAACAAAGCTCACAAAGCAGACAGATTCAGAAGTGTATGTTCTCTTATCTTGAAACGTATACTGAAAAATCTTTGAAATTGAAGGGCTGATGGACAGACCCTTTTCATTTCAGCAGCAGATAAAACAAGGCATTTCTAATACACACAAATCTTCAATACAGTGTTAGATCTGAATTTCAGGCAAAAAAACCTTTTTCAAGTGAGGTCAATGGAAAGAACTCCAATAAACTTTGATGAAAGTTGAATGAAGCACCTACCCAACTCAAGAAATGAGTCCAGGGTTTCGGGAGCAACAGCAACTTGTTCATCAAGTAGAAGATATGATACAGCCTATTTTCCTCTAAATAGTAATACCATTTTGTATGAAACGTATTTACAATTTTCTTTTTTTTTCATTTTTTCTTTTAAAGTGACTCAGCAGCTGTGTAAAGGAGAGTTACTATAAGCTGAATCACTCTTCATTGTCTTTCTGAGGATTGCTTGTTATGCTTTGGATCAGTGGTGCACTATGTGTTACAATTAGACACCTTTGACTATAGAGTATAATCTTAAAAAAATTAGCAGTCTTGCAGAAATTCAGACTATAATATATTACCTAAGGTCCTGATGCAGGAAAACAAATGCTTTAGATTTAATAATAAACTCAAAATAGAGCATATATCTCAATGCTCTTCTTGAATACAATGCTTTTCAGAATAAAGACCTAATGGAATAGAAAAATCTATCACATAAAGCAGACTTAAAATAATTAAATAGCAGCAAACAACTATAGATATTAAAACTTACTATTTCTTTTTAATTTCTTTGGAGTTAGAAATAGCTATGTTGACAGTTCTTTAAGTTTATTCCAAAGCACATAATGAGCAATTATATCACACATGATAGACTCAGCAGTGAAACATTATCAGTTGGCAGCTGGGTCTCTTACAAACATAACGGAGTATGAACATAAAAGGGACTAGAACTAACCATCTGCCAAAAACAGACTATATTACAAATTAAAAAAATCAAAAGTTTAAAGTGTAATTTATTTTACATCTCCATATTAATCTGCTGGGACATGCATGAGGTGCATGCATGCATCTACTAGGTAGTAGTAAGTGGGTTAGAAAAAATTGTTAAACTTTCATAATTACATTTGAAAGAGTGTGAATTTTGGTTTTCATAAAATATCTTCACTTTAAGTCCTATATACCACTCTTGTCTTTACATTCTTTTTATGCATGCTAGTAGCGACTTCTTGCTGGCTTACAAAGGAAGTAACCATAACAATTTGACAGCAGAATTTCAATATCCAGGTACTCCCTGAAAAGACATAGAAGAGTTGCCATATAATGCACTGCTCTCAGTCTAGGAAAAAGGTGGTCAAGATGTTCGTCTTAGGTGGAACATAGGAACCCATACGGATTTGTATCCTAAATGTGGCACCTTGTAACCTTTTAAAGAAAATGGCATTATTTGTTATTAATGATATCCCACATGAGAGTTGTAGAATTGCCAGAGAAAGCATTAGACTGGGGAAAGACTCAGAGAGATACAAGTTTGGCTGGTACAATATCCTGCGAAGAGTAGCATTCAGTTCATGATCCTGGCGATGAAATTCCTACTTATATGTATACCTGTCTTTCCCAAGATTTATACCCAGTGGCTTCATAATTGTCTCATTCAGTAGTAACAAAGTGCCCTCTGTGTATATGTGAAACTGCTTATTCAAACCTCACACATGACCTTGTTTGAATTTAAAATATCTCATAATTTCCATTCTTGGTTTTAGCTTTGAGATTAAATAGTAGCTTGATGCATATTCAGAAAGAGTGCCTGACATCTATGACAAATAGAGCCCCTAGTCTTTCTCAGGTCAGCTTGTAGAAAATACATGAAAATGAAAATGACTCATACTTAAATAACATATTTTAAAAGTCTGACTTAACATGAAAGTTTCTCTTCTGAGGTCACTGCACTCGTATAGTACATGATACGGCACTTTCCACCCTCCATTCAAATAAAATATGTGTAAATGATTCATAGAGCACTATGTGCTCCTTGATAGAATAAAAGACTTTAACTACATAATAAAACAGTTTTTTATACATTATACAAAAATCTCATCTGATTTGTTAATTTGTATTGGATGTGGTATAATCACTTTTCACAATGATATCAACCAGGATTAAAACTTTTCTTGAGAACAAACTCAGAAATGATGTAAAAGAGTAGTTTTCAGATCTATAATATTCCTGGAAGAACAACTGATAGGACAATGATCATTAAGTTACAGGTCCAAATGCTTATAGTATCTGGTGTATTCATATTTGGATATCAAACTAGAAACAGCTGGAAGTAATTTGCAAGGATACTGAGCATCCCTAATTCCAGTTACAGTCAGAGTCCTAGAGGTTGGCAAACTGAAAATCTGACTCTGAAAATCCATCTAAGGTTTTTTTAGGTCTGTGGAGGACCAGCAGTGAGTCTATAAAGTTTTCAGACTCATTCTGTAACATCCGTGTAGCTTGTTTTGTTCTGTTTTGATATTTCTCCATATGAGTGAAGGCCAACAACGTGCTATAATTTTCAGCCAGCAGTACAGACCTACTCTTCACACAGTCTGGTTTCCTACTCCGCTCCCATCTCCTGAACCTGGAGGCAGCTGAAAACTAATTCAGCATTACGACTCAGTGCTGAAGCAGCAGGATGCATTTCAGCTTAGCACAGTCTCAGATGCTTGGTAATACTCATATTTCCTCTTTCTCCTCCTACTCTGCCCTGGGGAAGTTGCACATCCAGCTATTTTGGCTTAATGATAAACAACACTTCTCCTGGTTCTGTGTTAAAAATAGCACTTCTCAATAATGTGAAGCAGATGAAGTAGTGCCTAAATTTAGGGCTCTAAATATCCAAAAGAGGAGGCCAAAATTTTGCTGACATTTTTTTCCCCTAGGTGTGCAGAGCTGGAAATCTAACAGTTGTCATTTGTGTAAACATCCGGTAATATATTATCCAGGAATGTTTTTTTCTGGGATAGATTAGAATGGTAGCTATGTGTCTGGGGAAGAATAACAATGCCACAGCTGCTATAGAAATGTTGTGCCTTTTTTAAGAAAAAAAGACTTTATGGTGCATTGCATACTACACTACTTACTTTTAAGAAAGGAAAATGGTGTAATTTTGCTTCATAGATAAGGAGAAGCTCATTTTATGCTAGGCATAACTATCCTCATATACATTTTCACTATGCAAAAGTACTTTCTACTGACATGCCTTTCAACATCAGGACCTAAAATTTTCCATGGTTTCCCACTAGTGGGTAACTATCTCACTTAGCCACTCCTTATGGCTGGATACTCAACCAAGAAGAGAGGCAGAAGGACTGGTGTTTCTTTCTTGCGGTTGGGATTGTGTCAGTTAAACGAGTGTCAACAACCAAAAGAATGGTTCAGCACAAATGGCAGAAACACCTGCCAATAAAAAAAAATAAAAATATATAAATAAAAAAAACATAGCAGGAAAAATAAGTCATATCAGATTTCACAAAATGTTTCATCACGCATTAAAACTGAGCAGACTTTCAATTAGATTTCAATTTAATTTTTAAGGACTGTCACCCCATAATGAAATTATCTTTTTGCTAATTGAAACATGATTTAACTTCTTCTACAAAAAACTAAAATTAGATGAAAAAAGTAAAGCTACAAGAGTTAGTAGTGAAATACAATGTCAAATATTTTCAGAAGGATGATTTTTTAAATCCTGAACAGCATAATTTGGGGGAAAAAAAAAAAACAAACAACATTTACACAGATTTTTGTGACTGAGTAATCTTGTTTCAAGCCAGAACTGAAAATGTTAGGTCTTTCTTACTTAAAGTCATCACCATAAAGTGCTAGCAGTTCCACTAATGAGAAATCAAGGGGAAGATGACAAAGGTATTCAGACCTGCTAAACATTTTATAACTTAAAGTATTTCCATTTTTAATGATAAATTACATTTCACTTTTAAGTCAAGTGTAAGACTTGATGTCCAATAAATACACAGACAGCACATGTACAACAAGTTTAATGACTAAATCATGTTTAATAACTAAAATATGTAACAAACACTACTGGAATTCTGTCAGAAGTGATTCCTGCTACATCCTGAAACAGAAGATCAGAAAAATTAAAATACTAAATGCCTCTTTTTTCTACTCTTGCTCATAGATGGGGAACTGAATCTGCTTGAATTTTCTGTCAAATATCAAACAACATTCTTCTGCTGGGATTAACAAAAAGAGAGTATTTTTCCCACACATAACCACCATTCTCCATCGTCAGTGACAAATCTCTGACCCATCAAAGTTTTATCTGAACAGGTTTTCTCTGAATAGATACAGGCCTAATGCTTTGATGGTGTCTGATCCTCATGCTTTCCACAGAAAGATCTGCACAAATTTGGGTTGCTCTGCCTGAGATAACTTGACCCTATTTAAGGATCACTCTGATAATCCAGCATTTCTATTCCAAGTTTGATCTACCCAAGTGTTTGCTCCCTGCGACACGGAGTGCTTGTATCTTCTTGACATCATGCTATTATTTGCAGAGAAGTAAAATTATCTTGAAGCCTAATTATACATCTAACAAGTGTGGGCACCCCTTCCTCAAGTGAAGTGCATTGCAAAGATCCCATAGCTAATTCAAAGATCTAAACCTAAAAAGCCATCAGAATGTCTATTACTATGTATGAGAACACATATGAGCTTATTAGGTAAGAATGCCCAGTCGGACATGATGCGGCATACGCAGGTTGTTTGCATTACACGCACTTGTATTTTCAGGTCAGAGGATCAGATGATCAGAGGAACTTGAATGTCTCTGAGTATGTATTGCTGTCAAGCCTGATGCACATCTATCAATAATATAATCAGATCATGTGCATCCACTCTTGTGATGAGACGTCACTAGGAATTTTTATGTTCTAAACTTAACAGCTTCCTTTAAAAATCAACTTTTTTTTTAACTACTATACTGTTAATCAGACTTCATAGTTTTTTTACTACTATATGTCAGTCAGATTCGTGAATCTCAACATAATCTATCTACAATCCATCATTATGGTACACTATTCCCAGTAGGGTCAGGGCTTTCTTGAACCAATACAGCATCTAGGCTCCAAATCTGACTGTCCATTTCATGAAAAAAAAAGCCACAAAAATACAAAATACAAAATATAAAATATAAAAACAAAAAAGCCACAAAAACAAAAACCCATAAAAATCACAAAAAACACACACGCAACCCCCCTCCCTCCCAAAACTCCCCTCAGAATCCCCAAAACACAGACCACTGTAATAAAGTTTGAAGGTGGACAATAACCCATGCTAACGCACAAAAAGATCTGGACACTACAACCTAATTATACTACTAATAGTACTATAGCAATAAACTCAACAAGCAAAAACTCTTCAGCTGGTATAATACAGGAGGTCTTTATCAATTTTAATGTGATCGTTCTGGTTAACTTGAGTTTAGCATCCAGTATTTAGTTTCTTCTTGTGCCAGGAAAGGTTCTTCATTGTGCAAGCCAGATGTGCTTAGTTTTGGAATCAGACCCTAAGATCATTATTTTTACATAATTGCTCAGGTGGCTATAAATATAGGACCATTATAAGAGATCTAAAATTTTATAGGTTTTTTCATACTTAACTCTTGAATGGATTTTTAAATTCTGGAACACTTAGGCTCTGTATTCCTGAGTTTACTTAGAACAGGCTTCCACCCGAAAGTTTGATCTGCAGGCCCCCAGCTGAACAGCCATGTAAGCCCATAGAAACCCTTTAAATGCCATAGATCTCTTGCTTTATTTTATTTTACAATTGTTCTGGCTTGTCTCCTGCAGGATTCTCAGAAACACCAAAGTTTTAGTCATGCTTTGCAGACCCATTCATTACTCGGCCCATGCTAGACCTCAAAATGAGCTGCTCGTCTTCCTAACACTCTTCTGAGGGCCCAGTTTGAAAGGTATGCTCTGAAACTACCTGTAAAGGCAGCTAGGTTCATGTTTTTATTGGACAGATACCGTTATGGTAAACTATATATTACTTTGAGAAGCACTATTCTACAACACCTGTGTTCAATTCGTTTTCCTACCTGAGAAGAGTAACAGTCACCAATAACAAGCAAGTTGGTGAGAAAGATCATGAGCTCTTAGAATGGTAGGGTTGGAAGGGACCTCTGGGGATCATCTAGTCCAACCCTCAGTGTAGCCCGTACGGGTATTGAACCTGTGACCTCGGCATCAGCAGCACCAGGCGGCTAACCATCCGAGCTAAACCTGCCCCCCCTCCCCCCAAACACCTCCTCTTGGAGCTATAATGTGCCAACAAAAGAGCCTAGTGAAAGAAAAGAGTGAACAAGAGTGAATATAACTATGTCTCCCAAATTATGATGGAATAAAAGGGGATAAGAAGAAATTGGGGAAAAGTTCCACGTGGAACAAATGGATCAAAAGATAAAAAGAACAGCAAAAATGAAAAAATAACAGAAAGTATAAGACAGGCATTTTTCTAAATTAAGAAAGGATACTTGAAAAGGGAGATGTCTTAAAATCTTTTCCTAGCTGTGACACTAGTTGTTCTGCTCACCAAGAATTCATATAAATTCTCTACATGACTTAATATTCTCACCTGGATAAAAGGGACTAAAATAGGTACTTTATCTCAAGAAATATAAAAGTATCTTGATATTTTCAAACAGAAATAACATCATGACTATATCAGATTCACCTGAACCACAGCAAAGCCCCCAGATCTGTTCTCCTTTGATGAAAAGGCAGCAATAATTACCATTCCTCCTACTGTCAGCCAACATAATCCACCTGTCATATTCAAGACAAAGATTAATTGTGTAGTCTATTTACTAAATTAGTTGACATAAAAACTGTAATAAAACATACAAAATAATTCCCCAACCCTTACTGAAGGCAGAACATTTGGAAATACTGTGTTTCAATTTGCTTCTGAGCTAAAGGGTTCTTCTGATTAAACAAATCTGGTCTCAGACAGTTGCTGGCCAGTAGAGCCCCTATGAACATATTTCAGGAACTCAAACTGATATGGAGTGAAAGAGCACAAGGACTTGAATTTCTGTCATGCTCATTTGGGTTGTAACTGTACCTTTAAATAAACATGTCTTTAGAGCATTTAAACTTTTTCAATATTTTTAAAGGTGATATGCTTTAAATATCTGGCATGACCCTAAAATTTAAATTCTGAAATCTGGCAAATAACCTTAGTATGGAACAAGCAAATTTGGCTTTCCTTCCCTACTGTCTGCACAGTTGTAAACAGAATCAATTGCCCACAATATTTGAAAAAAAATTGAGTGTCCAAAACAATCCTGAAAATCCAGAACAGTGCCTGGCGTTAGCATGGCAAAGACTCTTCCAAGTTAACATTAGGTTATTTTTAAGCTGGTATGTTAAGATTAAATTTGTGTGTGTTTATTTGTCTGCTCATCAATCACTCAGTCATCCGCTCCTATTGGCTAACTTCTCAACATGCTAATTTCAGTCAAATTCGGCAGAATAGCACAGTTCTCAAAGATATTATTTTCCGATTAATACTGTGCAACTAAGCAACTATGCTGAAAAGAAGGCTACCATAGCACTACCCTATTTTGCATTCCTCAGTTGCGATCCCCAGATGATTTGGGGACTAGGCACACCAGGTGGGACATGTATTTCCCCCACCATGCACACACAAGGTTCTCTATGCTACCAGTGAAGTAAGAAATGGACCTCTATGGCATATTAGCAGCACCATGCTCTAACCAGCTGAGCTAAACCTAACCCCCAATATTGATTCAGTATCTGGGGGATCCTCAGGACTACTCAGACCTAAGAAATGAACTCACAGGAAACAATTTTCATTGTTTTCACTAGCCATGAAACGTCTCACATAGTAAAACCTGATGTGGGTACAACTGTGAGGAAAATGCTATTCCTGCCTTTTCCTAGTTGGTACTTCTACACAACTAGGCTCCAGTCCCAGCTTATTTACAGTCTTGTAACTGAAGCAGGATTTGACAACTCATACTTGCTATAACCCAGCATAAAAGCAAACTATTTCTTGAGTTCTATTGCAGAATCCTATAGTCATAAGGATCAGGCTAGGAATCTTGGAAAAAAGAATCAAATTTGGACAGTTGGCTAGTCAATATTGAAGAAAGGAGAAATGAAGCTGAAATTGCTAACCTAGTGCCAATATAGAACATTTTGCTAGCTTGTAGAACATTAAAAAATAAATAAATAAAATAAAAACTTAAAAACCTTTCAGACGGTAGCTTAGAAAGGTTTGCAGAAAGAAGTGAAAGGCTAAAAAAAGGAGACAGTCTTGCTTTCACAACCATTTTTTCAAAATAAAAGCAGCAAGTCTGAGCAGCTGCAATGAAAGAACTTAGGAGATAAAATGGATTTATATATAAATGGTATAATTTTATTACGTTTTTGTGAGAGTCCTAAACTTTATCTACAAAAAGTGTCTTTCATAAAGTTCATCTGTAAGGATCCTTATAGTCGCTTTAATTGAACTTTTAATTAGACTGCATATATTATTTAAAATGTTTCCACTTTGATTATGTGTTGAGAAGTATGTCTTTGCCCATGTTAAGAGACCAAATTAGCATTTGCTTCCTATCTCCTTCAGAGCATTCAGATAAGGATAATTTCATTAGTTCCTGTCTAACCGATGTTTCAAACTGAAGCCCTAGGGCCGAAGTACTGGGTCTTAATTGGCTGTGCTGCCTAGTCTACTCATGTAGACAAATTAAATTAATTACAATATTTTGAAAATACTTGAACAACAACTTTTAATCACAAAACAAGAGAAAAGCCTCTGGAATTCCACTGGGACATAAATACAGGCTGTCTTTGGAGATAGCTACGGTACTTTGTATAAAATATCGCTTTTAAAAAATAGGAGGGAAGGTGTTCTTTTTTTATTATTCCTGGATGATCTTGCCATTGAAAATGCTAGTTTTACCCTGTTTTGGATATCAGATATTTGCATCATGACCACTGTAAAATGCTATTTTTTCTATAGCCCAGCTAATTAGCCTATTCACAAGGTACGTGTCTTGTAATTATAATAACCTTCACCTGCACACTTGACCAATCTTTTGACATGATTGGTATAAAATATGTAAAATAAATATAATTCATACAACAATTTATTTCTGTGAACTCAGGGTTTGCCAGACAAGTGGTACAGAGTATAGCAGGCTATTTTTATTTTAATAAAGGTAAGAGTCTGGTAATAAGAATTTTTCTGTTTTACTTTGAAAACAGTTCCAAAGAGTTGATTTTGCAACAATGTGCTAACAGGTACATTGTATGTAGGCAGAATTTGAAAAAACCCTTTTAACTGCATAAATCATATTTAGAGCAAATAAAACAATTTCACAGATTAATGTTCAGTTTGTCAGCTGAAAACTCTTGAGCTTTTTGTTAATCTATTTCATTTAAACATATTGATATTTGACTCTTCTTTTTAAAGTTATATTTAATTTTGAAATTCACATGGCAAGGAGAGTCACTTTTAGCCTGGAAGCAATTTTGTTTCTCACGGAAACAAAATCAGTATAACCACCCTACCTGTGCATGAAATCTTAAGTCCTTCTCTTAATAACATGTTAATCTGTTAGTTTATTTTAACCAAATCTAGCAGCCACATAGAAGCATCAGTGACAGATTTTCTGCTAGCTTTGTACAAGTAGTTGGCTTAAAAGGCACATACATCAGATAATCCACAAGGGAAAGAAAACATATAAAAGACACAAAAGCTTCAATCACTGATTACAATATCATTGGCATGAAGAAACCTCAAGACATAAATCCACAGGGATGAGTTTCTTTTGTTCTTCAGTTCAGAGAAATTCATATTCTTATTTCAGCATGTTGGAAAATTAATACATGTATTATGATGATTGTATTTTTTAAAAGATGATGAGAGGTGTATACCTTTGCTGAAAGACACATTCATACATATAACTTGTTACATCAGGAGAGGAGGGAAAGGAAAAAAAAGGAAAAAAAAAGAAAAAAAGTATTCTGAGTCTGTTCTGACCCAGAGAAATTATTTTCTCTGCTAGCTTGCAAGGAAGTATGGTCAACAGGGCAGATACATAAAAAATAAGGGAAAGAGCACAGTGGCTTTCAAGAAGAATATGAAAATTGGTTATTGAGTCCATAGAAATAGACATTCTGGAAAAGAGATAGAAACCCAACTTACTGCCTTCATACAGCACCACTAATCTAAAGGTTAGCAAGCTACAAGACTTTCAGAGGAGAGAATGTCTTAGCACTATGACAAATACAGAAAAGTGAATACATAATCTTATGCAGAGAACACTATTTTCATTAACCACTGTTCTTTTAGAAGACATAAGTATGATAAGGTAGAACAGAAGGCTTATCTCTTTAACTAAAGTCTACCAGATAAATGAGCCTGAACAGAAAAGTTCTAGTTAAAACAAAATGTGTCCCCATAGGAAAGCTTCAGTATTACAATTTTACCTTCTTTTCATTTTCTGGTATGTGACACTGTGTATGTAAGTTAGCAGCATACAGAGCTTAAGGTGATTTCCCCTTCTGTAATTACATTCATCATCAATTGCACCATCTTTCCCTTTAGCTTTAACTACTTGTTAATGATCAAGACTAAGGACTTCAGCACTGTTCCATCAAAATAATTCTTATTTTCCAAAAAGAATTCACAGAGCTAACAATGTTTATTGCTTTTTCCAGCACTAACTGCAATGGATGACTCCCAGTAGTGTCTCCCAGCAACCTGTAACTAATCAGTTTTATAGGCATTACAATATATTCTTGATAGTTTTTAGAGGCAGGATTCTTATTCTGCAATTATTGTGGAGAGCTACAATCAAGGTGCCCTGACACGTAAGTATTCACTTTGCAGTCGGCTATTAATAATTAATCAATTTGGCAGAAATCTCAGGAAAGAATCGAATTCCTACAAAAGCTTGGATAAAACTATCTTCTCATCCTCAGATCTGATCACTGTGAGAAGCAGGCAAGAGTGAAAAACCTGAACGCTGAGTGCATATGTACCTCAATGTGTTTGCTTTGCAGGGAACAGACCAAAGCTATTGACACCAGTAAGTGTTGAACCGGATGGGTCGTTGCACAGAGCGGGCACAGGAACTCTGCTTTTGCTCTTTACATTTGTAAAGTAGCAGTTTCCACAGGAAAAAGTGCTGGAGTCAAAAACATGCCTGTAGCTCTGCCAGAACTCTAGAAAATAGAATAATGCTGAGTGTTGTTTCTCCTGCAGAGGAAGAGCTACGTTTTACAGAGGGACATCCATTGCAGGAAGGTGAGGGGGAGGTCTGGCTCTCATGCCCGCATCTGACCAAGGATGGTCACCTTCTCATTTTTGAGAGGAGAGCATTTGTTTATGCCGAGTGGTGATTTTGAGGAGCCTTAGGTAACGCAAATCCATCTCTGAGGTCTACTGATCAATCATTTTCCCAGTCACAAAATAGATTTTTTTTTCAAAACCCTGTGTCTGTTGAACTACATGCGTGTATTTTTGAAAACAGAGCTAAAAGTTTTCTCTTTCAATGTACTTTCAGTCAGATATCTGCCTGTATGTGCAAATACCTATTTGATAGGGAAGGGGGATCTGAACTTGGAACAATCTATTTGGTTATTCTGGTTCCTTTTCTGAACACAGATTGCAGGCAGATCAGTTCAGGGTTGAGGAATTTGATTTTAATGAAATAGTGACGGGCCCAAACTGGCTCCCTGTGTCCTTGTCACATACTATAAATACAAGACACTTGCACAGTACAGTGAAAAGCACATATCCTAGCCAGTACTCCTGCTACAACCAGTGTTTTTTGTTGTGAACTTTAGCTCTTGACAGATACTGTCCACAGCACCATATATTTAACATGTTCAACCTAAAAATTGCGTCAATCCCATACAATTTTCTTTAAAAGCTGTAAAATGGTTTGAGAAAACTGACTGAAATTTTTGTGCATATAGATCTGTGTTAAAGGCTTTGAAAAGAACTTTAAATAGGCCTATATTTTAAATAAGTGTACAAAAAATCCAATTATGCTTAGGATGAGATTCATCTCGACAAATTTCAGTTGTCTAAAAGTTAGGTCTCTAATCTAAGCTAGTTATCCATGTTCTCTGAAATAAATCAAAAGAAGGAGGCATACTCTTTGTCTTTTTTTAGACATATCTTAAATAGAGGGTTGCATTTCACTAATAAATACTGAAGTTTTTTTTTTTTTTTTTTTTGAAAGTGAAAGTTATGAGAGGTAAATTTCACTTTGAATGTAGAGAAAACAGACGTTTTAACCATGAAGGCTAGATAGTATTGTTCTGTTTACCTTTTTATCACGTGGCTACAAAATAATCTTAGAAGGAAACATAAATAAATTAAGAGTAAAATTTTATCCCTTGAAAGTCAACACATAGTCATATAGGAAAACTTCACCTTAAAAAAAATAGATAAAGTTGTACATTTTTAATGGACTGTATTTAAAGGTTGTTATATGTTATTTACTAAATACAGAGATATTTACTGAAAAATGGATTTATAAAAATATTTCCAAATAATAAATTAGCTTTTTTACCAAACTGGTAGTAAGAGCGTCGAATTACAATTGAAAAGAAATATGGCAATAATTTTATATAACATAATCATGTTTAATCACAAACTATTAAAAAGATTCCATTTAAAGGCATGATTTTTACCAAATCAGATAAAATGAATGTAGTAGTTCTAAATCTTAAACGAATGACTGTAAAATGCATGGTACTAGCTCTGATTCCACAGATATTCCCTGCTTTGAAATAATAAAATAACACTGCACTCAGCTTTAAGATTTTTATCATATGTCTCATGGTAAGCGATTTAGCTTTTTGTGCTGTTTTTTTCATTTTGTTTTGTTTTGTTTTGTTTTGTTTTGTTGTTGTTTAAGAGGTAGATTTCCATCTTCCTGGCTGCAAAGCCAACTTCAGACTGAAGAAATTTAAAGGCAGAAAATCAAAGGCGAGTAAATGAAACCCAACAGTTGTTTTAAAGCCTCATCATTTTTAATCCAATTCTTCCAAAACTGAGATGCCTGGATCTGGATTCAAACTTGCACATGACCAGCAATACTGAGCAGAACTTTGAATAAAACCTCTCCTTACTTCCCTTATAACACAACGGCAACTTGAGTTATCCAACCGGAATAACCCAGAGGGGCCTGGGAGCAAGTAGCATTGTATATATTTCTAGTGCCTGTTCCAAGAGTTTGTAAAGTTTCTCCCAGGACTGGGAGCCTTAAGTGTGGGTTTTCAATCTCCTCAGGAAGAAAGGGGAATTAAGGAGCTGCTCTCTGTATCCTGAATATTCTACCAACTGAATGACTGAGTAAAAGTGAGAACTTACCACCACTATAGCATTGTGTGCACTTCTGTGCACATCTCACTCCAAGATACCTGCATCCTCCCCACTGGTTCTGGATTTGGGCTTTTTACAATGAGCCGTGAGCCGGGTTTCAAACAAAATTGAGAACTGCAATGTGACTTGACTTCAGTAAACACTTCATTCAAAATATTGAAATGAAAAAAAAAAAAAAATCAATGCATTAGAATTTCCAGTGACATGTTAACCGGAATAGACAAAGTCTGGGCTTTAATTCAAATACAGAATTATTCAAAGGTCTGCAAGGCTGCCATTTGTTTGAGTTAAAAGGTATTCAAAAAATGAACTGCATCCTCCTGATATGAAGTTTCTCAAAAAACGTTCAAACCTCTTTTGTGACAGCCAGACTAGGATTTCAGTAGAGCAAAAATTTTGTTATATAATTCTATTTATGGTTTCAACCACACCCAGAAGTTAAAAATTATATCAAAATAGCAGTGGGGGAGGGGAGATAAATAGGTGTGTTAAAAGTCATAAGAGAATGAAACAAGTCTTGTTCCTGGAAGAAGCATTAAGCAACACCCTCTTTCACCCTTCTTGCCTCCAAACTCGTACATCAAGCATATTTGAAAAGTCCTGCTCTTCTAGCAATTAAGGATCCTCTTCCACCTTACTGTCTCTGTCACTATTGAATACCTAATTCAAGTAAGAAAAAGGAGAAGACATTTCTCAGTAGCATCAGAACCCCCAAAATGTGAATTCTGCACCCAGAAACTGATGGCAAATAACCTATGAATAAGCAGGGAGCAGAGGAGAGAAGCAGGATGGGAAGAGGTCTAAAGCAGTGGAGAGAGGGGATGGGAAAATGAAAGGTCATCTGAGGTGAATGAGAAATGGGGGACGATAAAGAACTACAACAAATAAAAGGCAAACTCTAACTCCCAGCAAACTCAATGTAAAAAGCCAAAAGAAAACATACAAAATGAACATACATTCTACTTAAGACAGTTTATTATAAATAAGTATTCAATGCAGTCTCATACATAAATGGAGTCAAATGATGTAGTTATGTAAGAAGTGCCAGATATAGCAGGTGTTTAATCAAAAGTAATGCTATCTATTAGTGTGATACCAGTGTTTTTCCCCTTTTTACTATCTTTGCCTCTGATAAACAAACAAGCACTAACCTGGATGTAAAACAATATTTGTATTTTTTTCCCACCTTTTTTCTTTTGTGGTTTGCAAAAATGGAGGTGACATGGCTATATGTAACAAAAGGTTCAAATTAGCAGAATTCAATGGGTTATGTAGAACAGAAACTAAAATTTGGTATTGTAGTAACTAAGCATCTGAGGACTGAGATAGTATCTGACTGCTGTATAAACAACAGAACAGACAGGAGCAATATTTAGAGAATTATATGTGTTCATCTTTCAGTGCCGTACTGCTGTGAGAAGTAGACTACAAGAAGGGAAAAAAAAATAGAAAGAAAAAAGGATAGTTTGCAAGAAGAAATACACTGAATGTTCTGGTAATGATTATCCAAGTTGAAAACTTCACAAAATATTCTTTCCACTGTAGTTGGGACTCAGTGAAAACGTCACAGCAGAGCAGTGCAAACTAAACACTGCAGTGACTTTTCCCTCATAGAGCTATCCCAAGAGAACATACATTCTTCAGAGACCTGGAGCCAAACAAAGATCTAATATAGTCATGTTCACTATATCAGACTTCTGGTTTTCTTATTTGAAATCTTGACAAACAGCTGTACAAAACTGG
The DNA here is from genome assembly GCF_028389875.1 of Rhea pennata. Lineage (NCBI taxonomy): Eukaryota > Metazoa > Chordata > Aves > Rheiformes > Rheidae > Rhea > Rhea pennata. Next base: position 64,353,127 of record NC_084664.1, on the reverse strand, counting down.
CAGGTTTAGAACACAGCTGAAGTATGTATTTAGAACCAAAAAAAGAAAGTAGGAGTTTCTGTTTAATGAATGAGTTGTTCCCAAGAGAAACCCTCTTTCATTAGAACAAAGAGAAATAGTAAAATATCCAGATATTTTCTGAGATGATAAATTAAACATTATTGAGATATAGAAGATGAGCTGTGGTCCTAATCTGGCATTCAGCCATGTAAGAATGTAGATGAGTACCAGCATTCAATATATTATCTTCTTTGAACTCTGTATTATTTGTGAGTGAAATTACTCTTCTGTGTTTCCAGTATCAGCCTGTATTCCTTGTCAAGCACTATTCAGACGGAAGCTATGTAAGTTTGACCTAGCAGTCACTGTTTCTTAAGTTAATATTACATTAATACAAATGTAACAAGCATAAAACCAAGAGTTACATATTAAGAGCTAAATGAAAGAGGTCATAGCACAGTTATAAAATTATATTAAGAATAAATACTTATTGAAAAGTAGGTATTATTAAATACCTACAGTTCTATTTTCCTCTGGTACAGATGCACAAGCACAACTGATGGGATCATAGAAAGCAATTCAGCTGATGCTCCATAAATTCAAGCAAACCCTCAATTCTGCAGAGCTGAGCAGGAAAGAGCTGCAAAATATGTTTTGAATAGGGAATAATTTGCCAATGATACTGAGGTGCTTAACTAACATTTATGATCTTGAGAATCTCATTCCTAGGTAATAAGATATGTCTTTGCATAGATAGTAGAAAAACTTTAATAAATGGTGTCACTCTTGCCTTCTAATCTTTTAAAGGAGAATACAGTAGATATTAGTATGTTTTGGATGTTGTAGTTTCTGTTCATTTCTTACCATCCTAGTCATTACAATGTGGAGATCTTCAGGGGCAGTGAAATCTTATAATCCAGGCATGTGTATGCCTCTAATTGAAGAGTGGGTATGCTTATAATATCCATCCTTCAATTTGCATGTCAAGTAATGATGTCGATTTTACACTGACAGTTAACAGGTATAATGTGATGCTCATGGAATGACCTTTCTGTTGTAAATGATTGAAGAATTAACATCTTCAGCCTTAAATCACACTATTACTGAGAAAATTAAGTGGAGAGATATCCGTGCTAAGCAGCTGCAAGCCTTGTAACAGCAGTAAGAGCTAAGAACCAAAAGATCTAGCTATCTGGCAGATTAATTATTTTTATAGCTTGTGGAATAGCAGTGAAATGAGAAGAATATCAGAGTAATCACACAAAACAAACCAATATCCAAAAAGCAGAATGGAATGACCAAAAAAGAACAATAAAAATAATAAAAAGAAAAAATTAGGAAAGTTACTAGGAGCTCTATTCTACTATTTATTTTTTGTTAGCATATCATCTTTGATATTACCTCTTTTCTCCATAAGCAATGATTATGGCTGCAGCCTATTCCAAATCAGTAAAGTTTTGGTTCAAGGTCAACCCTATTGCATTGTTTCTAGTAAGGGGGCTCTGAAATTGCTATATGTTCTGTTTAAAAATGAAAAATAGAAACAAATGACAAACCTGGAGGCCACAAATATTATGGGACATCATCAGTACTAAGTGTCAGATATAGCAGTTCCTTCTGCCACACCTAGCATGAATCTTACATATCAGTGGTACAGATAGAAAAAGAAAACCAAGAATTCCTTCCTTTTCTCAGCAATACCATTCTGTTAAGTCACTCAGCATCACACATTGTTTTAGAATTACTTGAACATTGCAGTATGGACTGATATGTGGCCATATAGAAGGCTATTAAAAGTTGTAATTCCAAAAGGCATCTAGCCCTATCCCTTTAATGCTCCAGGTGTGCCTGTGCTGGGTCTTCCCTGTTCTCAGGGCAGCTTCACCTTTACCCAGACCTACCCATACTATTCACATGCAGGCTCATGGTGAATCCAGCTTGAGCTACCTAGCATACTGTACAAAAAGGGTCAAAGCAGACCTAGAGTTATAAGCATTTTTCCTGTATTGTTCTAGCGAGAGAAATCCTATGCAGCGCAGGAGTACCACAGCTTAGGCTACCAGCTGATAAAGCTAGAATCATGTCTCCCAAAACATGGTTTGCAACAGAAAGAAATGTAGATCATAAGCCCTTATCTCCTCTTTTTCTGCTTCTTTTTGGACATTCAAAGGAGACTTCAGCCCACTTTGTCATTAGTCAAGTTCACCTCACCATATCTGGCCTCTATTAATTCCATGCAATTCTGTTCCTCCTCAAACAATGACATTGGTAACTAAGGTCCAAACAACTTTCCTAAAATAAAATACACATTATGCTTTTAAAATAAAATGGCAAGACTTCATTCTGGCTTTTCCTTGAGGCTTATCACCATGGCATGGAAAGGCCAAATTCTTAGCCGATCTTCATACTATTTTCCTAGCAGCCTGAATACAATACAGACTTCCTTGCAAACATCATCTGCAAAACCTTCAAGTACTAAAAAGCTATATTTAATGCTTAGCACTATGAAATAAGATACACAAGTCACAAGTATGTTATAGGATTTTTTATGCTAAGAAACTGATCCTTTTCAGGAATATATCTTAATATTCTTGATTTAAAGCCAATGTTTTGCATCCTGGATGTTTCCACACTACTAATAAAAGTGAGATTGAAGTATTCCTATCAGAAAGTCTTATAGTCCAATACAGTATATCAGCCTTCACTGAGCAGATCATATTCATTCTTCATATTCTTGTATATTGATTTCTGTCAGACAGCTGAGCTTTCAAAGGAAACAATTTAAAAATGCTATCTATGAACTGGAAAGCTTCCAATCAGTTTGTCTGTAGCTACGATGCTTCAAATTATAATATCTTTTGAATCAAAATATATCCTAGTATAAAATAGCCTATCATTCTCAAAAAGAAAACAAACCCCATCAACTGTTCAGCAACTCAACTTCATTGTATTCATCCTAGAAATGAGAAGTATGTCCTCCGAAGATAAATATTTGATTATTAGTATTAGTCATTAGTATGCAGAACAGCCAAATAAACCTCACAGACTGACTTGAGTTAGCAAAACTGTGATACATCTTTCTAATAAAGTTCAGAGAATAATAAGAAATAAAAAACATATATAGCAGCCTAGCACAGATGCCTGTGCACCAAATTACGCATCTTCCTTAAGTACAACTGGCTGAGCAATGAAAAAGAAACAAAAGGTGTTGTCTCAGGTAAGCACAGTTTCTTCATTTTACATTGCATAATAAAATAAGATTAGTCACAGACTTCCAACATCATTCAAGCCCTTGGTTAACCAGAGTTTTGTTTGATTAGGAAAAGTTCTGCCAACAACAATGCTTTATCAGTGAAAACTGACACTGAAACAATTCCTTTATAGAAAGCTGATTATAAAGGTTATATATTTCAAATCCTTTACCAAAAGCATTGAGAATTTTATAGAACTTAATTTCAATAGAATGGATTTTGTAAAAAATAAAAAAAGTAACCCAAAAATAATTTTTAAAAATTATGTTGTAGTCCTAAAAGGCCCCAACAATCTCAATTAGTATATTTTAAAAATTAATTAAGGTATGAAATATCTATATCTTAAAAGGTAGATGTCTTCTGGTTGACACACTTTCTTGGAGAAACAGGCAGCATTCTTCCTGATATCAGAGCTGTAAAGACTTATTAAAGGTATGTGACACAATCTGTATTTGTAATTATCATCTTAGGTTTACGCTTTACACATCTTAAATTTAGCACTATGATCTTTGCTTTGCAATTAGCCTCTCATTGTTGAGCTGCAGAGCTGGGCTGGTGTGAACTTGTAATTGGCAAGTTAATGAAGTTCTCCTCTAGGGAAGTGTTACAGTGATTGGACAATGAGTATAAGAGAGAAATATACATTAAGTCTCTTTTGTTCAAGTTTTTCAAAACAACAAGAGAAAGAAAGGTATTATGTGGAGAGGTAAGAACTATGATATTTACAGAATGATCTACAAACCTTTGAAACAGTCTGAAGATTACAAGATGGACAATTGTTAATAATTAGAATTAATAATCTTGGTTACATTCAATTCCACTGAATATTTGCAGAGTAAATATTAGGGTGTTAGTCAGCTTAAGGAGTTCTACCAGTTAGAAAAAAGAATTCTAACCACAAACCAGAGTGTTGGATAAGGAAAAAAAACAAGTGTATTGTGCTTTTCTACCAGACAGGAAACTGACTCTTGGCTCACAGTAACTGTGACAACATTATATCCTTAGTCTCCTTCAATGGTAATTTCACTGGTTTTGGATCAAGCGAAACAATATACTAAGTTGAAATTTGTATAGGCAGTTGATACATTCCTACAAAGAGACTTGGCCTAACATTTCTTCCAATACATATCCCAGAATATGAGCAAGTTGCATTTTGACATCCAATTTTTTCAGTCATAATGACTACCTAGCAAGAGCTTGGAAGAATTTTACATGTTAATATCTGTTTATATTTTTTTATTCTATCTACTATAATTTCCCCCCAAAGTCAATTTGCACTTTGTTGTGAACAGTTCCTGATTGTTAACTAGTGAGTGGCCAATTCTGATTACCAAATATCAAGGAAAATAATGGATGATGGTATGGAGTATAGCACCTCTCTCCTTTGTAAACCTGAAAAACCAAATGCACACACACCTGTTGTGTGATAGAATAACTTGAGTGCACTGCATCCTCACCCTGAAAGTATAAGTGAAGGACCCAGACAGTATAGTAGACATGGTTTCAATCATTAGAACAGGCAGAAGTAAATCTCTCCGATAATTAAAATTCAAAAGTGGGACAAAATGACTTGGAGGCTTTATGGAAGGCTCTGTCACATTCTAGCATAATGTTATTGCTTGATAGAGTTGTAATGTAATGTTACAAATGATTTCACAAAGATGTTTCCTTAAACATATTTCACAATCAGTTCGTAAGACAAATATTCTAACATAGCTTTGTTTCTTTTTTATCAAGATAATATTATTCCTTTTGAAGAGAATATTAAAAAAAGAGAGACAATTCAGTGACATTTGGGATCAGATCTCAACACTTACCCTGATCTTTAAATGTCAAATTGATAACTATAGTCAATGAACAACTGGTAACACAGTCATTCACTGTTAATAAAATGTAGAAGGACACACAATATGCTTAGCTGCTCATGTCTCTGGACCACTCTTTTCATTGTTGTTCACTATAAGCAATATAAGTATATAATTAAGTATGATCTATTCAAGGTCCTTTCTCCATATCAGAAATCCCAAAGGATCATTAACTGGAGTGAACAGAGCATCTGGTTCTTGTGATCTTATAGTTTCAGTGTATAGCATATTTAATTAAAATAAATGCCCTCCCTCCCTCTCTCATAGGGGAATTAGCTCATTAAGAAGTTTCAAAAGTGAGAATCAGTCCTCTAGCAAACATTAACATTTGAGAAGGAGAGAAGGAGCAGGACACTGCAGGTGGATAAAGCAGTCTATCATCTTCTGCATGTTATATATTTGTCCTTTACTGTTGCCTGACACTTAACACTGTACATTCATCTCTGTGGGTAAGACCCTCTGCCACCCTCTTTAAAACTAAGTTTTTCTACAAACCTTTATTTATCTGCAAGCCGGTTTTCAGATTTCATCTGATTTAATCCAGGTAGCCAAGCACAACAGTCTGCTTCTAGCTTGCCATCAGTTGAAATGTTGGAAAGTTACACACCTGACCTGTCGCATTTTCTTCTTCCATCTCACTGAGTCATACATTAAACAGACACACACAAATTCTGTTTGCCTTTACTAATATCTAACGAACCTGAAAATGGTGTTCAGAAGAGAACCTAAGAGAACAGAAGAGATCTAAAATGATATAAAGTGCAATGATGTCAAAGGTCTTGCTCACTTTTGATCACGCTGACATGAACATCTCAGGAACTCTGTCATTTTCCCTCAGATGTGGTACAGTAGGTAATGTGCAGTATCCATGAAATATGAAAAATTACGAGCTGCCAAATCCAGTAGCCCTACAGAGATGAGGCTGCCACAACTCACGTCCCCAGGTTCAGAGAGCAGCAAGGCTGAGCATGTATTCCGAATAGACATGCACCCACATGCAACATGTGTATGCACATATGCACAGCCACGACCAACACAGATAGAAACCGGCAACACTCATGCAAACACAGATAGCATCCATGGTCTCATGCTGATCCTGTCTCCGGTTTACCAGGATGAAGTCTCATTAGCGGTAAAAATATACAGGAGTACAATGTGGATCCCTCCAGCAACAGGCCTGAGACACTCTACCTGCTGAGTAACTCATCCTCAGATCCTCTCATCTCTGGTTACCCCATACACAGACACATATATGTGAATGGGTCTCTCAGCAGCTGGCTTCACCCTCTTGGTCCCTCAGACCATCTGGTCAGACACCACTAGGGTCAGTTTGTGGGGTGCTCTGGAGAGCCTCTCCCCTTGAGTCACGATGATGGGTGTCATCCTTGACAAGGGGCTGATGGCACTCCCGTGACAGCCTAGGCAGGAGCTGGGTCAGGTGCTCCGTTTCTCTCCAAGGTTATTGGGGTTCCCCCACCTGTCACAGTGCCACTCCATGCTCCTTCATGTGTGTGGAAATGAGCTATTTACCAGATGCTCCAGAAGAGAGCATAAAAATTGTAAGTATAGAATAAACCTTTCCCCCTCACTCCCTCATATACCTGCTCCCATTATTTCTAGCAATTTGAAGCAGTAAGGATTTCCTATGTCAGAGCTCCATCTGGGCTCTTGAATTAAATCCACACTGATAGCCTCAAATTATCAAATCACTTTTCAATTCCATTTATATTTTGGTCACTTATAGCAATTAATTTTGTGTGAAAAAAGTGCTTTCTTCTGTGTTAATTCTGCTGTAAGATCAGCTGGCTCACTGGCTTACAGTTTCTTTTGAGTTAAGATATTGAGATATACATTGATACACAAATAATACTTTTGAAATTATTCTTCACTACACAGGAGGAAGAGTGGCAGAATATAGCTCCAAGTTTACTTCACAGGGGGAACTTAAGTACTTAATTGTCCCTTTTTGTGCATTGGATTCAAAATTGAGTCAAACCCCCTTGCTCACACACACACCAAAAACCTATTGTCTAATCCTAGCTAGAATTCTCCAGGTATTTTATTTCCACTATAAAGAATATAACAATTTTACATTTTTATAACTGAGCACATTCATAGCTACCTAAAACTCAATGGTGAGCAGAAACTCAACAATTATTCCACTCTTAAGCCTCAAATCATAGAGTAGGTCTTCCTCCACTGCAGATGTCCCTAAAGACACAGTCAGCAGCTACAGAAGATGCAGCTCTAACACAGAGGAAGTGATGGTAACCTATCATCTTCCCCTGTACACACCTTCACCAAACCAGTGTACAATTTCTGGGATTTGGTAACCTTATGTCCTATACCAGCAAACTTAACAATCCACCAATATATCCACAAGGCTATAGACAAGTTTGGATAGGCCTTATCCATATCTGATTTTCAAAATGTTTCCCATTGCATGAAAATTTAAAATATTTATTTAAATAGGTATTCATGATTAATCTCTGGAGTTGAGTCATTTTCTCTCTTTTCCAATGCATATGGTGCTTTTTTTCCTGTGAACAACATGCTTAGTTGCCAAATCTCTCCAGGTACTATATCCATTGAGGCACCTGACTTGGATTCTAACTTCTAGTAAGCAGTAGCACCCAAAAGTTAAGTTGATTTTAGTTCTTAGCTCCACAATACTGCATGAACTGACATTTTACTTTTAGGCTATGAAGAGAGCCCAAAGGAGATAATAATGGAGTCATGAAAGCATTGATCAGAGCTGATGTAAAAGTCAGAACAGCTGGAATTTTTACTAAAAACATAAAACTAGTTTATAAAATAATGTAATCATCACCAAAAACTTAATGTACACATTTGAGTTCAGTAAAATTTATCTGTTACACTTCTCTGTCTCTCTTTGCTCCACAGTAGGGCAGTCAGGACCAAGATTAAGAGAAAAATCAAAACTAATTCGAATAGTATTTTTAAACCTGAGTACAGCAGAATAAAAAAATTGAATAACAAATTCACCTACAGAGTAGGTTACTACTGCTTCATGCTTACCAAGCAAATGAATTAGATCTGTATTTGTGCATTTCCTTCCCAAGAACTAGACAAGTTCTTGGCCAATTGTTCCTTGATCACATTTATTTTTGCTAGCCATCTTTCCCTCATGTCAAGTTCAGAGCTATAATATGACCAGAATCCCTATAACAATGTAAAATCCTTCCATTTCCTCCTGTTTTTTTGTAATCAAATGGCTATGTGAAAGAAAGTGATATGAAGAGGAATCTAGAATTACTTTTAATTTGAACAAACTAGAAAGATTAATTGCACAGAGCCAGTATGGACACTTAACATTTACACTCTGCCACATACTAAAACTATATTAGGTACCTGAGAAATTACGGTACCATCTGTAGCACTTCTAAAGCTCTAAGAATTTGTTGGTCCGTTTGCTTGTGTCCACAATAAAATAAACGCAGAAGATGTGTTCATCTATCTCACAGGCCAGAGGAAATATGCAGTTTGAGTTCTTTGCTTATTTCATTTCCATTTTTTATTACAAACTGACATAAACCATACCCCATGTTTGCATAGCCCCGGTGCTGAGTCTATGTGTCAACCTAAAAACCCAGATGTGCCCCATATACACAAACTTTAGAACCAGCCCATCTTTGACATCCTGTACTATCTCGCTCCAGCCCTCCTAGCTGTGCTGTTTTCCTGACATATTATTCAAAGCTCCGTCACAAAAGTAGCACTGAGAGATAAAGAAGATGGCAATAGTATCAGTATCAAACATAAACCTATGGGTTGCCTTTTGGTCTTTTCTCTTTGCAATCTCAATAATAAGTCATATAGGGAAAGAAAAATGAAAATGAAAGCAACAGCAAGAGCAACAATAGTGGCAGCAGTGTGCAAGGTTCATAAACAGTCCATCTCAGCATTTTGACCTGTGATGATCTGCCAGAAGGAAGGAAAGCAAAAGGGATCATATTGTTCAATTTCTGGGTAGCACTTGCTATCTACTACACACGTTAAAAGTCATCCATGAAATTAAAGGCCATCCTGTTTTTGAATTACATTTTAAAACTACACCAGCAAGTCTTTAAAACTCTGTGCACTTCCTTGTAAGGCAGCTTAGTCGGAAGGACCATCTGAGACAGATTTTTCACCCAGAAAGGATTGTGACAGTGCAATGAATCAATGCTGTTTCACACCAGCAAGAGAGAATTCAGGCTTAATGTAAAATAACCAGCAGGCATCCTCTTTCCTGAATTTGACACTGGCCTGTCCGTAGGCTCGCTGCAGAAGCAGGTTCCCCAACAGTGGCTATTACTATCAACCAGATTCGTTTGACGTGTTAGAAACGGTTATGGTTGTTCTCCTAAATATACTAATAAAAATAGTTATATTCATATGGAAAGTTGAACAGAAGAACAAGTTTGGTTTAATTACTACGTGAAATTGTTGTGATTATGTTATAAATTGCCGAACATGATATAGAACTGCAGAGGGTTCTTTTAAGAAGCCCTTTGTTATTGTTTTGTTTCAGTCCTTATACTATCAACCTTATCATACATACGGACAGCTAGGGAATGCTTCAGCAAAGTAAATAGTCTTAAGTCTATGGGTAAAAGTTATGATAAGAAACAAGAGAGTAAGCACAGGAGAGAACCACCTAACATAAATGCAAATCAAATGACCAACTACCATATATACAAGACACTTTCTGAAACCCTACATATTCTACATGGTGCTCTAGGAGAAATGAAGCCCCAAGCTAGAATTCTGATGCTTCACTGAAGGCTTTGAACTGAATGACATGAAATAAGCACTATTAGTATTCATGATAATTAACCTTTTAAAGGCAAGCTAAGGATGCAGTTTCATTTACCATTTATTTCAAATGAAAGGGTTAAAAATTATCATTTTAAAAAAATAGGAAGAGATGATTTTGGGGGGACATCAAACCAAGGCAAACAATTCTAGGTCGTGTGTCCTTTCAGACAAAATTAAGGGCAATACTTTATATTACAGGACACTATATCCTCAGCATCACCTACAACAGGCACTCATAAGTTAATATTATGATCAATTAAAGAAAATGAATACAAATGATATGACATATGGTTCTGGCAGCTGCCTCGTTAGAATGCATGATTGGTCACAGAGTGGCACAAAGTTAGCAAGAGAATAGATTCCAGTTAGGTATATTCCTATAACTCTCCCACTTCCAGGATTCAAGGTCTCATGCTTTGTACCAGATTTATCAGATGTAGAATAGTAGTTACCAAGGTAAGATGAAAGAGTAAAAGAAATTGCTCATGCTATGATGGAAATGCTGTAATGGTAGGAGTCCCTTTCAGCAGAAAAGAGTATCACAAAACACATTTCTTGGTTGCAGTCACAAAAACAGATTCTGTGCTGTAATTAGTTTGCTACTACCTCCTAGCAGAAGCAGTTCAGGTAATATGAGTGCCAAGCACCACCAGAAAATCAACAAGCACTGATATCTTTCAGAGAAAGCCTTCTTTTCTTTATAGCAAACCAAGAAGGAAAAGAGAATCTCTTTCGCCTTCATTGGAGAAAAGAACGCAGGCTCTGATATCATACTTACTTGGGAGAAACTATTCAAATAATCTCTAGATTGTTATGTCTTCCCTAGAAAGCTGTTCTTCTCCTTTTCTTTTTTTCTCTCCTAAATATTTACCAAAATACTTTGTCTTGCCTTTAATTGCATTCCACGGTTGGAACTGTGGTATGAAACCATTTGCCAGAATTACATTGATAGTTAACAGGGACTTGATGTTGGTCCAGCCATAATCAATATTAAAAATGCTCAGTCATTTTGCTGGGTGAACTATTCCAGCCTAACTATGGAAAGTCCTTAGTACTTCAGAGAATTGGTCAATATACTCCCATCCTTATTATAAATCATAGTATCTTTTTTTGTTATATCATAAACTTCATTGATGGTATCTTAGTGTATTGGTATATTGATATATTTTGAAAGGTGTCATTTATATACTAGAAGAATGTAAAAAATAGCTTCATTAGATCAGACCAAAGGTCCCTCTAGTACAGTATCTATTCTTTTATGATAGCAAATAGCAGTCACTCGCAGAAGACTGTAAAAATAGAGCAAGTACGATACTTACCTTGAACACTATCCTAGGCTCCATCTCTCTATATTCAAAGATCTCCTAAGAGACTGGTAGTGCTCTTAAAGTCAGTGATTTTTCATGGAGCTTCTCCTGCAAAATTGGCTGCTTTTTGAAGGCTTACAAACATGTTGTATCCACAACATCCTGCATCAAGGAATTCCTTAGCTTACCAAGATATAAGGAAAAGTTCAAAACAAACAAAATGAATTGTTTCTAATTTCCAGCTATTTCTATTTTAGAATTCTATCTTTATTGCTCCTCAATCAGTGAGAAACTATCACATTTATGTTGTGCCACTAGGCATAATCTTTTTGTCTGCACTAGAAGTAAGATCACATCCACAGTGTGCTTATCTGTAGCGTGGTTTGGATTCAAGAATACTCATTAACTATCAAATAATGTACATGTTTCTTACAGTACTCTGTATTTTAATCAATATTAAATCTTGTTATCTCTGATATCATTAGATAGCTATCTATTTTTTCCCTCATTTTAATATTCACCTACCAGGTCTTCTATTTTGTCCCCCGTGATTCTGAGTTCACTACAATCATCTAATGGATTTACTGTCCTTTTTTTTCTGATGATAGTGCCATCTTCTGATCCCAATGTTACTTTTCTTTGCTAAGGGGATTAACATACATTAGCCTCCATTGCTTGGCTTTGCATTGGGAAACTACTGAAACAATTATTCATCATTGATGGTTGTGTGATATATTCTAAATTAAGCTCATTTTGGATATACCAATACTTCAGTTATACCACAAAGGCGATCAAATGACATAAAGCCTCTTTTAGAAATTGTACTACAGTATTAACTCCTGAAGAGTTGTCCCCAGCTAGGTCTCTCTGCCCCAGAAGTTGATTTTAATCAGTGAGGACAGGCTCTTGCCATACACATACCTTGCCTTATCTAGAAACTCTTAAGAAAGGCATATACCGATTATGCACAAAAGTCTTCCTTTTACATTAATAAAGTGAAACTTGAAGAATAGGTGCAGCATTCTTCTGTAGCAATGCTTTTCGTACTAGGTTTATTAAGTCCTCTTATTCCAGGAAATCTTTCTGTTGAAATAGCTTCTGAATTTATATATATATATATATATATATATATATTTCCCCCCTCTAAATCACCTATCTCACTCACAAAGACTAGGATTTTTCTTGTGGTCAAAGAAAAAAATTTCCAGATACGTGATTTTGAAGCTCATTTGCTATATTTTGTTCTCCATTACTGTTTTTCAAGCATGACATCCAATGTTACATACTAATAGCTACCACATTAGTTAATTCAGCAGTGTTGCTGAGCCATATATTGAAGCTGAGTATACCATGCAGAGCTGAGAGGAAAATTTTGTTTAAAGCTAGTAAACAAAGGAGGAGGTCAACATAAAGTTAATCAAGAGCTCATTTCTAACTCTAACCTGAAGGCAATTGCATGCACTCTGGGGACCCAACTTGTCAAGAATTTTGGCTGCAAATATATATTTGTCAAATTAAACTACTTCCTATATTTGAGTGTTACAGTAGTACCTAGAACAAATGCGGATGTGAAGGCAACACCTCCTCCCAAATCTAAACCCTTGCTGCTTCCACTCCTCAGCTTTTCACAAAAAGAAGCTCAAGATATAGTAGGAGTCCTTACTCAAACAGCTTTTTCCTTTATTTCCCTTTGAATGTAGCATGGGCCTTTAATTAATAAATGACTAGCAATTACATTGTAAAGACTGTCTCTCCAAGAACAGGAAGATAGAGTCATTGGGAAGAGTTTTCTACCTTGCTACACTTAAAACAAATGTCAGATATGGATATGCACTTTTAAATTCAAATCAGTACATTCAGAATTTGATGGAACCACACATTGCCAGCAGTCCTGAACTTCACTATCTCCAGACACCCAGAAATATGCTATGTTAGTGACCAACACATCCCTGTGATGGAAGAATTCTGAGAGGCGATGGACAAGGGCAATTGACCCACAAAGTGGGAAGAAGGAGAGAGTGACTGACCACAGCTCTTGCACAGAGAGTTGAATATGTCTCAACACTAAGCGGACCAGATGGGTGGACTTTGTTTTACCTAAACAGTTGTGTCATTTGAGTGGATCAACTGACTGAATCACACTTGAGTGGATCAACTGATGGTGTAAATGTTTCTCTCCAAGTTAATCAAAAGACCATGAACTTCTTTCTGAGTTTGCCAAACCAACATGGGGCAAAGGGGGAGCACATACATGGCTTAGCCCAATACAGAGTACAAAAACCGAACAACTAATAAAAGATTTTCAAAGATAGCAATGGTCTGTCTTGAGCTGGTTTTAACCCACATATTATTCCTTCCCAGAGACTGGAGAGTTGTGGCAGAAGGCATATTATAGAGACCAGTAATAGGAACCACATGAGTATTGTGATTCAACTGTATATTGCAATTACTACGTTTAAGTTACACTTAGCAAGATATACTGTGATTTTAGTATATTGCTGTATGTCCTGTGTACATCAAATACCTTCAAATAAGTAAATTTGATATTAAACATTATATCCTCTATGCAGAAAATATCTAAAAGAACCCAGTCAGAGACTGTTGGACTCTGACACATCTCTTTGAGATAGTGTGGTTTTTATGATAGAAAAGAGCAATCAGGAGAATATGTAGTTGCACTGACTGATTCAGATGGCGTTAAATCCTTTCCCTTATACCCCAAACCATCCAGAAAGTAGTTTGTCAAGGACAGAGGTGATCTGTGCACTCCTTTCAATTGTTCATACATATGGTGTCCACTTGCAGTTTATCCCTTTGAATGAGAACAAGAGTCCTTCTCTTTTCAAGCATGTTTTTTTTTTGTTGTTGTTGTTGTTTTTCCTTTTTCTACCCAGGGGATGGAGCTGCTAGGCATAGTGAGGATGCCTTTAGGCATGAGTCCACCTGATACCCCTGTTAATGTGCTTTTCAAAGAATGCTGAAGTATAAAGCAGATGCAAAAAAAAAAGCACATCTTTCCCCAGACACTGCACAAGCTTGAGAAAATATGCAAAATGGCACATAAATTCTTTGCAGGATGAATTGTGATTAAGTTCCAGGGAGAGGAGTTGCAATAGTGCAGAAAAGATTAAACACCAGGAGTACTATAACTCGCTCACAACAATATATAGTAATCAAATAGTCCTTTACAGATAGCATTTCAGATTTCATCTTTCTGCTCAGTTATTATTTGTTTTTTCAGTAATCTGCTGGTATTTAGTTGCCTTAAAAGCTATTTTATTAAATTTAAATTAAAAATTCAGCTGGGATTTTTGAATTACCGCTTTTGGCAATTGACTTTTCTTGGATGATTTCTCTTAGGATGTAATCAGCTTCCCATTTTCCCCAATTTCCTTCCTTGAGTGTTTTCATTATAAAGTCTTGTTCTTAGCTGTTCACACCTTTGGTGAAATTTCCCTGACTGAGGGATTCCTCTATCTGAAGTTCTTTTGAATACCGACTCTTACAACTGGTTTCATTCAAAAGTACCAACAGTCTAATTCTTTGGAATAGAGAGATGGTTTAGAGTGCATTAGTCCAAAGAGAGATAGTAGAAAACAAAGCAGAAACCTCTGCCTGAAAATACCCTACCAATTGGAAATTGCAAGCACTTGTCTCAGGTTACACATATTTAGCGAAGTGGCAGATTTCAGCAGCTAACTTTTACAGAGATACTTTCCACAGTGCTGCACCCCATACTGCTTCTTCTCATCGCTAGATTCATGGAAGTCATGGATGAAATGGAAGAAGAGCCCACAGCTGATTTTCATCCCCCTCCTTCTCCCCCCCCCCCCCCAAAAAAAAAAAAAAAAAAAAAAAAAACAGAATAATGCTGTGGTTGTTAAGGGCCATATAATATTTCATTCTATATTGCCAAATTTCAAATAATATAAAAGAGCTTCCAGTTGAGAGAAAATGGAGTCACAGAATATGGAGAAAATCTCCTTTGTGACAGAAGTCTCATTAGAGCAAAACACTAAAAAAATGTTACATGTTAAGAGCATACCATGTGCAATAGGGATCCACAAAATAGTTCGTATGCATTAGAAACATAGGATGATAGAATCATAAAATCAGTAAGGTTGGAAGGGACCTCTGGAGATCACCTAGTCCAACCTCCCTGCTCAAGCAGGGTCACCTAGAGCATGTTAGACAGGGTTACATTCAGGCGGGCCTTGAAGATCTCCAGAGAAGGAGACTGCACAACCTTTCTGGGCAACTTGTTCCAGTGCCCTGTCACTCTCACAGTGAAGAAATTCCCCCTCACGGTCAGGCAGAACTTCCTGTGTTCCAATTTCTGCCCATTGCCTCTTGTCCTGTCACATGGGACAACTGAAAAGAGTTTGACCCCATCCCCTTGACACCCTCCCTTCAGGTACTTGTACACATTGATAAGATCCCCCCTCAGTCTTCTCTTCCCCAGGCTGAAGAGGCCCAGCTCTCACAGCCGTTCCTCACAAGGCAGATGCTCCAGCCCTCTGATCATCCTTGTGGCCCTACGCTGGACTCTCTCCAGGAGCTCCATGTCTCTCTTGTACTGGGGAGCCCAGAACTGGACACAGTACTCGAGATGAGGCCTCAGCAGGGCTGAGGAGGGGGCAGGATTACCTCCCTCCACCTGCTGGCAACACTCTTCCTAAGGCACCCAAGGATATCATTGGCTTTCTTGGCCACAAGGGCACATTGCTGGCTCATAGTCAACTTGTCATCCACCAGCACTCCCAGGTCCTTCTCTGCAGAGCTGCTCTCCAGAAGGTCAGTCCCCAGCTTGTACTGGTGGCTAGGGTTATTTTTCCCTAGCTGCAGGACCATGCACTTGCCCCTGTTGAACCTCATGAGGTTCCTCTCTGCCCAGCTCTCCAGTCTGTCCAGGTCTCTCTGAAGGGCAGCATAGCCCTCAGGTGTGTCAGCCACTCCTCTCAGCTTGGTATCATCAGCAAACTTGCTGAGGAGGCACTCTGTCCCTTCATTCAGGTCATTGATGAATAAGTTGAACAGGATGGGAGCCAGGACTGAGCCCTGGGGGACTCCACTAGCCACAGGCCTCCAACTAGACTCTGTACCATTGATGGCAACCCTCTGAGCTCTGCCTTTCTGACAGTTCTCAATCCACCTCACTGTCTACTCATCTAACCCACACTTCCTGAGTTTATCTAGGAGGATGTTATGGGAGACAGTGTCAAAAGCCTTGCCAAAGTCAAGGCAGTCAACGTCCACTGCTCTCGCCTCTTCTACCCAGCCAGTCATTCCATCAGAGAAGGCCATCAGATTGGTTAAGCAGGATTTTCCCCTAGTGAATCCATGCTGCCTACACCTGATCACCTTCTTTTCCTTCACGTGCTTAGAGATGACCTCCAGAATGAGCTCTTCCATCACCTTTCCAGAGATGGAGGTGAGGCTGACTGGCCTGTAGTTGCCTGGATCCTCCTTCTTGCCCTTCTTGAAGACTGGAGTGACACTGGCTTTCTTCCAGTCCTCAGGCACCTCTCCAGTTCTCCATGACTTTTCAAAGATGATGGAGAGCGGCTTGGCAACAACATCCGCCAGCTCCCTCAGTACCCGTGGGTGCATCCCATCCGGGCCCATGGATTTGTGGATGTCTAGTCTGCCCAGAAGGTCTCTAATCCTATCCTCCTCGACTTCCTTTCTGCAGACTTTCTTCCTTACCTCCAGGCTCTGGGATTCTTGAGGGCTACCCTTGGCAGTGAAGACTGAAGCAAAGAAGGCATTCAGTAATTCTGCCTTCTCTGTATCCCTTGTCACCAGGGCCCCTGCCCCATTCAGTAGTGGGCCCACATTTTCCCTAGTCCTCCTCTCGCTGCTGATGTATTTGAAGAAGCCCTTCCTGTTGTCCTTAACATCCCTTGCCAGACTCAATTCCAACTGGGCCTTAGCCTTCCTCGCAGCATCTCTACATACTCTGACTGCATTCCTATAATTCTCCCAAGCAGCCTGTCCCCTCTTCCACATTCTGTGTACTTCCTTCTTCTGTCTGAATTTGGCCAGGAGCTTGTTGCTCACCCATGCAGGCCTCCTGCCCCTTTTGCTGCACTTCTTACTCATAGGGATGCACCACTCTTGAGCTTGGAGGAAGTGATGTTTGAATACTAGCCAGCTCTCCTGGACCCCACTTCCTTCTAGGGCCTTAACCCATGAGATTCCTCCAATTAGGTCTCTGAAGAGCCCAAAGTCCACTCTCCTGAAGTCCAGGGTTGTAATCCTGCTTGTTGTTTAACTTCCTTCCTGCAGGATCCTGAACTCCACCATCTCATGGTCACTGCAGCCAAGGCTGCCCCCAACTTTCACATCTCTAACTAGTCCCTCTGTGTTGGTAAGGACAAGATCCAGCAGGACACCTTTCATCAGAGGCTCCTCTACCACCTGTGACAAGAAGTTATCATCAATGCACTGCAGGAGCCTCCTGGACTGCTTGTGCCTTGCTGTGTAGTCCTTCCAGCAGATGTCAGGGTGGCTGAAGTCCCCCATGAGAACCAGGGCCTGTGATCCTGAGGCTACCTCCAGCTCTCTATAGAAAGCCTCATCAACTTTCTCTTCCTGGTCAGGTGGCCTGTAGTAGACACCCACAACAGTGTCCCCCGTGTTAGCCTGCCCTTTGATCTTTACCCATAAGCTCTCGACAACCTCCTCCTCCACCCCTAGGCAGAGCTTGATGCATTCCTGTTGCTCTCTCACATAAAGAGAGAGCTCCACCTCCTCGCCTTCCTGGCCTGTCTTTCCTAAAAAGCACATAGCCATCCATGACAGCATTCCAGTCATGTGAGCTATCCCACCATGTCTCCGTGTTTGCAATGAGATCATGGCCCTGCGATCGCACACAGATCTCCACCTCCTCCTGTTTGTTCCCCATGCTGCGTGCATTGGTGTACAGGCATTTCAGAGAGGTAGTCATGCCTGCAGGTTTCCCAGGAAGGGCATTGGGTGGGTCCCCCATGGCTATGTTCCAGAAGCACATCCCCAGCTGCATGCATCCGTTGGAGGCCCCCCAACCCAAGCTGTGTTTTGTTGTCTACCCTCTATGACACACCCCCTCTCCCTTCCTACCTACCTACATTAGGAGACTGTTTTATATTGACAAAGAGAACAGAAAAACATCTAAGCTCAGGCTGAACAAAGCACCTCCCATGAAGTTAAAAAAAAAAAAATCTTACACACATATATGTATAAATGTTTTTTCAAGCTAGCATCCAAACTGTAAGTTTTCATAATATTCATTTCTAAAAATGTCACGTAAAAAATTATCCTGTTCTTACCCTGGAAATTTGGCATATATTTGCTTTAAATATTTGCCCTTCCTTTTTATTTTCTTGAGAGTTATCACACACAACAGTGACACTATGTTAATAACGATAAATCAATAATTTAACACAGAATTTTGTTAGCCGAGCTAACAACAAAAGGTGCCAGCTAAAACACAATGCCATCACACTCCTGCATGAAAGGAAAGGAGGACATCACGACAGGTGATGCAAACCTAGGTCAAGCAGCTCACAGTGAATATACGTGGATCATTGACACTAATTCTTTCATCATCCCAATATTTAAAATTATATGCAACTTTTCTGTTGGCAGAAGAAAGAACCAGAGATGTTGTAACAAAAGAAGACTATATTATCTTTTTCCTTATCTTATCCAAGCATCTATAATTCATTACTTAAAGGAAAAAGAGAATGGTGGAAAATTTTAAGCTCATAAGACAACCAGGGCTATGATTGTTACTGATTCGTTTATTATATATATATAAAAAGGTTGCAGGATTTCTCTCTCAAATTGACTGAGGATAGTGCACTTTGGTAGAAGATTCAGGTAAGAAACTTGCTTTGCCCTTTCAAAATTTTCTTGTCTTTCTTTTCAGACGTGCACCAATTCACAGCCAAAATATGTTTGCTGCTTAGATCTGTCAGTTTATGCTTTTTGGAGATGCCTCCAAAAATCCCTTCAACCTGTACGGTTACAAAAATAAGTCTAACTGTTTATGTTCCCTTTGTTCATCTGTTTGCATCTTTGTGCAATATAAAGGCACAAGAGAGCTTTATAACCATGAATGCATTACATAAAATAGTCTCCTTAACTACTTTCTGATGTTGTTGTTATATGACAATATCTCCACACAGAGAACTTTGGGATAATATCAGCTGTGAAATATTACAAGCAGAGGGCAATGAACAAACTGCCATGTTCTTTAAGCTGCCTGGAATCAGATACGCTCCTCTGCCTTCCCCCACCCCCAGAATACCAGAACAAGAGATTTATGCTATTAGTTCCCAATAAATTTAATGAAATTAAAAATCATTGCAGATCTGTTGTGCAATCGCTTTGTTGTAATTGGAGTGAGACATCATAAAAGAAAACTGCAACAAAGAGTCTGAAGTCTCTGTGCATTTGAAGAAATTGGAAAGAGATGACACTTAGGGGCACAGGAGCATATATTTTTCTTACAGGTTGTAAGAAAACCACAGACGAGAGCACTTGGAAGTGTATGATCCCAAAGCATTATGGATATAGATCCTCTTTCTGTTACATTTATATTTTTATTCAAATTTCTGATATTATTTTGATCTTTTCTGGAAAGCAACTATATGCATTTCTATACTCCAAGATCTCAGTATGGTCTATAAATGCTCATGTAAAACAAAATCAACAAAAATAAGCAATATTCATTAAGACACTGGCATAATTGGAAAGCTAAAACATCAAACATTTCAGGAGAGCTGTGATTTACAATTCTGTCAACACCCAAGTACAATTTCAATGAACCTAGTTACGCATGCAATCTTGAAGCAGATTGTAAGTGTATTCCTAACTACAGTCTAAATACACTCCATTAAAGCATATTTTGAGCTGCTTTATGCACATTGTAATTGTTTGTTGATTCTATTAGCCTGAATTTCCCTTTTTGGAAATCTGACAGTTTTCTGCCACAGTTGTTTCAAATGTGTGACAAAACAGAAGCATCACAGATGTCAGAAGTGTGTCATTACAGAAACAAATTCCATATCTCCAGCAGAAACACCCCTCTTATTTTATTGCTCACAAACACTGCCTGCTGTCTGCTCCAGCTTGCACTGAATAATCTCTTAAATTTCCACTGGGTCTAAGGTAGCTTTATGTCCTCACAAATCAATTTGCTGAGATTCCGTACATTTTACTGTGGGCACATTTATCCTATAAGGATGACTTCCTGTTGCGAAGGAGAACTAAAGAGAATCATTTGTCTGCGTGCAGTTAAGGCCTTGAACAGATACTGCCACCATTCTCACAGCCCATAACTGTTTGTGCGCAAAACCCCTGCTTCACGAACTGTTACTCCTCTTTTTATAGTGCAATTTAGGAAAAAAAAATTGGTGAGCCGTTTCTTAATTTAATGGACTTATTATATTCTTCTACCAGCTGCCAAATAATTTGTAAAAATGCATTATCTTTTTGTGAATGTGCCCAAAGAGAAAGGCAAAAGTAGAAAGGCCGTTTATTAAGTGTATGGCAAAAAGCACAAGCATTATCTTCTGGAAAGCAATTAAAATAGATATCTTTCCTGGGTATGGATTAATTAGCAGAGAAGTACAAATAGCATTTTTATTTAACTTCTGCAAAAAAAAAAAAAAAAAAAAAAAAAAAAAGAAAATCATTAATTAATACAATACCATTCAGTTGAATGTTCCCAGGAGTTCAGTGCAGTTCAGTGTAAAGGCTGGCTCTACCATCAACAGTCAGATCCTCATCCAGGGCTGCCTTTCAAACATCCTAAGACATCCAGATTCCCACGGTTCTGATCTAGGTCCCTCCCATTTCAATTATTTAAGCATCTTAACTCAAAATTGGGATGCTTCACTCTCAAACTTTTGATTCAGAGACCTGTATTTCTCCTACCAAGTCAGTCTTGGCACTTGGCATGTGAATAGACTTCAGGAGCCAGGTATTTCTCTGCCCAAATTCCCCAGGAGATCAGTTTTGTGTTTGCTCTCAGACAGTGCCTAATACATGCCAGAGTGGCTATCATTTCAAATATTCAGGGTATGAGGGGTGGAAGGTAATAAAAACAATACTTACAGAGGAGCCTAGTAATTAGAGTACTCACTGACAATAAAGCAGGCCCAGGTCCTCCTAAGTCTCCTCTTCTCTAAAGTGACTGCCAAAAGCCCTACATTACTGTTGTGTTTGTTCTGGATCAATAAGCTTTTGTTTCTTTCTCCTAAAAGCTTATCTTTTGGATAACAACTGCCAGGGACAGCCCCTTGGGCATCATACCCTACTAAATAGAAGGGATGAGCTCAAACCCTCTACACACACACACACACCCACCACACATGCCCCAGTGGCCCCTGAACCTGGAGTTCTCATATCAGATAGACTATCAAATTAAAGAGAGAAAAAAAAAAAAAAAGAAAAAAAAACGCAGCGACAACGATATTTTAAAAGAATAGAGTGGTATAAAAATGGTATTTGTACATACACTAACCTACCTAGATTCCTTGTCACAAATCAAGAGAAAAATTTCCTTAGAAACATCTATTGGATTACATTGTGTCCCACAACCGATTGCACAATAAAAACTATTGTTGGATAGCTCTAGCATCTCAAATCCTCCAAGTGATTGTTGTGAATCCTATTTCAAATCCCTTAACTTTAGTAAACTTGTGTGATAAATACCATGGTAAAATTGATATAAATGAATTATAGAATCAATTCTTTATTAATATTAATATATGCTATAAATTACTCCCTTGAGAGATATTTGCATCTCATTTATCCCATTCCTTTTTCTTCCTGTGTTACTCTTTTCCACATTCTCAAGTAGCCAGGAAAGAAAATGTATCAGCCATATTTTGAGGTAAACTTTATTTTAAGTCTAAGTAAATTGAAGTCTGACTGTGGATAAATTATTCATTACGATTGTTCACTTCTGTCTGTCTAATTATTTATCATTCAGAAATGCTCTGACCCATTCATCTGGTACATTTATTAAATTGCAGAAATTTAGACTTTTTAAAAGTGACATATGACATGAGAGTGTGATGTTGAGGTTAAGTATCTCTTGAGGATCACCCTGTAAATTCAATTTCTATATGTTCTGTTTTTCTTCTCTCCCCAGGGATCCTGAAGTTGCTGTGAAAGCCAAACGAAACCAAATTGAAAATAGACAAGTGTTCACAAAATCCACAGGTAAGGATTGTGTCAAAGCTCATGTATTTACTTTGCATTAGTACAAGAAACACAGGTGTACATGGAAGTTTGCTTGCTTTTGACAGTTGTCTTCTACAGTGTACCCAGCATTAAATATCCAGATAAAGTTAGTACTCTTGGTTTGGCAAAGATTGAGCTCTCTCCTAGGCTTGAAGAAATCTGGCACTTGGAAGGAGGATGGGACATAATTAATGTTTTTGGAGTGGCTTAACAACCCCATGGCTTAAATAAATATAATAGGTTGGAAAGCAGAAAGGATATGAACGAGAAGCAGAACGAAATCACTACCTCTGGTGGCCTGAAAAAATAAAAAAAAAAAAAAAAAAAAAGAAGCAAGGCTTACAGAAGATAGGTCTCCAGCAAGACTATTGTGAAGAATGAAGTTCTGCAGAATGAAGTTGAGGATTATTCTTCATGCAGAATCTGTTCACTTTAAGTGAACATAAAAAAGGCTGTTTAGTTCTTAATGCATATTGGAAGAAGTTGGTACCCAATGTTCTAAATTCAGATGCAGTGAAGATAGTCTTTTGCAATGGGAATACTAATAAGCAAAGCAAATTATGAATATTCAGAACAAAAATCTGAACTCATTACAATCAGTTATAGTTTTGGCAAAAGGGAGGCAATGCTATGTTTAGAACCAATAGGTTAAGCAAACCTAAAATAGGACCCATGATATCTGTAGTGAAAGACCCAAGTAAGTCTTGGTTCCGTGCTTTCGTGCTTTTTAATCACCTCAGCAGCACATTTCAGGTACCGCTATGCTTACATTAGGAAAAGTCATTTTGCAGTGCTGGGTACTGCAGCTTCTAGCTATTAGTGTGTTAAAAACCACAACAAGTATCGAGAAAACAGACTTCTTGAAGGTATCAGTTTTGGGCACCAGAACCAGTGGTGGTTCTCAACTACCATTACTTTCCAATAACAATTTATTATACTAATGAATACCAACTGCCATGTATAAACTGGTCCAGAGCCATTCAAGCACATAAAATTAAAAAAAAAAAAAAAAAAAAAAAAAAAAAAAAAAAAAATTGCTTTGTACTAAAACTTAACCAAAAAATATCTAGCATAGAAATAATATGCAGACTTTTAAGTGATATAAAAAAGTATTGATCTGTTGACTTCAACAGTTATACTGGTTTACACAGAGAATCTGTGCCAAAATAAGTTTTCCCCTAGCATATCGACTTATATAATCCCTCCTGCCTTCAACTTCAAAAGAAAATATCAAAACTAATATAACCCACAAAATTTTCTCAATTCACTGCATGTTATTATATACTTTTCTTTACATGGTTAACGACGTTTGGAAACTTCTGACAGAAGAAAAAAATGACATTTTTTCTGTAAATGCTCTGTCTTTTTTTGAAATTATTATATTATTCTTCTGTTCCTGAATTTTGTCTTCAAATGTATAGTTAATATAATTTCTATTAGAAGTTGTGAAGCAGGAGGAAGCAAAATTGACTAACAAATCATAGGTGCTTAAAATGTACCTAAAACTTTATTAAAGCTTTTGAGTTTATGTTTATTTTTATAGTCTTATCTAGCCTATCCCAAAATGGAAAAAGTCACTGAGACATGTATTTGCATAACATCAGCAAAACTGGACTCAGTAAGATCAAGTTTTACTTCCCAGTTCAAAAATGTATTTGTAGAAAGCCAAGAAAGTTCATTTTACTTTTAGATGGACAGTGCCTTAAGAAAACTTCTAAAAAGCTACTCCTAAAGTTACTGGAAAAGGCATATTTCTGTAGAGAAAAAGAAAAAAAGTAATCAACAAAACTTAAATAACCTTGATGTGACACTTAAATTGCATCATTTTGCTCCACCAGGCAGCTGTGGTACTTTCGTTGTCCCGCTGCTGTAATAATGCATATATTATTTATGAAGATTTTTCTTTTCATACTTAGGTAGGTGATATTCCCTTGAAAAGTACTGCATTATAGAGAAGATTCCTTTTTTTTTAAAAAAAAAAATCTAATTAGAAAATTAAACTTAGATTAGAGTAACTCTATTACTTTGCATTTCTTTTAATGAATTGATGTTTTTTTCCTTGAGTTCCATTTTCAAGGAGCCTAAATATAATGAGAGCAACAAAAAGATTTATTATTCTCAGCATATCTAAATAATTATCATAACTTGGTTGGTGATAATTTGGAGTCCATCTCATTACTTTGAGCCAATAATGTAATTAGTGTCAGTATGATTTCTGGCAGGTGAACCATGGGTTAGAAAAATTTTAAGGGTTTTATTTTCTCATAATTTAGTATCTTCTCCCCCACACATTTATTTCCATTTTTATTTACTTATTTTTGCTTCTACAAAAATCAAACAGAAGACCTATTTAGATTCTGATTTTGCTAATGTAGACATGTCCCTGTGACCACCAATAACTTCTTTAAAGCCCCATTTAAAGTTGCTGCAGACAAGTTTGTTTAGCCTTAATATTTTTAAGTAAAAACTTTTAAAACATTACATTGCATTTTCTTGTCTTAAATCAATAATAGATACTATTTCAGTGATGTTATTGTGATAAATAAATAAATAAAAAGAGGCTGATTCACCCTCTTGGATTCCAGGCTGAGTAATAAAAAGCAGGCAAATACTTTACTAGCCAAAACAGAAAGCACTGAGTCAGTTTTCTGAATTTACACAGTCTCCATTACATCTCTGCCTTCACAGAGACTATTTCCGGGGGAAAATTCCAAGCATAAGTCTGAGCCTAAGTGTGATACAGCCTAGCACTGCTCACTGGGCAAGTGGGCCCAGGGAGTGGAGGCACACCCAGGGCATACAGGAAGATCATATTGTATTAATCCACAGACAGCTGGGCTATAGTATGGGTTTTCTTTGTACATATAGACTCTGTCTATACCAGTGACATTAACTGTGCCACAGAAGTGTTTTTTTTTTTTTTTTTTTTTTTTTTTTTTTTTTTTTTAATGTCCCTGGCATGATTTCAGCTTGACCTCCCAGTAGCATCTCAGACTGTTCTGTTTCAGGGCTAGGGTTGGAACTTGATAATGTGGATGCAGCTGGTTTATGCCTGGTTCTTGTTCTCTGCTCTGCTCTAATCTTAACAATCTGTATTAAAAGCTCTTATTTTTTCTCCTCCAAAGCCAATCAAGGTTTCAAAGGTTGGTTACTACAGATTGCTGCAAAGTAAACTATAAAGCAGAGGTATTAATTTCTTCCCCATGTGATGCAAATACTGAGGACAGAAAGACCTCTTGGTTACATGATGGTATTTTTTTGACATAAACGAATAAGGTTTTCCCTCTGTAACCTAACCAGCTGGACTTTGTTCTTATACCAGAGCAAAGGATAAATCCGTTAGTCCAGGGAACTACAGACATAGAGGCAAAAACCTCTTCCTTTCACTTGATTACAGTTCATTGTGGTTACACTCATTACACCCACAGGGTCAAACTGCAAGAATAAATTTATTGTTCTCTTGATCGGTGGGACTTTGGATTTTATTTGTTTTTTCTTTTAACAGACCTATATTTAAGTTAACTGTAAGAAAATAAACCTGCTTTGGTCTTCCGTCATACCTGTTGGTGTTGCTTTTCAAGGGTTAATTGAACAGTAGTCATTTAAATGTGTATGAGAGCTGGTCACTTATTCTTAACAGCAATAAGCAGGGAAAAACTATTTGAGGAAATTATTTTTGTAAGCAGTCAACGGAGTTGCAAGATGCTCTTTTATTTTCCACTCTATGTCACAGAAGAAAGCCCTTTTCCAAAGCATTATTGTCTAACCCAAGGTGACAAGAAGGGGATTAGAAAAAGACAGGAAAGAGATGCTCAGCTGTCTTGAGCATTGGATGAAGAAATCCTTTTGTCTGCCCAGAAAAGTGTTCATTAACGGAAAGGTAGAAGTGAAAGAAGAAATAAGAGCTCCCCATCTTTTGTGGAGATGAACTTCAGGCACCTCTTCACACTTCTTCAGCACTAGCTCCCACTCTTTACCACAGGAGCTGAGACTTCCTTTGCTTTCTCCCAAAGCAACACTGATTTCTCCTTCTACGGAGAAGTTCTTCATGGTATTTTACACTTCAAAATTTGGTTAATGTAGTACTCGGGAACAGCAATCTGGCATCTTTACTAGCTCCAAGATAAAAGTATATAGTCCATAGCAAAAAAATAAAACCTAATTACACACAGAGAGAGACAGAATTATTGGCTGAAAACACAAAGGACAAAATAAACTCAGGAAAAGCCCTTCAACAATCTGAAGGGGAGAAAAGACAGACAGACAATTCTTTCAATCAAAATGAATTGCCCCAACCCAGTCCATTTATCTCATTTTCTACTTGGGATTTTGTCACAAAGATTTCATTTTCCAGGCTCTAAGATAGTACAGAGCTTAACCTTAGCAAAAAGGATGTTGCTCTCATTTTCAGTGCTAGAACA
Organism: Rhea pennata; assembly: GCF_028389875.1. Classification (NCBI taxonomy): domain Eukaryota; kingdom Metazoa; phylum Chordata; class Aves; order Rheiformes; family Rheidae; genus Rhea; species Rhea pennata. The sequence goes on along the minus strand of NC_084664.1, from coordinate 64,326,224 downwards.
GTAAAACAATCCTCTAGCTACCTTTGTCTAAAGATCAAACGACACCTTCACTTACAGCATCAGCAGCCTAAAACCCAAGCAACAGCTATTACACACTTTTGTTTCAGTAATGCATATGTTAGTGTCCCTGTCCCTAAGGGTATATTTATGGGGATAGACCAAATGATTCCAGAGGAGCTATAACTGTCTCTTAAATCGATGATGCATGTACTAAGGAGTCCCTAAGCACTCGTTGGCAGTGTCATGCTGAACAGTTCCTTGGAGAACTGCAGGGAAGGAGCTTTTCTGTTTCCAATGGGAGAGGCGCAACAAGGCTGTAATACCACCTCTGTTGAGTTTATCTTCCCCCAACCCTTCCTGATCCTCAATATTAACTCATAGTGAAAAAATTCCTACTAGCAAATGAAGACTCTGAAGAAATTTCCTTATATTAATAAACAATTAATATTTATTGTTAAGCAATAATGCAATGGTTCAAAGGATTAAAAAAAATGGGGAAGCTTGAATTAAGCAACATTTTTAGAAGTGTTCCTTATGTGGATTTGACATATGTACTCACTCATTTATAGAGTATTTTTCAAACAACAGTTTGAAACAGTTAAAAACTTGCTTTAATAAAAGGGGAGGGGGGAAAGCTTGCTAAAATTCTAGCTCACTCCCCCTGCCCTGAACTTAGATTGAAGACTTTAAAAAAAAAAAATAATAATAATAATAAAGACACACCACACAGGCATCTCCCAAAAAGTTAAAATCAGAACAATTAGATAAAAATTATGTCTTTAATGAAAGAAAATGGACTTCTTTATGAGAGAAAAAGAATGCTGATGAAAAGCATCTGTGCTTACACATAAATATAAGCACAAAAGAAAGCACACATGCGTAGTTTTCCATGCAATGTTCCTGTGTAAGATAAACACATATATAAAAATACCAGCGGTGTATTTTTAAACTATAGTTATACATCTCAGAGAGGCTGCTGTTAAGCAACTCCTACAGGAACTTCTAACGCCCTGGGACTGGAGCCTCATACAGCTGTAGTTTTGCTGCAGCAAATTACTACTTCTATTTTGTATTAAACAAGTGTCTCAGTTTGCTGGGGGGTAGCATGCGGTCCTCCGTGTGAGACCATCTGCCTTTTCTAGAGCAGATGCTTGGCACCTCATTGAAGGATTGTCACCAAGCACCACCAAAAGCCCATCAAGTTGGATCGTCTCACTGCTGCTCACCCTAGGGAACAGGGTTTTCTCTGTACAAGGGCTCACAGACACAACTGGCATGACAAGGGCAAGGGGAGTAGAAGCATCCTTGTTAAGTACATGACCTACTGGAGAGGAAGAAAGTTACTGCTAAATGCAAGAACCTGCTCTGTGCTGGCAAATGCAATCTTGGGCATCTCACGGCTTTGCTGTTTTTAAAGGTCAGTCAACATTTGATTTCTGCAAGTTCTGCAGCTAGAGAGATTCCAGATACAGGTTCACATGTCTGCGGTAGCCAAATAGTATCACATTTTTGTGCTAAGACAGACAGATAAAACGTCAAGTTCAGGAGCATGTCTTAGCCCTTAGGCTGAAACAAACCAGAGACTAAATTCCATTGATATCTGTTTGGTATGGAAATACCTGGGACTTGCAATTGTGTTGTACCAGGTGGTATCATTATGCCTTCTTTGAACAGGAGAGTCATCACCTATATGTTGTCACAGATAATACCAGGCTTTCAAGAGTCAGGACTCTAACAGACAAATGGTGTTAGCTTAATGAATGCAGGTGAATTAATGCTGCATTGGTAACACAGCAGCCACCTTAAATAGTTTTGATAAATCGGTAAATTTAGTTCCAACAGTGCTATGCCAGGATACTGTGCCAAGTTGCAGGAAGTGAAGATTTGTCTGACCGTATTTTTGAGGGCACACTGAACTTGATTAATCATTATTCTGCTTTACCTGAAAGATAGTAACATGTTGTATATCTTAAAGAAACTGTAGAAGTGTAAAAGAGTTGAATTACACAGCCCTCACAGCCCAAACTCCACTTAGCTCCTCTAAGGAGTGTGTGCTCACTACTTACCTCACTTTATCAATTTCTGGAAGATGCAGCATAAATAGCAGTTTTCAACTCAATTGCTAGCCAAATTCAGTAGTAATTACCATCACTGCACATTACCCCACCATTTATCAAATTCTTGAATCTCTCCTCCACTCCCCCCACCCCCCACACACATATCCCCCTTCAGCTTTTTAGTTTGTGTTTCTAGAATAAGTTTAAACCATACCAGAAAAGGACTTTTTCCTCACTAACATAGAACAGTGCAACTTGGTAAAAGAAGAAACAGTATTCTCCCAGAAAGAGAATTGCAATTTGCCTCTTGGAAGCTGAGTTTGAGAACTGAACCAGGGCTTTCTATCAATTGCTTCTTCACTATAGAATCGGATATCTTTAACAAAAGATGTTTTAAAATATATCATTTTCCCAGTTAGAATCACAAAGAGCAACTGATGCTCACACTGCTAGCATAAACACCAAGCATACACTTCAAACAGACTCAGCATATAAAGTCTCACTACAATTCCCCCAAATCCTTAAAATTCTAAAGAAAGATTCAAAATGACAACCCAAGCTAGTTCACAGAAAGATCACAAAAAACAGAGAATAATCATATTAACCGCTCACCTCCTTCGATTATATCCCATGCATTACAGCTTTTTAGATAGAATATAAACACTTCATTTTTTCCTGTGAACTGAGGAAATGCCAAGACAGCCAAGATAGTTTTACTCCTCTCAGTACTGGGACAAAAAAAATATTATTAACATTGGCAACTTCACATTTCCCTATCAAATGTACCACTTCTCTGCAGCTGCTTTTATTTAGCAAGTACTAAAAGAAGAATCAGTAGGAAAGTAGAAAAAAATTTTAAAGAAAAAGATACCAGCTAAAGTTCTGTGCAAAGCAATCCCCAATCACACAAACCCAAGAATATCTTAGGCACAGTGGCAAACTATCAGAGACTGACACAAGCTCTTGCTGCACCTGTTTTGACATAAATATTTACATTCCTAATGAATATGTCTTTCAGATGAGTTCATTCTTGTAGGCTGTTGGCTATTTGAAATAGTGAGTCTGTCTTCTGTTTTTTGTGGCATTTATTATAGTCTTGGTTCCCCTGCCATGTGAAAACACACCAGCAATGTTTCAGGGACAGAAAAACTACTGTTTTTAAACTCATAACAGTACCAGTTTTGTACAAGTGCACTATTTCATCCATTTTGTAACTGTATTTGTTATGTTGGCCATTCTGGTGGAGAATGCAGATATTAGTTACAGCTGGAAGGCATAGTCTCAGCTTTGCAGATTCTCACCTGAGGAGCTTTACTGCCTAGTGAAACTTGTAGCCCAAAGTACTGTGTAGGCTCTCCGGGCAGCTGGTAGTGGATTGCAGGATTTCCAGTTTAACAAACACAAAACAAACTGCACGCCAGAAAAAAATGGCAAAGGGAGGAGCAAAGTAGCCCCTCCAAAGAGTTAGATACCTAAAACCAAACTTGGAGTTGCCCAGATTTGAAACTTCTCCCTGAAGAGGGTCCCTGGAACCAGCCCTGTTCTCTCTTGCAAAACACACTGCTGGAAAAATTGTTTCATTTTAAGACCTGTAGGACCTATTCAGTAGTCCCTGTTGTGCCGTAAAATATAGGGCCTATGTTCAAGCATCCCCTTTAAGAGACTGGATAATATTTCTTGCTTCCCTGAAGAGTAGACTTGCAAGTAGTCTCAGTCTGTTTTACTGAAGGTATTCCACATTGTGCAAGCCCATAAATACTATTTGCAACAGAGGTTGAACTCTGACTACCTGCCTCCAAGATGAATATCCTAATCAGTGGGCTACTGGCCCAAGATCTTTCCTCTTTCACCTTGCTCGGTAACATTGAATTATTGTGTCCAAAGTGAAAAATCTTGCAAAGGAAACTTGATTTCACCAAAACTTGCTTGCTTACATATTGGTAAAGCATAAAAATATTTTTTTTAAAGAAAGGGTGTGTATTCTTCACAGCATACAATTTTCCTCTAGGAAACTGAATTGTCCAAATCTGGAATTTGAATGCATTATAGTCCTATTAAGTCAATGTCTTTTGTGAACCACATTTCTCAAACCCTGTCTTTTATCTTGAAATACACTGAAGAAATAATGAATGCTTATCCAATTACTCTTCCTTGATGAGTGGGTAGGTTAAAATCCAATGATTCAGTCAAGAATATTAACATCTCAGGTGAATGATTTATTCCTTGTTATGACGAAAAAAAAATTCTAATCCTATTTCAGGTAGATTAGGCATATTTAGGGGACATCTAACAAAGTAAACTCAAGTGAGACTTTCTTCCAAATCCCAGTGTGGCTGAGATGTGAGATAGACACCAAGGCATTTCACATTGTTAGGTTGCTGTGAGCCTGGCAAGAAAAGCTAATTTCATTGCTATGTAGCATATGCTAGAAGAGAAAGATGAGCATTTAGGCATCAACAGTTCAGTGCATACAGACCTTCTTTGAAGGCCTTCAAAAGCTTTTTCTTCTTTCCCCTGAAAATATAGGGGATGTGGATTTAAAGTAGGGCTGCCTGAGCAGGCAACAAAATATGAGTGAAAACTAGACTGGGTTCACTCTAAGTATTGTATCTTTGGTTACTTACTAGCTTCAGCCTTATATGCTGGAAGACAAAATGGCCCTTCATAAAATTTTTATATATGGCTATTTTAGAATTAAGTCTTTTTCTTCTTAAAAAAAGGCAGGAAAGCCTCTGGGATTTCATTTCTTTTATTTTTGCCACCTTGTCTTATGAATGATCTTCCCTTTCCTTCTCCCACTTTTTACAGAGATGTTATCTCACAGGACCAAGCCTCAGGAAGACTGCAAATAACCTTTCTCTAAGTCTGAGAAGAATGGCATTACTAAAACTCAGCACTACTTGCTTTTTTAGAAGAACAATGTAAAATCCAAAGAAGAAAATCTTTAGGGATTTTTAAACAACCTTTCACCTGAGCACCATAATTACAATAAAAATTAAGCTTTTTTCCAGTCTGACATTTCATTGCAAATCAGTTTGAACACCTTTTAAACAGTCCCAGAACAATTGGTCCTAGTGTTAATTCCTTTTCTATGTTATAGATAACCAAACATGACTAAAGATTTCTTAATATGTGTAACTACTGATGTTGTTACAGATTATGCCACTATTACCAGCTATTGCACACTTAGCATCTCGTTCACTCCACGTGAAAACAAGCCATATTGTGCTCCACTCTGGATTAAGGAACAGTCCCTGAAGCAGAGAATTTCAATAGAGGAAGGAGGAAGGGACACACTGTGCAAAGGGGTAAAATGTCCTTCTCCAAGATGTACAGTCAGTCACTGACAAAGTCCTGAAAGGCATTCATATCCTCTGCATCCCAATCAATGCCCTAACCAAATGCCTAAGCCACTTTTCATGATTAATCGTCAGCTTAGTTCAAAAATTGGAAGAATTTCGTACTAAACCTATCATATTATCCTTAGATAGAAATGCAGTGACTTGATAAGGACAAATTATCAACTTCAACTGTGAATTTCCATGCTTTTGCAAAGGGGAAAGAAAACCACTATTACCCTAACATAACTATAGTTAATTCATAAAGCTGTCAGACTGAAACATGCTGGAAGAAGACTCTAAAATGATTGCTTCTGATTAACCATTAAGTGGCTATTATACGTAATTCTTACAGTGTTTTCTATTACAAAAACTCTCTTAGAACAAGTTTAAAGATTTTTTTTCTATTTTGTCTTGATAATAAAAGATTGCTTAAGATGACTTGTTGTAGTAAAAGGTGAGCAATACATGAAATACCCAGAAAAAAATATTTATGATGACAAAGATTTATACTTTAAATTGCAAACAATCCTCATATAATCTACTGATGCATATCTTTTAGGTGCATCTAGACAGCTCATGCAGAAAAACTCACATTCTCCTCACTTACCTCCTGGCACCAGAAAAGAAGTATAGCTGTTTCATTTTGAGATTTAATTAAAAGTAACAATCAGTGAATAACTCCAGGTCTATTTCATAAAGGTAATTTTGATTTGAAATAGCACCTATTCACATTTTTGTCTAGCTAGATCAAGTAAACTGTCCTTTCTAAAAGCAAATTATTGATTCAGGCTTGAAAGATCTCAGTCTCATTTTTATTTTAACACCAATTCCATTTTTAGTGATATTTACATAGGTGCCTAAGCTAAAGACACTTTCAATTCACTCTTCAGGCCTACTCTAAACTGGATATTTAATTCATGTCAGTTCTCCAGCATCTCTATTCTTCTATTAGCAGCTTTAAGCGAGCTTGTATGGCATGGCTAGTATGATAGTAGGGTATAACTGCTGATATTGGTAGTAAATGACATATATAATGAATTAAATCATATGTTACAGGAGCATGCTTCATGATTCCAGTTTGATGTTTAAAAGTGACCACTGAATTTTAGCAGGTACCTAGTAACTTGACTGAAAAAATAGAATGAATCATAATTTTGGCACACTAGAAATATTTAGTCACTTAAACAGAACTAAATAGTGAAAAAGAAGATAAAGTTATGATTAGGTGGAGATGTTCAGACATCAGATCTTACAATATAGGTACCGATTTGGGTGATACAGCTTTTTTATTGAGAAGAAGAGAATTTTGTTAAATGAACTTAGTGAATAAATAAGCTGAAGTCACTGACCTTAATATTCAGGCTTTTTCAGGAATAGACTAGGTTAAATTCTTTAGGTGGATGGAGGGAGAAAGGGTAGGAGAGAGCAAGTGAACACATTAGTATTTACTTTTCTATACGTTCTATAATATTCCTTTCATGTCTGCTGTTTCCAAAAATATTTCTGTCAATGGTAGGCATTTTCTAGGCATTCAAGAAAAGATGGTCTCAGCATAAGCCAGACTGATCAATGGAAAAAAGAAACACATTTTTAGCAGCTTAACTTTCAGAGATTTAGAAGTGTGATCTTCATTATGGGATCAGCCAGTGTTGTAAATGCAACAGAAAGCAGAAATGAATTCAACTGTAATCAATTCCTTCCTTTATGTTTCCCCAGAGTATGACTTAATCTGTTGCTTTTCATTAAGGAATATAATACGTTCTGTATTAATTGAGGAAAACAGAGCCAATGATCCTGTTTGGGCTGATATGCAGAAAATCATGCAGCTTGATACCCACTACCCCCTTTACCCAATGTATTTGCTTTTTTCAGTCAAGATAGTTATTGATTTACAGTTTCTGATTGACAGTTACTTACTGACAAAGTTTAAGAATGATCTAGATTAACGTTATACTTTGGACAGCCAGCCTAATGAGGAACAAAAGTAAAAACACAACTAGGAGTACATCAGCATAGTCAGAATAAAAATATTTTTGCTTTCAGCAATCTAGATGCTGAAAATGTGTCCTCTGTTGATCAGGGAATAGCAAAACAGGTCTTTCTCAACTATCAGCAAAAGTCTGATATGCCTTATCAGAGTTTTTATGTTCGAGACTGCTCTTATTATTATTTTTCTATTCACTGCCTGTTTATTGCAACATTTTTCCATCCTGAATTCTTGCAGAAGAATCTTCTCAAACATCACACATCCACATATATAAACTGAATGCTAACTAGAACTCTATTCCATTCAACTGTTCTCATTACCAGCCATTTTGCTTAATATTCATTTTATATTTTGGTGGAATAATTCTGACTATTAATAAGGATGAAACAATATTCTTTGACATAGAATTATGAACAGTCAGGAATTTTGACTCAATGCTAAAGAACAAGAAATGTTGGTCTATATAAGAACAAATCATGATTATTATTGTACTATCTCTTCAGAGTGCTAGATAACAACCAAGATAATTACATCAAAACTTAATTTATAATTCCTTATCTGAATTCTGCTTTTGAAGGGATCATATGAAATGTTTTAGTCAGCTATCAAAAACAAGCTATTTCAGTATAACAAGCAAAGAAATAGGATAATGATATTGGTTTGTACCAGTAAGCTATCTTGTTGAATTTGCTTTCACTGATAAGGATAAGTCACAAGTGTTTCATGGGATGCTCAAGAAAGACATGCAGTGAGCAATTCTGAAGAAAGTAAAAAAGTCACATTTTATATATATATATACACACACATATAAATCCTGAAAGTTAAACTGTGAAGCAGAACAGAAAACTAAAAGACCCACAGTACAGTTCCTGGGAGATATTAAAAAGGTGTAGCTAAATAATTTGAAGAGAATGATTTAAGTTTCAAAAGTAAATGGACTTACACAAAGTATTTAAGAGCATTTATTTTTCAGTATTGACGTTGGTCAAATAAGAGTTTAATATTTTAATCCTATTAAAAGTCTCCTCTCATTTATAAACAAGGAAGACATTCCAGGGGAAAAATTAATTTTGATACTATTGCACTTATTTGAAGGCCACCTTATATTTCTAAATAATAAGGCTTACGATATAATCACCTGGGCTTCCACTAGAGTCAGGAGAGGGACAGAAATGTTTCCACTTAAATAATCATTTAGTCTACCTTATTTCAATGTCATGTGAATACACTTCAAAAAGGTCTCTTTCTGTCTGTACTAACCATACAGAGAACTCAGATGGTTCTCTTAGTCTAGACATCTACCTTTTAGCTGTCTAAAATGCGTGAGAATAAACCTCACTCAATGTAATTAAAAGCTTTAAACTACTTTCTATCTGCATGCATCAATGCATGAATATCTGTATACAATCAAACAGAAAATGTGTTATCAGATGCAATTTCTCCCATTTTTATCCTTCCACAATAAAGTTTTAATGTCACTGGTAGAAGCTCCTTCTCAGCCCCTCTTAAAGGACAAGCTGAAAGCTGATTCATTGTTTCTCAATGCAAACTCAATGGTTATTTCAGTGCACATCATAACATTTGATATTTTGTGAAACTTCTTTGTTATGCTTTGGATCTTTCCTCAGTTCAAAGTCACTTTTCATGCACTGAGATCTGGGCTCCTGGGACATTTGTAGCCTGCATGGTGGAAGGGGATACGGAGGATTTGCCTTGCTTCACTGCTTCCCTCTCTCATTTATTTCAAAAAGGCTCACAACTGGCTGCCTTCCCTGTTTGTGCATTGTAGTGTTGTGCTCTTGAAACTTCTGCCAGCACCACAGTTTTTTTGAGGGTCAGACTTTGATTCGTGCCTATCATCTATTGTATTCAATGCTCTGTGCTCTGGCTCTGTGTAATTCTTTTATCACCCTCCCACTCCAGTACACTTCTGCTTTTTTTCCTGGAATGTGTTAACTTGTATGCTAGTGAAGCATTTCAGATCTGGTTGTTGACCATTCCTCTCAAAAGAAGGATTATGACCTATGAAAGCATAAACTCATTTTTCTGCATCACAGTTTGAGGGAATATGAATTGTAAGTCCTGCTCTTTAGAAAAGGCAACTCATGTAGCACCTAGCAGACAATAATAGAGAGAGACATTAGATTACATATAAATTTGACATTTTTATCCTTTTTTTTAAATTCCCTTTTTGGGGGCTAATCTCAAAATAGTTACTAGTTTCTGTAGTAAGTTTCTACTCAAAAAAGAAGGGGGAGAGGGAAAAGAAAAAAAAATCTATCAATATTTATTTTACCACTCTTATTCAAACTGATTAGTAGTACCTCCAATTTACACATCATGACAGAATCATGTGCCAAAAAATAGTAGCAAAATCAGAGTGATATTCCAGGAACAAAATCTCAGTCCTTTTAAGTGAACTCTTTCAGAGTGTATTCTTGCTTCCTTTGTCACAACAGTGAGATATGTCATTTATACTCAACACCTTCTTGACAGAGAGTTAACTCCCCTATAGGAAATGAAACTGCTTAACTAGCCTCATGGCTGAAACTTAATTGATAAAGAAAGAACATAAGCCTCAGAAGTGAAAACTTGTATCAATAGCCTATCATCTCTGTCTTGGAAGGATAAGAAAGTTGGTTAAGTTGTTTATACAAAGGGCTTAACAATAATGTCGTAGAGCTACAACAACAGAAAGTAGTGAGGCTTTTTGGAAGATGTAATTAAATATTAGTTAGTTTCTATAGCAAAAATAGACTATTTGACTTACTATAACGGAGCATAGGATTTTAGACAGAAGTGTAGAATGTTTTACCTTTAATAATAATAACAATGCACTTTTTGTCATAGAGAATGAGGTAACTTAACTCTAGAGAATATCTACTAGTGAGGTTCAAGATGCTTGTAAATTGGTTGATAAGATTGTTTCAGCATCAACTGTTACACATAGTAAAGTCTAGCAGTTTTTCAAGGTCCTTTCTTAAAGCATGTGTGTAATTCCTAGAGCTTTTTGGTGATACTCTCTTATTCAAAATTGGCCTGTAGGACGTTGACCAAAACCATTCTTTAGAAAGGAGCTGTTGAAAAAAAAAAAAAAAAAAAAAAAAAAGACATTAAAAGCAATATTGTGTATTTAAATTTTCAGTTTTCAGAGAGTTTGTTAAAAAATTTTCAGTTAACCCTAAATCTTTTCTGTTCTTTTTCATTATAAAACACAGTATCTACTCTACATACAAAACACAGTATTGAAAACTCTTGAGAACAAACCAAACTATGAAAATTTCCATCTTCCAAGATTTTTTTCCACAGCAGCATTCAACAACCTATAAATTGTAAGACCAAGGCGACTTCTGTTCTTGATATCACAATCTTGTCTTCACCTAGAACCCACGCTTTCCAAATCAATTAACATTGTCACAACCACTTTTCTGCTGTACAAGAGACTTCCTGAAACTTTCTTCTGATTGAAAGATAAGTGTAATTCAAGTTGTTTCAAAGTTATACATAAGTTTCATTTGTACAGCACTCAACTTGTTTGTTAACTTCTGAGAGCAAGTAAAGGAAGCCAACTTCTCAGATTGATAGGCCATATCATAACAGCCTACAGTTCTTCTGTTCGGACTTCTATAAATACAAAAGAGACTGGGCACCAAAAGCATGGTTTAAAACTATAAAACTGGCGCTTAAAAACCTGGAAGAATGAAAAATGTTGCTGAAGTAGTGTATGAGAATCTTGACAATAGTTAATAAAACATACATTGATTTTAATAGCTTCAGACTTGCATTTAACATTTTTCTTTTATCACGAATGAACTATACATTTACTAATATTTATTTTGATTTAGTCATAAATTTACAATAGTAAAATTATGGCTCAGCTCTTCAGGTGGTGTAATGTAGACCTGATATTTTAAGAGAATTCAGTTATCCTACCTGAGGATATGGCCTAAAATTAATCGATCTTATTTTGTAAGCATTAGACTATGTAATAGTTTTAGTAAAGTGGAAAGATCATTACTTTATGGAAAACAACACTTTCTCCCGTTTGACCTGTCTTGTCCCATTATTATTGTTTTATTTAAATTATGCAAACATATAGCTGATGCTTTTGGTTTTAATATCAACCTAACTTTTAAGTGCTATACAAGTCCTAATTGTCTCTATTCACTGGATAAATTTCACAGAAAAAACAATATTACGGTACTTCTTAGGACTGGTACACTAGTCTATCTATAACCATTATGAACAGAATTCCATTAATAACATAGTAGAATCCCTTTTCATTTAAAATCTGCTCATTATCGCAATATTGCACAGGAATAGATTTTACTGAATATAAAATTCACTTTCAAAGACATCATTTTGCCTAATGAATGGAAATAAAGGCCATAGTCAATCTTGCCTTATTATACTTTAATTTTAAATTCACTTAAGTATGGCTTTTGAATGATAAAACTTATTTTCAATATTGAGTGTCAGCTGAGACTATAGAGATAACATCACTGTTACCAATACTAATACTATTAAGATAACTGTTTTTGTGTGCATTACAATATCACCAAGGATCCCAGGTGATAAAAAGATATGGCAATAGGAACTGCAGGTCCTTAAAGTGAAAAACAACTTAGGTCTCCAGAGTGTTTTGAGGTTAAACAAACAAGGATGGAAATCTCCTATAGCAGGTGAAAATCCAACACTAGTCTCAAAGCTACTAAGCTTAGTGAAATAACTAATGCAAATCAAGAAGTTTTGGCAGGAATGAGCATCAGTGCTAAACCCCAGATCTCAGAACAGTGCATATCTTAGACACAAAATGCTTATCTCAGGAAATGGGCTGAGAACACACAGAAACAAAACAGTGCTTTTATATGAAGAATATCTTTTAGAATGTCCTCTTTTCTTGCTTATGTTGATTGTTGTCAAAACCAAGGATGTATGGGCTCTCTCCCAGAATTTTTCAGAAACGGAGTCTATGATACAACAACAATCAGGAAATGATTTAAGCATTCATTTAACTGGAAGGATATGATATAAGGATATGATATATCTTAGTGCTATCACTAAGATATAACCACATATTTAAATACTTTCTTTAAGTGACATTACAAAAACTAGGTATACATTGGAAAATAAGACACTCCTATGCAAAAAAAAAAAAAAAAAAAAAAAGGAAAAAACTTCTTTACATAATATTTTTTGATTGCTTGTTTAGTTCAAACATGGTGGAAATACTGCCTCTTGTGCTGCTGTGCTGCAATTTGGAAAAGACTGAACCTATACTATTGAATCACACAGTGCAGTTAATACTGCTTATTAAAATAAGAAAATGTGTTTTTCTACTTCTGACAGTAATTATCTTCTGAAATGCTCTATCCATTCAAGTTACAGTGTAAAGTTTGTTACGACTGCTACATTTACAGCAGAAGATCATCATCAAGGGAAAGGAAAGGACAAAATAAAACCTACTGTAATGTTACTTGGCAGATAATAAAACATCAGATATAGGAGTATCTTAAGAGCAGTTAGTAAATAACAAAGCCAAAACAGGCTACCTTTAAACAAGTAAAAAATGCAAGAAAGAAAAAAAAAACTTTATCTTTTAAGTTCTGAATTGTTAGGAGGATGAGGCCCAATCTGTGTCTTAATATACACCAATGTGGCTCCACACCTGCCGTGCTTCTCCTCCAGCATCCACAAGCATTGAGATCAAATAGGATTGCCTACAGTGAGGTCATGTGAGTTTCTGGCAGCAGTGAACTTGTGTCCAATTCTTTATTCAAAGACAACTGTCCACAAAATCTGAATATTCCAAGCAAACATGACTGCTATCTGGAATGGAAACTGATTATATCTGGCCATGTCAGTTTAATGAGGAAAAATATATGAATAACATGCCGTTTGCTGGGAGACTGCACTTACTGTTACCAAGTTTAATTTTGTACTGCATAGCACTGTAATTTTAGAAAGTTTTATACCTTAAGTGTTTTGCCTAGGTACTGTGGATATTTACACCTCATCACAGAATGGTTGAGGTTGGACGGAACCTCTGGTGATCATCTCATCCAACCCCCCCTGCTCAAGCAGGGTCACCTAGAGCACGTTGGAAAGGAACCAATTCCTTTCTAAATATGGCATGAAAGAGTGGTCCCAGCTCATAGCTCTACTTCACAGCCTAGAGGGCTCCACCGCTATAGGGTTTAGTCTAAAACTCAGTTGACAGAGGTTTAATAGGGACTAAGGAATGAGCTTACTTTATTTTTTCTACTACTACTACAGGGGTGATCAGACGGACAGGTCAGATAGATATTTGGTGGCAAAATGGTGACCTCTTAAATTGCCTTACATAATTCTCCAAAGCCTGTTTGTTACAGACATTAAGCCCATCTATGTAAAGACTTTTGTTAGCATAGTTACATCCTACAGATGCATCTTTTGAAGCACTTCACTAGAGAGCTATTTAAAGAGTTGCACAGGTGAAATTTATAATGGTATAGACTAGGTCTAAAATTAGAAGAACTAAAATCAACTTCAGCATTATATGTTGCTCATTGTTATATCTCCCTGTTCTTTGCTTTTGAAATGAAAGAGTTTGGGAGCAGGAAATGGCTCTTCAGTTTGTATTTATGGTGGTTGACGTTGGCAACTGCTGTCATTGTATCACAAATACGTACATAAGAGTCAGACAGAATCTTACAATACACATTTGCTGTATAGAGGACCATAGGAAGCCATCTACAGCCCATAAATCCCATGTTGATGCATTCAGATACAATTTCAGTCTATTCCAATGTGCACTAAAATGTCTGATGGGAAGTTCTACATTTATCATCTTCCAGGAAAGTGGCACACTTTAGTTTACTTCTAAACCTTAGTTTACAGGTAAAAAAATTACCAGCTCTCTCTGCTGCAAGATAAACCAGAAATCTGAAAAATCAGAACATTTCTAAGTTCTTTTCTCTTTCTACCCTTTTTCAAATCACAGCTAACAATGAATTTGTCACAAGTCACATTACATCCCCAGAGATACATGAGCTTTCCTGTTGCCTCTGAACGTAGAGTGAAGCAGAAAGGCTTGCAAAAATAGTACAGAGCTCAGAATCTAGCTGAAGACAAACAGGGCCTAAAATTGCTGTGAACTAAATTTTATCAGTGTCCGCATTCTCTGAAAATGTTTAGGAGTTGGAGTGGCCTTTAGTTTTTTTTTTTTTAAAAAAAAAGATGATTGTGAATGAAATTCAATAAACTAGCTTCAGCTAAAAATAAAGGCTTTCCAAATGTCATAATGTGTCATTTTAATGTTTTAAAACGAAATATTTTCATTTTTGTTTTCAAATGGTATTTGTCACTTCAAAATTGAAATCATTACTAAAGGAAAAGCTTAATAAAATGGAGCTTAATAAAACACTCCTTTTTGATCAAATGGAATGTTTCTCCCTAGTGAGTGTCTTAGTCACCAGATTGAGGAGTATTTTGGGTTATAGTACTCCCAACATCTCCCGAGGTGCTTTGCACAGCTTGTCGAAATGTTAATTGCTCAGAGAGAAGAAAAAAAAAAGGATTCATCTGCCTTATGCTTAACTTATTTTGAAGGAGGAGGAGCTAAGTACTGAAAAATATTAAGTGAAACTCAGCATTCTGGTGTCTTGGGCACCAAGATACTCTCGAAGACTTTAGAAGAACTGTAATCGAGTCTTGTAAAAAATCTTAAAGTCATTTTTAGTCACTTTTATGTATGCCCCAATGCAGTTCATGTATTAAAAAGATACTTTATTGTAGTGACAAAAGCATAGGCAGCTAAACATTTCATGTGTCCCCAATACCAGACAACAGATTTTTGAAGGTCAGCACCCAAACTGGGATATAATTTACTAAATTTCATCTAATTCCCTTTGTCGATCTAGCCTTTATAGATTCTGTAAGCTTATGTGGAATGTGAGAACATCTGGCTCACTAAGTTACTTGGTTAAGGACTATTCAGTATAAAAGAAATAACAAATAGCAAGGAAAGTGATAAATTAAACACACACACACATTAAGGAATGGGGGATGAAGGAGACAATAGTGAAGACCAAAGCTCTTTCTGCACCAGCTGATAGACCATTAAAAGAAATAACCAGGTGTAGCCTTGAAGAGGGTAAACCTCAGCTTTGCAACCGCTAAGAAGAGGGAAACATGATTTATCATGGGCATATGCAATATTTGAGGAGGCTTATAGGACCCTGTGAAACTTCTTATAGGATTTCAGAAGGGGCTTGTGGGATTATGTAAAACTTATTATGGGATGTTTAGGGGAAAGGCCAAAGGCCCCCAAAGGGAAGGATGGCTCTACCTGCAACAGTCTGTGTGGCCAGCTGTGCTGGTGCCCCCTGGGAGCACATATGCATGTGTGCCTCTGCCCCACTACTGGCCAAAACCTACAGATGGGAACAGTAGCAGCCTCATCCATCTGGCTGGGGTGGAGAGACCTCCTGGATCTTGGAGTTCTTCAGCTGGCTGGGCTTCAAGGCCAGGGAGGAGGGATCTCCTTTCCCTGGCTGCTGGATTCAGCAGCTCTCTTAGCATCCTTAACAGCAACACACTTAGCCTTTCTTAGACACTCCTGATTTTTTCTCCCCCTGAAATCTCTATGGATAATGAGAATATCTGTATATTCACCACATCATATAAAAATGCACACAGAGTGGAAATTTTCCTAATGCAAGATATAAATCCAAGGGGAAAAAAAATGAAATCATTTAACACAAAATTGCTTATTAGAGAGCTTAGACCAGTATTAAAGTTCTACAAGCTACAGATCACTCTGAGCACAACGTACCTTTTTTCAAAAGCTGGATATTTCTATTTAATCTATCAATTATTAATTATCAGTTATTTTTGTGTATTCAAGTTTAAATTTATCATCCCAATAGGAAACATTCAGAGGTTAGGTTAAGGAAAAATTACTAACTGCTTACTTCTGGGTAAAAAAGTGGCATTTTTTTGGAATTGTATGAATGTTTTGCATTCCCACTTAGTTCAGGTAGGTTTGAATGCTTAAGAAATAAATCTGGTTGCCTATGATAAATATTAAATTCTTCAGTGTCAACACTGTACTGAAAGATTCATAACATTTCATTCTGAAGAAGTATTCTAAAGAAAATCAGCATTGTGTAGCTCATTCTGATGTGTTTTTGACCATTTAAAAGTGGAAATTTAAAGGATCAAGTCTCTCAGTGGCAGAGTACGCTACTTTATTTAAATTAAAGATATTTGTCAAAGAGAGTAATTCCTAGCTGATATTTTGAACAGTCCATATAGTAATTGCAGGGCACTAGTTCGGACATCAACTGGCAATATGTTGATTAACTTTTTGAGAAACACAATCATTTTATACAGTATATTAAATCAATTGTTTCATTCTGAGGAGGAACAAAATGTCATAGTGAAACAATTAGGTTGTAAGTGATGAAATAAATTGATTAAGAATGTATTTGATCATAAAATCTCATCTTTCATAACATATTAATGAATTATTGTCAATAGCCATACTTATTCATTATAGACAGAGTTCTAGTTTTGATATGGGAAGTACTGCAATGTATCATACCCTTAAAATTTAGCATTTTTCTGGAAAGGTGAATTAACTTGCATTGATTTATATTCCCTTGGGATTACATTTAGCATATTTTGAGTAATGTGATTTATTTATTTGATTATTGTAATTAAGCAAAGCAGTATTCATTTTACAAAAGAGTTTGGGACTTAATACTCATTAACCTCAAAAATAAATCAGTCATTTCAAAAAGGACATTTTAAATTATCACTCAGATCTCTTGAGGTATCAGCTTCAAAGAATACACATCAGACTAACCTCTGTGTGTAGATTTTGGGGTTCGGTACTGTGATTTTTACAAGTCACTCCTGGTGAATAGGGAGCCCCAGCTTTAAACATCACTTCTGCCTCTAAACAGTAAGTCCTAAAGATCTGCCTGCTCCTGCACAGTCGATGTTAAAATACAAATCATATCAGTATAATGTAGATAAACTATAGCATACAGGAGATCCTTAAAGAGTGTCCTTGCCTCTTGTACAGTTTCTGTCCAGACTACTTTCCCTAGATAGTATAAAAGATGTCTTTATTCCTCTCCAGGCCCAACTATGTTTAAAAGAACACATCCCAGGGTGGAAATTATAATCTTACTTTTCATATTTGTCCTGAACAGTTATTAGTTACAGAATATTAATAAGTTATATTCCTCCTCCTTAAATTTAGTCTCTTGGTTAAAACAGAACCAAGACACAGTTATCTATATCTATTAATCCGCAATATCACATTATTTGTAATTTCTTAGGGGTTTCTGCAATGCTACTTTCAACTTGCACTTTCAATCCAAATATCTCAAACATCTTTGTGAACACTGTGCTATTTAGATTCAGCTAGCTTTTATGTTTTTGAAGTTTAGGGCTAGCGAGAGGAAAATTGAAAAGGTTAAACATTCCTTGCCAGGATTCCTTCGTAACATTACTGCCGGCCTTCACGTTTGAGCTGAGCTGTGCTAGCAACTAGTGCTTACAGTACCGGCACGCCTGTGTGATCGGCAAAAAGAATCAAAAGTTCCTGGCACTGAACCAATTGACTTGGGTTACCCTTGAGGAATGTGAAATAATGAAAGAAGTCCAAAGAACATTGGATTTCTTTTATATCCTGGAATAAGAGGCACTACAAAAATTACAGAAATACAAGAAGAAATAGGAGACAAAATTTGAACTTCAGTAGAGAGACTGAACACAGCCCATATGTGAACGTAGGGGCTAAATTCAAGTGTCATGCCACATCAGTTCACTAAATAGTAGTCTGAACCTACCTGGCCCCAGGGATAGAGACACTTTTGAGGATACAAAAGGAGGGAAGCTCATGATTCCCAAATTTGCATAACATATCTTTCTTGTTATTATGTGACATTAGCGAGTTATATGGTTCCTCAAAGAGAAACCACAGTGTTGCACTGGAAACATGCTACAGTGATTGTAGCAGAAGAACAGGAGACAAGTATGTAGGAGGTATCCCATTTTATTTATGACAGATCCATACTAGAATTATTAGTATAGAATTAGAAAGGTCATGAAGACCCTACCCTACTGTTGCTCATGACCATGTTACACAATCCTTTTCATAAACCAAGCAAATTCTGTTTTTAAAATACATCACTGTTTTGTATTACTCATTCCTTCTGGAAAGCTATTCCCCACCCTGAACATCTTTTTGCCTAAAAAAAATGGAGAATGATTAATATCTAAATTACATCCTAAATTAACATCACATTTTTCACTATTTTCAAGAGTCACTCTGATTAATCAGTCTTAATATTCCGTGAAAATTTAAACACAGAGAGCTGAGTTTAAGATGTTTTAAATGTATGCTAGTTTTTATTTTGATTCTTTAGCTCTAAAGAACACTGTTCACAATAGCACATTTTTCTTTAACACACCAAATAATGCAATGTGATTCATAGATTTTGGTGCAATATGTAGTTCATTAGAGATAGCCCAAAGAGATGGCAGGAATGGAGGGAACCGAACACGTCCTTAAAAAGAGTTCACATTTCTAGCTAAATAAGAACAAAAATTGTTCTAAAGCTTTCACAACTTTGAAAGATTTAGATCTAGCTAGAATTGCATTAGTTTTTGGCAGTGATAATGTTCACAGTAAGAAGAGATCAGTTAATTTATAGTCCTCTGCTTACAGAAATGTTTCTGCTGAGCAAACAGCAACATAACAAATGTATACAATAATAATGTCTTTTGCACTGCTAGTCAGTTTAGCATCTTTTCATCTAACAGTCAGTCCACAAGCTAACCAATATCTATGTTATGAACCACCCTTTTAACTGCTATAACACAGAATCGCATCAATTACCATTCACAACAAACTTGGTGAAAAAAATCTGGACAATTCCTGTAGGTGCATACTGCACACTCTAATCAAATGCAGTTGGCAATACCTTTAAGCTACTTCAACGACAGAAAGCACTCACATTACTGACACTAATGAAAAGCAGTTATGGGATTTCAGTTTGATACTACCAGCTTCTGACATTTTACAGAGATAAAAGGTAGGTAATACAAAATCCTTAAAGAAAAATAAAACAATTCATGTTATTGCAGAAGCCTTCAATTACAGCAAAAAAAAAGAAAAAATATGGAAAAAAAAAAAAGGAGGGGAGAGGGGGGAAAAGGGGGAGGAAGGGGGAAAGGGGAAAAAAAGAGGTGAAGGGGGGGAAAGCAGGGGAAAGCAGGGGAAAGGGGGGGAAAGGGGGAGAGAAAAGAGGGAAAGGGGGAAAAGGAAGAGGAAAATGGGGGAAAGGGAGGGAAACGGGAGGAAAAGGGAGGGGGAAAGGGGAAAAAAAGAGGTGAAGGGGGGGAAAACAGGGGAAAGCAGGGGAAAGGGGGGGAAAGGGGGAGAGAAAAGAGGGAAAGGGGGAAAAGGAAGAGGAAAATGGGGGAAAGGGAGGGAAACGGGAGGAAAAGAAAAAAGGAGAAAAAGGAAAAAAGGAAGAAAAGGGGGAGAAAGGGAGGGGGAAGGAAAAAAGGAAAAAAGGGGGAAAAAAAAGTTTTATTTCATGTAGCTCTCTTCCAAAAGCATCCAGAACTGAGCTGGAGCTGACAGGACAGTCACTCACAAATACAGAAACAGCAGAGACAGGTTCGCTGCTCCCTCAGTGTGACACAAAGTGATTTGAGGAAGCTGTAGTTCATAGACGGAAAATTGGTTCCTCTCTTACATGAATAGTGCCACATTTACCTAGCTCTCAGGAATATAATTTAGAACTAGGATATCAATATATCCTGAGGCTGACACGGCCCTCTTAGCTGTCAGCGGGGCATAAGAAAGAGCAGCCCAAAATCCCTCTGTATTTTACACTTGCCAAGTTACCCAAATGCCTGCTCATATCCCCTTCAACTATTTCATAGCCGTTTCTGTTTTCCTCTATGATCATACTTTTGTAGACTCAGAAGTTACTTCTCCCAGTCAGCTGCTGGTACTCACTTGCTATTGTCCCAGAACTAGCATTTAGGACAATTAGAGCTGTTTGCAAACCGATTGTGGTGACAATGTGCATCATTAGTGCAAAAGCAATGATGATGGCATGAGCATTGAACATCACTGAAATAATCACACAAAACATAGTGATATTTAATCAGCAATGAGAGGCAAAACAGTTTAGGAAGAGATACAATGTCTTCAAATGAGTCTTGGAAATTGCGTTTTATTTTCTAAAAAGTATAGTGGAGTACAGCAACACCCATTCAATACAAACCCAGGGGACACATCTCCTGCAGCTGATCTGTGCACATAAGTAAAAACAGTAGTCTGACAATGAATTTCTAATCAGTGGCCTCCTTACTTGCCACAGATGTTATGTGTAGCATTTTCTGCATATTAAAGATGAGCCTTATCTGTGTTTCTGAACGTATTAATAAAAAATATTAGCCTTAACAATGGAACTTCTAAAATAGGAATAAAGATGTGCATCAGGGAGACTGAACATAAACCTATTGCCTTTCCAAATGTCTTTTCCTATATTGCTTATTGAGAATAAACCAAATCTCTTTTATATAATTGTCTGTAACTGCCTTTTACTCTTCTATTATGTGAAACGTTTTTCAGTCAGGAGGACAAAGCTAAAACCTCTATCTGCAGTGAGCTAGTTCCCATTCCTGGTTTAGCAAGGAAGTCCCTATATATTTACCTAACATAAATCCAGACCTGTAGCTCTGTTGGCTCCCATTAAGCCTGAAATATTAAAAAAAATCTTCCAGCATAAAGAATTTACATATCCCTATAAACTCCAGAACACATTATAAGTAAAGGTTCAACAAAAGTAATTAGGTAACACTGTAAGCCATCTGGGTTAATATTCCAGTGCTTACTCAATCTGGGCACAGCTGAGGTGGTGAGGTGATGAAGCCACAGCATGAAGAGGAAGGAGAATAGTGGCATATGCTAAAATACCTTCGTTCAGATCCAACAAAGAATCTGTGCACAAAAGCTTCTCTGTTTTTCTTTTCAAGAGAATAGGTTGGTCAAAAAAAAATAATAATAAAAAATACCTTCTCCCTACTTCTCAAACCATACTTCACTTAGACTTACAGACACAATAATGCCACTACTACATCACATTTCAGACATATTCAAACTATTTCTTTAAGTGAATACACATAATCATTAGGGTACAGTGTCATCTACAAAATATCCCAGACTAATCGTCACAGTGCCTGAAGTCTATCTTAGTTTTGCTGGCAAAATTCCCATAGCTTTCAAATTTCTTCTAGTGGAAACAAACACAATAAACTTTTCATAATCATCGCTATTAAAGCTTATATCCTGTATGATTCATGGACATCTTCTGTCTTCCCTTGTACAACCAGATCAAGCATGCATACTGAAGCTAGTAGTCCTTAGCTTAATAGAAAAGTGTCAAAACTAAGTTGACATGTGGAAGAACTAGCTAGACATAAGTCTCTCTTCCAGTCTCAACTGATACCTCTCAGGTGACTGCAAACTATTCAACAGATTATTAGGTAAACTTAAATGGGGCTTCTCTGTTTTATTTTGTTTTGTTTTCCTTTGGAAAAAATTATTCCTCATCCATTTAAATAGGAATCCCAAAGAGTTTACATTTAGGTGCTTTTGCACTAAAGGCAAAGATAAAACCCTTCTTCTTGGACTGCCATTTCTCACCGCTTGTTATTCAGTAGTTCCCTGCACTTCTTACGAGCTTTTGTGAATCTCATTCTCCAGCCATAAGAAATTCCAGGAAAGGAAACGGAAACCATAAGACAGTGAGAACTCAAGGAACATAAAATAAACTTACAAGAGTCTAGCTAGGACCTCTCTCCTGCAGGAAGCAGTTTTAGAGCATGCTACAATCGTTAAAGGTTACTTAACCCCTGAAAATAATCTCTATTTTATATGCATTTGCATTATACGATCAGTCGATTCACTGCACTCAGGATCCCTCAGTCACATCCTGAAAGTAAGCTGCAATGGTGAGCTGTAGGAGTACTGAGTTTTGTGGTTTCAAAGATCTGTATTCCAAAACTGGGAGTAATTTCATGCAGGATAGGTACAGTGGTTTCTTTATCCTGTGCCCATCGCAGCAACGACCCTGCTGACCATAAAACAGAAGCTGAATCGTCCCAGTATATTGCCCATTGTTTTAAGATAAGATGAAATTGTCAATTTACCTTCACATGCCATTGCAATATCACAGGGAATTTATTCTTGCTTTTTTTCAGCCAGATCCCATATTCCACCTTGTGAACTGGTATTACTTTATTCTCAAAACGTATGTGACATTTTGACCACACCTCTACCATCTGTTTTAGTCGCACTAAACAGCTCCCCATGGTTTCTCAGCCAAGTGGTGCAGAAAGTTCACAGCCATGCTGGTTGAGTCCATGCCCTTTGACAGAGATCACATTCATACTTAATATTGCAAGAGTGCTCCATGGTGGGAGAAATATCCTCTCATCCTTTTTACTTAGACAGCACAAGCCCCAACAGTATGAATTTGACCCCCCAGCTCAACTGGGAAGTCCTGAGCCCTGCTGAGGTAATTTTTACTAATTGTTACAAGCAAAAGGATTCAAGTCCAGCATGAATCACGTTTGCACTCTACTCAAAACTTGCATCAGTCAAGGACAGTGCTCTGGTCTGGCACTGGCCAGATATCATATTATGCCATGCTAACATCATTGTTTCTTTATGTATTACAACTAGTGGGATACAAAATCATGTAAATATAATCAAAATGCACAAATTAATCTGTAACATATATATTTAATGGTAAAATATATCTGAAGAGAAAATTTATAACGTATTCTAGTCTGAAATAGTCTTACACAAAAATCAGAATATCTTTTTTTGTAGGAAATTCAAAATACGTAATTTTGTACTGATTCAGTATGAAAGTAAGTTCTGAAACATTAAGAGGAAAATGTATAGCAATTATGAGGGTCAAGTAGTTCTGAAGAAGAATAATTCATCTTTTTCTTCCAGTAGAGAGGGGCTGAAGAAGTTGCAACATCAACATTGCAGTGAAAACAATAACATCTCTCAATTACCATTTTTCGTGAGCAGTGAGGACACGGTTTTCGAGTAAAATAAAGGGCTAAAGGTCCTCAGCCAAATTATTTTGCTAGACCATAAAGCAAATGTGAACTAAACTGAAAAAGAACAGTTTATTCCTTAGCCATAGTCAACATAAGTCTCAGTAAGGATCATTTAAGGATGAAGCAGGCAAAAATACAAAACAGTTTAAATTGCTATACTTGTTTCTGAAATAAACATTATAGATCAGTAGCTCAGAAACTCAATATTTAAAAACAATCCACCATAACAGCATAAAGACCCTAAATCTCATCACTGAAAACTGTCTGCATCACTGAAATCTCTGAGAGCCTTAGGTCAAAAGAATAAGTAATAAAAGCAGTAGAATGGAAAAAGTAATAAACTTCTTTCCCACTTACCGTCAAAGTCACAGAACAAAACACTCAAGAGTAGAAAAAATTCCTGTAAGATGGTAGAGAAAACCACAGCACCTTAATACTAACCAGTGTACCTGGACAGGACTATACTGAACAAAAGTTGTATCAAACTGAAGCAAAATACAAAGTTCTAATGAATGACTGTGAAACAGAACTATTTAGACTGTCTGCTTACCATTTTCATACTTCTTCATGAGTGAAAAGACATCAAGAATTTTTAAAATATAGCTGTAGTTTTTATGTCATTTCATAAAAAAATTCAAGCTTTGCCAGTAAGTTACTATGTAAAAAATATCACTGAAGCTCAGTAACCAATTCTGTAAATAGTGAATTATGATCTTTATCTTGAATGTATTCCTTGGATTTTAAACACTTGCATTCTTTTAAATATAACTATATTTAAAAATAGATTTAGCAATGTACTTTTCAATTAGATAGTATTATCCAATTCATCTCCAAGGCCCTGATTAAACAAGGTATTTAAGCACCTGCCAGTGAGATAAGCTTAAGCTAAGTACACGTTTAAATACCTTGCTGAGCTAGCATTTCAGTTAATATGCATCACTAAACATTAGCAAATCAACTACTGTACTTTATTATGGAGCTGATTCCTTTCAGTGTTGGGGAAAAGTGATTTTTTGGTTCCCACCATGATGCTATATGTAGTTAAGTAACCTCACATAAGTCGAATGCCTGAACAGGCAGTGAAACAGCAGTAGTCTTGCACAGCACGCTGGCCCAGGAGCCTTAAAGAGAGGTAGCCATTTATATCTTTGACTTTCAACCTGTGCTTAAGCAGTGTGACTCCTCCTTACTCCCACGAAAGCATTATCACAAGACGATATCCTCTTATGTCACTAGAACTACACAAATATTTCAGTGCTAAAAGCAGGTAGCTGGCACTGACCTCAGGCAGCTTCACTCTGGGAAAGGAAAACTTCAGCTTCTCCACACCAAACTCACAAACTAATGTACCTTGCAGTCTCCTCAGGTAAACAAAAAACATGACGTTGGGAAATTTTGATGTTTTGAGCATCACCTCCCAGCAGAGTAAGCACAGAAGTCTAATTTAAGATGAAGAGTTAAGATTCTAGCTGTTAGGTCATACCATAATGTTAACAATTACACTAAGCTCCTCACATTTCTCCTGAAGATCATACCTATACTATTTCTTCATAAGTTAGCATTTTAATGATTATTTGCATTTTTAAGTGTATACTTTTTCTCTGCTAGTAACTTTATATCCTAAGCAGATTGCTTGTATTTAAATGTAATTAAGGTGACTAACCCCTACATAGCATTGCAAAACATGAAATTATTGAACAAGAAGTAGCTTACCAGAGAAAAGCAAGACAAAATAGTATATAAAAGTATATAAAAGAAATGCAAAATTAGAGATGATTATAAACCTATTCATTCTGCTTTTTCCAAGCTATGTGAATAATTAATCAGTGAAAATGTCATATCATACAAATGATGCTATTGTTCTGCTATATATTCTCTTCTGCTCTTTTTAAAGGTGTGCAAATATATTTGGACTGGGTTATTTCTAAAAGCTTTAGGATTAGTGGAAAAATGTAAAGAATGTAAAGACAGACTTTTTCTAGTGAGGTTAGACTTGCAAAAAAGTTAATGTATACAACCGCAAGGTTTCTCTGATAGCAAAGAAGACATTCATGATTGCATAGAGAATGTAACAGACTTCTACTATTTGAGCTTATTGAAACAACAGCAAAATTGACAGAGACTACCATGAATAATCCTTTGTATACTAACCTCCTAGAGCAACAGAGTTAAGTGTATATGTGGAATTTGCAAATGTGCACATGCGAGTGCGTATTTGGTTTTGCTTGCCCAGAGAAAAGGTCTCAAGGATCTCTCAAAGTATTCTGATTTTGCCAGGATATACTGTGAGTCTTTTAATCTTTAACACCTCAATAGATGTTTAATTTTCTGTCTTCCTGTTCATAACTCATATGTACTGAACTTTTTTTTAAATTCAAGTCAAAGAGCAGGGCAGAAAAAAGGTCAGATATAAGGATTCTTTCAAATGAATATTGTGCAGAATATGCATCCTGATCTTTACACATACTTTTCCTGGACCTGATCCAGAGTCTATCATATTTAGAGGAGAGACAACTATTACTTTCATTGGACGCATTTATCTGACATTACATTATGTTTAAGCTTGAAATAAATTTACAGTGACACAAGACACCATCAGACTATGGCTTTTGTCACAGACCTTTTCAGAGGAAAGTTGGAATTACTGACATCTAAATAAAGGGTAGATGAGGACTCTAATGCTTGGAAAGAATCAGAGGCAGCTGGAATAACTGTAACTGATGGATGTTTCTGCTAGAACGGTCATTAGTGAAATCAGAAGTGCCACTGACATTTAGCCTGTCATTATTAGGTTTTCAAACCAACAACTTAATAAAATATATGTTTTAGTATATAAAGTTTAAATCACAAGCCTCAATTCTTCTAGAAAAAATAATGAGAGAGAAATTCTGTGGCCATAAAATATTCTGAATTCTGAACATAAGAAAGATATTTGCACTTTCCTCCTGTTCCTTCATCCATATTGATTTTAGTAAGGACACTCACTTTATTATTTATGTCCTGTTTTTGTCAAGCAAAAAAGCATCCAGCATCAGTAGTTTTCACAGTGACGTCTGTTAAGGTCAACGTGCAACTTTACAGCAATATCACAAAAGAAAAATAGAAGGAAAAAAAGTGAAAGTCTAGAAGAAAAGTCTTGCATAAAACTTTTCCAAAGTTTTTTTGAAAGTTTTCAAAGTTTTTTTCCCCTGATATCACCAAATCACCACAATACATATGTTGATCAGGTGTAAAAGGAACATGAACTCAAGCAGGTAGTGACGGATCTGCTTTGAGGTTAAGGGAGAAATGCCATCACTGCTCTGAGGGCAGCACAAGGAGTGTGGAGCAGACCTGGAGGACTGAGACAAGAGTTTGGAGCCAGTCAATTTTGAAATGGAAAGGAGATCTTCTTTACAAGAAAGCAATGGCAAGACAGGGCTAAGTCATCATCACAGGAACAGTGAAGAATAATCAAAAACTATCTGACAAGCCAGTGTCTCTGTGTGGACTTCTATAACTCCTTCCCCAAGCCCAGTCCAAACGTTTTGTCCCTGCCATCTCAAGCCAAGCTCTTGAAGTTCCCACCTGCCAGGCTGTACCCTGCTACAGAGTAATGACTGCACTGGGGTAAGGCTAGTGAATAAAGAACAGGAAACCCTGCTGTGCTTAGTAAGTGAAAAATAAAGAAGTAAGAGAAACAAAGCAGCTTTCATTCTACCATCTTAATCAACCAAACTGGACCAAGCCTCCTCTGTACCAATCCTTTCTTTCTATGCCTGCTCAGATTTACTTATTATCTTTTCTTAAGTGGCATTTACACAAGTCTAAAAAGCCACTTGTTCTGCTAAGACTTCTGGTATGTTTTCAGTGGTTTGGCAAATATTATCTAAAATACAGTTTAAAAAATAATTTCTCAAGGTCTTCTGATTTCACTGATGAGACATGGGACTTTTCAGGCAACTCAGGCACAGTCTGGTCATCCCTAGCACATTATGTCCTCCCTTCTAGAGCATCAACCCTGACACACCCCAGAAGGCTCTTTTTTCTCAGCTTTGATGCTCATCAGACATACGAAACAGCACTTCCTGCAATCTGCCTCAGTTTATAACTGACTTTGGGTGTCTTTGGCCCCTCTTCTTTTCTTGTTAACTCATGTAACCTTCAATCTGTGGAGACTCAACTAACAGGTTGGCAACAAGTAGCCATTTATATCTGCAGCAGAGAGAAACTAGTCAGACTGCAACTATACTTAAGCCATTTGCAACAGTTTCATGCCTATGGCTCTGCTGTTCATATCAGAAAACATTCCCACCTTCTAGCATGTAAGTGACAACTGGGAACTTAGATATTTTAGATATTATCAGTCCAATCATAGCACAAAACAATTTGTATTCACGGTCCCTCCTCTTCCAAGACTCAAAGCTAACAGCAGGCAATCCTCATGACATTTTGTTGTTATTTCTAATTTTCTTGTTACATCATATTTCTTCCTATCTTAAATTTCTTTCTTTTTCACACCTTCCCACAGGTATGCAGGTCATGCTCACAGCATTTCACGAGGGCCTAACACCACTTGCAATCAAGCTGCAGATTTTATCTTTGCATCTGATTCAAAGCTCATTGAAACCTGCAGAGAATCCAGCTGTCAATTTGTGCTGCAGAACCATGTTCCAGATTGTTTTTCCTCTGCTATATTATAAGGCATTTTTCTATAATGAGAATTTATTGCAGTTTCCTTTCTGCACATGATTCAGAAGGGCTTGTGATTCATCAGAGAACCATAGATGTTCCAATTATAGTATCCTTATACCCTCTACAACATTAAAAAATATATATATATATACATATATACATATATATATATACCTGACAAGGAATTAGAAAGGTAGGGCAGAAATGAAACCAAGTGAACTATTCAGTAACAATGATGAGGCTGCATTTTAACATCTGTCCACTGACAGAAAAATACAGTTTGCACGTAAGTCTGCAAATCTTTATAAACAAATATAAGACTGTGGAACATAACAACGAAAATTTCATTTCAAAATCTTTGGAAACTGAGGATGCACCCAACTAGTTGCTGTAGCCTGTAACAGGCAATCTTTCCCACCTTATGTGCTACAGGATGGAGGCATCCACTATAGTTTTCTGAACTGAGGCCAGCAATATCTTCTTGTTTCCTTAACAGTCAAAAAACTAGGGAACCATTGCCAAATACCCTGGGAAACATCTCAGGACCTGCAACCTTCACTGACTTTGAGCTGACAAACATTAAAGTTGTATATTTAAATGTTTTTAGTAAATGAAAGCATTTTTTCAGAATTTTGAATGGTGTTTTGGCACCTTCTCAGAGGTTTTCTTTTCTTTATGCATTTGGAATCAGTTTTTAAATATGAAGAAAATATATAAAGAAAAGATATACGTTAAAATCCATCTGGTATCAGTTCACTGTGCAAGACTGTAACAAATAATGAAATTCTTAACTCATTTCCAAGGGGATAATTATCTTATCTCTTTTGTACCACTGATAGCTCATAGAAGCAGGATTTTGCATTTCACTTCTGGGATTTAAAGCATTTTTTAGTTCATCCCAAAACATTTTCTATCTTAAGCAATTCATCATTTCTATGTACCCAAAAGCTATCGTTTTTACTATATTACACAAGTAACTATCATGCGTACACACACAAAATCAGGGTCTTACAGTGTTGCAATGTTCTCTGAACATATTACAATATGCAGTTTTGAACCTAAATAGACATGAAAGAAAAAAAGGAGGGGAGCAAATATATAGCAAATATAACTAAAAATAGTTATAGAGAAATGAAGATTACTCTGTATAACAGTTCCCAATCAAGAACCATGTCTATTCTCTAGATTTTCCAGTCCCAAGAGGTCCCATGGTTTGAAATCTTTTCTCTTTCCATGATTTTTTTTTCCTTTTTCCTTGTGTGCCTTTATCTCTTTGACCTCTGTTTCTCCAATGCAAACAGAAAAAGCCAGTTCCCATAGTTGTTGCTATTAAATGGGAAGACAAAGACTAATGTTTAGACACGAGATGTCCAGATAAATTTCTTTCTACCTCTCCCGCCCTGCTTCTTCATCACTTGTCTTTTTCTCCTATTTAGATGTGCCTATTCAAACCATGATTCCTGTTCTGATCAAAACAGGAGCTTTCACTTCTGTTTCCACTGCCACAGAAGAACATCCTCACGAGCCTTCCCAATCTCATCATTGCATGTTAAAGCGTAGGCTTCAAGCCAGGAGCTTGTTCAAAGGCTGCAAAAACAATAAGCAAAGAGACGAGCGAATGGTGACAGTTTCTAAAGATGGTCCTCCCCTAAAAAACTGCAACTTGTGTCATCTGCACTGCTCGCAGCAACACGCAGCAGTTCGAAAGTGCCCATCGTGTTGCAGAGGAAAACACGCTCTTTTGAAAATAGCTAGAATAAAGCTCTTCATTTGACATCATCTCTAATGAAATCACTCTCCTTTTTCAATTTTAAAGTAACTTTGTGCTTTGTGCGGTATGTAGCCTGCATCAGTTCTTATTTGTATTAAAAAAACATCTGTTAGAACTATTTTATGCTCAGAGCATATTTTATTCTCAAGAGCTACTTTATGCTCAGATGCTGATGTGACACAAAAACTGCCTTTCATCAGAACTGTAGCTTTGCATACTACTGTGTATTCAGGTATTTTTTAACCAAAAGAAGTCCAGAGAAAACAACCTTTTCAAATAAAAATTACCCTAAAAAAATGATTAAAATGTGGTTCTGACCAAAAAAAATGTATTAATCAGCACTAATATTTTTGGAAGATAATTGCACTGTTTTGCATTTACTCTTTTTCTTTCCGTGGCCCTGGTGCTGAAAACATTTATACATTTATGCACATAGGAACATCCACTTATTTGCTGCCAGTCTGACTACTTACAAGGTTAAATTAAACATATATTTGAAACATTAGGTGAAGTTTACAATGCAGTGATATGCCTAGATTAGAAAAATATTCCAGTATCCCTGAGTTAACCTGAAGTAATCTTCTTGTGACAGTCAACAGCAAAAGAAAAAAAAAAAAAAAAAAAAAGGAGTAGCAGAACTCTTCACAAAAAACACTTCTCTTGGAAATTGGCTTCTGAGCACAGCTTGACGTGTATTTCTGCCTGCTAAATAACTAAAGACATTCAAAACAATGTTTTTCTTTCTTTTTTTTTAGCATTTATTTGGTGTCAGTTTAAAAGAACCTTTGACATATTTATAAATTTCAGTTAATGACAGGATTGACTGTATTAAGATATATTTTGTGATTTTCTTGTATTCAGCTGAACCTAGACAAGTTATGCTGATCCTAGCTAAAGCAGTCTTTGCGCAAATGCTACAGAAATCTGATATTGCCTGTTTCTCTTTTATCTGCTTTCCTAAATGACTTGCTTTTCACGTACAGCACATCCTGGGCATGGTGCTGCACACCAGATGTGGGTAGGCCTCCGACAGGCAGCAGGCAGGGAACTCGAACAACAACTCGAACAACCGTCACCAAAGTTATGGCTGCTTTTCTAGACTACATGTACTCGCTGAGGTCATTCAGAATTAGATCGGGAATATTATTCTTCATGATTTTTCTGTTAAATTGAATAGTATTTCTATCCTAACCTCAGGAGAAACTGAGACTGTTTAGCATCACTGAAAACCTGTCCATTTTCCATAGGATTTATGAAAGAAAATAGGATCTAGGAGTTGAAGAAAAGGATTGTAAACTTGAAAATGTTAGTCTCGACTAAGAATATTCCAACTCCAAACATGAATACAAGAATACCAATATTTTTTGTTCCCAGTAGTTTTCGTCTTCAGACCACAAACTCCTCAGGGCACGATATAGCCATAAGAGAAGGTTTGTATCTTGCCTATGCATTTTAGTAAAGCAAATAATTAATTAGATTTCTACTGGGAGAAACACCACAAGCAGTATATAAACTACTGTAATTTTCATCTCTGGGAAAGAATATATTATGATGATCAGAATAGTTATTACAATCTTCTCCCACATAGTTCCTACCGGTCCCCAAAACCCACCTAGGTTTAAGCAGTTCACATCTTTTCTTCTCTTTCTATTTTAAGCATATTCATTTGGTACAGATTTTTTTAACATAAAGTTGTTTTTGCTAATGTCACAAATATTATACCTGGATCTATAGCAAAAGATGACAGAATAAGTATTTAACTTTAATAAGTATTTAACTACATTTTTAATGCTACATTTTTAACAACATGTAAATGAAGCATCTTTTATTGTGCTTAAAGAGTTTCACACTGATGAAGTAGAAAATAGATGTCTAAGTGTAACAGAAATGACCCCAGTAAATCAGTGAAACTTCAGATGGATTAAATATAAATCACACACAAGCAAAAAATGTCTGTTGTTATAAATAAGATTGTGATGAATACTTCATCTGGAACTGCCTTATACATGAATCTAGTTAAGTTGCATGGTTCATTTATATGACTCATACCACGAACCAGGCCAGTTTGCAATCAATAAAATTACTGCCATTAAATACCAGAGGTCATTTTAAGCAGGTCTACCCCTCTCTTCCAATTTTGTTCCATATTCCCCTTCACCACTTCCTTAAACAAAAGCTTTATAATATCCCAAGTGATATCCCATTATCACTTGGGATATTCTCCTGCCATACTCTTTTAAGAGAGCTCAACAGCTGCTGCCCCTTTACCTAATCCCACAAATCCAATACAGCTTTTTATTTTTTTCATTTTTTTTTTTAACTGAAGCACTATCTTATCTATCTGGTGTCATTAATAAATGAAGTCTTTACACGGAAAAATCTAGACCTATGAGTTTATGTGCTATTGCTCTCAGAAATGATTCCAAGGGAAAATGGTATTCTCAGAACGATATACGTAGCCTGGATGTAAACGGTACCTTTCAAATATGGGAAATTAGGGAGGAAACTTTATAGACAAAAGTAGAATTAATAAAGAGTAATATTTTATATCACAATAATAGTCAATACTTGACATCTGAACAACCAAACCTTTCATAAAACTATGCCACTAATAGCTGTTCAGTTTAAACTCTAGGTCATCCAAAACACTTCACTGATCTGCAAACCTCACAGACTAAAAGTAATCATTAAAGGCTGACAGTATAGAACACCTGCAGTTATTTCTTTTCTTTCTTTAAAAGTACACAGAAATGAACTATATTTTTCAGTATATAAAATACTGTCCTCAAAAATTATAATCTAATGTTCACTTTATACCAACGCTATCTCTAGCTGTTCTCCCAAGATTAAAAGCGTGTCTTACGTTTAGTGCCTCTTCTGTACTGGGAAGCGTGGTAGTAACGTAAGACTGAACTGTTGAAACAGCAAGTAGTAAAGACATTCGAAAAATAGTGTTCTACTAACACAATTACACAGCATATTTGGAGGACTTTCTAGGGTTTTTTTGTTTGTTTATTTGTTTTTTTAACTGAATGTATAGGTTGATATATTGTTATTTTTTCCACTGCACATGATGCATATACATATCCCAAAATATTATATGCATCACAGTATCTGTAAATTTGACCAACTGAGCATTTCAGCATTGCTTTTGATGTTTACTCTTCCTACATTTCTCCAATTTTGCAGTGAAGGCATATTACATTAATATATTTTGTATTAAGCACAAATCAGGAGGAATTATTCCTTGTAACACTGTTTAGAACACTTCTGAACCTATCATAAATCTATTAAAGTAATACAAAATTAGCATAACTGAGTTAATACAGTTCTAATGGAATGGAACTAGCACTACTCTTTCTCTTGGCTATAAACAAGTTTTATTTAGAAATACATATGCAACCCTCAGATATGCAATACTCAATCCCAACAGTATTTATATTGCATTAAAATTATCAATTCCATAAAAATAGGAACTTACTATAAATTGGCTGACAGTTTAATCAACAACAATTAGTGCTTCAACGGCAATCATAAAATCTTAATTTTTGCCCTCCTTGGAATTCTGCTTGTCATTGGATAACTCATTTGCAATGCATATTGCTTTGCAAAGTAAATATATCTATATTCATATTAGGAGTGAGGAATATCACAAAACCATGTGCTCAAAACCAATATTTAAATGATGAGTTTAGTTTCACAAGTAGCTCTAGAGAATTACATCAAACACTTATTTTTCATAGAGAAGATCAATGCAATATTGTAAAAAAGTATAGCTGGATAGCATTTATTTATCTGAAGGGTTAAAGATGGAACTGAAGATATTTATGAGTAATTAGTTTATGAGTTCTTTACTAAGAAAGAGCTAAATTCTATCAGATACCGAGCACCAGGGATGTGCACCAGGAGGTGTTCAGTGCTTGCCTACAGCACCAAGGGACTAGGAGACCAGAGTACTATTACCATGAGAGAGGAGAAACAGGACCTCTGATGGGCTATATATGGAGGAGGAACAAAGGGTTTTAGGCAGAAGTGATCTCTTTTATTAAGTCAGTGGATAACAATGAAAAAGAACACATTTTCAGGAATACAATTCCTGCTGAAAGTTAACAACCTATCCTGAAACCCTAAATCTCTTATGGCTATGAAGAAAAGAACATTCCCATGCTTTCAGCAGGTGAAACATATATCTTTTGTGCAACAACACACCTGCAGCATTCCTGCCAGTGACAAGACCTGTTGCCAAACAGTTGGTGTATTTCTTCCTCCAGATGCTCTGTACTTTGTGGCAGTAATCTCTGTCTTGGTGCCAAGCAGTGTGCATGCCAGCTCCTTCCCTCAGGCTGGGTGGCCATGCTCTCCTGTCAACCTCTGTGGCTTTCTGTACATTGAACAGCCAGGTTAAACTGAATGAGCCTCCACAGATGGGTAACTTTCCTTAGATTAATGATAATTTCCTCAGATTTATTTTTGTTTGCATTTGGTTAGAGCTGTAATATGTTCAGTAAGACGTGCAAAATTACACAAGCTTTCAGAGTATAAAGCAAAGATGGCATGAGAACCCACGTTTTACAAGGACTGTGGTTTTGATCTACTCAGTCAGTATCTTTGGAGTGCTCTAATTCTATTTTTAAATAAATAAATAAAATTTTAAGATCTCCTTCTACAAACTATTGGGAAGTAAATGGTATGTAAGCACCACTCTTTTTCTGTCCATAAATCTTTATTCAATAAGTGCGAAGTGTTTCACGATTGAAAATATTGTGTGTTAAAAAAAAAATTAGTATCACCTTGTTGAGTCCTTGTTTCATTTCCAATAAAAGAATATAATTACTTTCTATTTGGAAAAGATGAGATTTTTCAAGGTAGTTTTTGCCATAGGTTTTATTCACCAGAGATTTCATTATGCTCTTGTGGAAGCAAATGACAGGATCTCAGCTGTAGCTGTAACACTGTGACGGAGAGGAGTGAACTGCTTCGACAAGAGCTTCTACCTTCCCTTTCCCCAGCCCAATTTCAGTCACCTCAGCCATAATAAATGAGCTCTGTGCTCATTTCAGCAACAGCGAACAATAAATCACAATAATTCTCCTACTGTTCAGAGAGATTTCAATTCTTAGGAGATTTTTAATCACAGCAGAGAGGCAAGAGTGTTAATGAGGTCTATAAATTACCTTAAAGGAGGGTAATTATGTCCAGTGTTGTAATAAAAGCTGAGACAGCTAATATCATTAGAGCAATTAAACACTTTTTTAAGATTGTGAAGATAAATTAGAATTAAAATATTACTGTAAACAAGGGGGCCATTTATTAT
Source organism: Rhea pennata (assembly GCF_028389875.1). Lineage (NCBI taxonomy): Eukaryota > Metazoa > Chordata > Aves > Rheiformes > Rheidae > Rhea > Rhea pennata. Next base: position 64,290,925 of record NC_084664.1, on the reverse strand, counting down.
TAAGCAATTAATTAGATCGTGGACTCAGTTAATATTGCACTGGTTTAAACAGGTTCTGAGAACTCCATTCAGATTTTGTTGAGCAACAACGAGGCTACATATCACAAGTAGATTATTATTACATTATCATCACATGAATCAATGAACAGCATCTTTACTTACACTCTTAATTAGATTCTGTTTCATGCAATTATTATAATTTCTTCTTAACTAGCTTCTGCTTGTCTTTTTTCCCCTCATTTAATATTGCTATTACCTTACAGCTTTGTTTTCTGTGGTCTCTATTTCTAAAATAAAAAAGAACTTCATCACGAGAAGTAAATATATTCTTTACAAAAACTTTAGCACCAGAAGAGCTTGTCATGATCAGTGTCATAAAATCTGAAGAGTAAAGGAATGAGTAATGATTTACACTCTTCTATTTAAGCTATGTTCAATGGTACCCATAGATATAAACTGAAATCAAAGCCTCAGTATTGAGTACCTAACTACCTTGGATTTGTGTCCAAAATCCAAATAAAATGTCTTTTTCTGATCCTATGCTGCTTTGGTATTTTATAATGTACTGCTCCTGTCAGTACAGTGGTGTACCTCATCAGGGAAAGTGAAGAATGCACCTACACTAATTTAGCTTATAGCTTTGCGGGTAGGACACTTTTAGGATGAAAATACAGAATTTGACCTTCAACAGCTTACAGATAGCATAAAATCCAATATACTGGGTAGCTGTTCTACTTAACTCTGGGCTAGTTACAAAGTGTTTGCTTGGGGGAAGCAGAAACCTAAGAGATGGAAGAGTCTAACAACCCCAGAAGACTGCCCTAAACTGCATTCTGTGGGCCACTTTGGAAAAAAGATCAAGGGAAAGCGTGTGTTAGTGTTATTCTATGTGAATTCCTTTTTGAGGTCCCTAACTTCTCACCTGCACTGTTTAGAGAACACAGAAATATACGCTCTGCACCTGATTCCACTAGAAGGACCCAGCATTCAAGCCCATAACTCAGGAGAAACAAGAATTGAATAAGGATCTACTGCTTCTCAGAAAATACTTGTGACCCTAGCTAAACAATGTCTATCTGCTTTTCTCCTGTTACTTGCCAAGGTCATACTCAGGTTCTGTCAACATACTAGAAGATTTAAATCTTTTAGATCTTTTTAACTCCTTTTTTATATACAAAGTAAACAGGATTGTGGCTGACTTTTCTATTCCCAGTTTCCAAAACTGCATTTTATTTGTATCATAAAAATAAATAAATTTCCTTTTGAGCTAAGATCTATATTTCTATCCACAACAGTGTTAAATAGCGCTACACATTATCACAATAAGATTATAAAAAAGAGGCTACAAGTACATCCAAGTTAGTTTATCCATGACTCTCTCTCTCTCTCTCTATATATATATATATATATCAACACAATTTTAATAAAAAAGTAGTACTTAAATGCTTGCTACAAGATGCAATCAAGGGAACAGTGACAGCTGTACCTCAAAGACATAACCTTAACAATCACAGTTGGTAGTAAAATCACAGGATGAATACAAAGGTCTACATCTATCTCAGCTAACATTAGGCCCTTTAGTGAGGAGCCCAAGGAACCTAGGATCCCTCTTCAAATAATGGAGAGAAATACATTTAATAGTAAATGATTTCCTAACTAGAGCCAACTATTTTATCTATTCATTGTGTACAGAACTGAATAATGTAAATAGACTCCATGTTTAGAACCTCAGCAAAACAGGAATTGGTCTGACTCTAAATAATCAGATCGAGGGGAATCTAATTTCAACCTCCAAGTATTTTCTCAATAGCAAAGAAAGACAGGTGAGAGGAAGTTAGTGAGGAAATTATTTATTTGTACAAAAATTATGTATACTTTTATGTAATTTTCCAGAATTGCAATTAAGCAAAATAGAGCAAGCTTTAGAAGACTAGATAAAATGTTTTAGATATATATTCCTTTTGCTATGCAACAGAGGAAAAATAAATACGGTCTTATTAGCAAGACTGACTAACAGGTGTTGCAACATTGCTTGGCCTCCTCCCTTGTGACCCTATTGAGCAAGGGAGTTGGACTAGATGATCTCCAGAGGTCCCTTCCGACCTTACTGATTCTATGATTCTAGTGTGAAACTAATCCTGGCTTTCAGCTCCATTTTCTGTATATGTCAAAGGTTAGCAGGCACTCTTTCCCAGACCCCTCTGAATATTTTCCAGTGCCACCTAAACCAGTTAAACACTCACTGTACAAGACTACTAAGCTAGTCTAACAGATTGCCAGCACTTCTCTCTTTTTTCTAGACTTCCTCCACCTCTGAGCCAGGCCTTTCAACTCTCTCTTTTTTGTATCATTTCAGGTATCACCATTTATCACACTCATCCATAAGCTGATAATTACTGACCTACAAGACCTTAACAAGCCTGTGTTTTTTTTCTGTGCTAGATAGTTAACCCGGTTGAGCCAGTATGAGGAAAGGGGTGGATTATACCCTTAAGGGAGGAGAGGGAACAGCAGGATGCTCTGGTGTAGCACCGAGCTGTCAGGTGGTCTTAGACCAGTTTGTGTAATTTCACCCACATGACAGGTGTTACTGCAACAAACTTGGGTATTTCCCTTTTGCCTTGCTTGTGAAAAGAGCCAGACCAATATTTGAATTATAGCACAGGGACACTGGGATACATAATGTTGCTGGTGCAATACACGGTAAGCAACGTGAAGGATTATTTTTATTGTGCTTCAGGTTAGCAGCTTGAGGGGGTACAGGAAAATCTCTAATCGAGAAGGAAGGGGTTGTGATGTCTTATGACAGGGAATTGCCATGCTGTATCTGACTGTTGCTTGGTAAGTGATTTGAGGACATAAATACTGTGTGAAAGACAAGGTAATTCAAGACTTTTTTTTTTTTTTTTTTTTTTCCTGTTAGTATTTTTTAATTGCTAACAGCTATCAGATGCTGCCTGGCTCTGAGTGTTGTAACGAATCTAACCCTAGCTGAACTCCAGTGTGACCCTACATAGTCCTCCTGCTGTTGGTGTATACGTATCTTGCTCAGATTTCAAGAGATATAAATATTGGTGGGGGAGTACTTAATTAAAATGCTAAATTTATGAAGGAGATCACATACAGTGCTTGCCAGCAAATGCAAGGAGACTAGACACGGTAACTCCAATTGTCCCTCCCATTTCTGTGTTTTTAAGATTAAAAGTATTGGTGGGTTTTTGTTTGTTTGTTTAACTGATTTAAAAAACAAACAAACAAACAAACAATCTTTTTTTTATCCAGAAATCATGCCAGAAAATGATTACTGGGTGTTTAACTGGAAGAAATCTTGAACACCCGAGTGACATGTTTCTTCCTAGTCACATCCTATGGTCAGAGAATGGTGCATGTTAGAAAATTCAAATCTTCAACTCCTTTACAGTACTCCTTATTTTGATAAAATATTCAATTGTATAATTCTAAACAGAGCTTATTTTTTTATTATGACAAATTTTAACCCTCATTTATATTCTGTGACTATGATTTCCACAGAGTCATAACACACTTCTCAAATTATTTTCATTGACTACATATTTATACATAGATATATATACAGATACATTGACTACATTTCTACTTTTCACTATTAATACATGCAATATTAATGTTGTGAAGAAGGAAAGGAAAACCTTCCATTATGGAAGTTCTAATATTGAACAAATTCCTAAATCAACTTTCATTTTCATGGTGGAATTAGACATTTTTTGCAGGCAACATACAACATGATTAAGCTAAAATCCACTGGAACACACTTGCTCAGATTAAGATGATCATATAAAACAATAAAAATGTTAAGTACACTGATGTGTACTTATAATTTTAATATGCACTGAAGGCATAAACAGTAACTGAATGTTGTCTACATATTAGTGAGTAGTTACTGAAATAGCTACTTCACATCAACTTAAAAACCTAACAATTTTATATTCTTTTTAAATGACATTTAAATAGAAAAGATAGGTTTTACAGTTCTCAAACTATAGACAAACTTATTTTTTTCTCAAATAACTACACTAAAAAGGAGGACACTCGGTGTCCAGAAAAAAATTCCTACCTAGGATTTTCTAAACTAAAACTGGCAATTCATCCATCTTGTTCTGAATCCTGCCAAAAGGAGTTACTAGTACTTTGTAGTATACTCCTATGGGAGGGAGGGAGGAAAGAAAGAAAGAACAAAGAAACAAACTTCTCGGGACACAATCTATTAGCCATTGATGCACATTCAGATAGATCGAGAGTGGTTTTTTTTTTTTTTTTTTTTTTTTTTTTTACAAGTTTCACTTGCTGTTAAGATGCCTCCTGTTTTTAGTTACAGAACTTGTGCAAACTAGTCCTAAGGTCACTTATAATCCATAAAAAATAGCATGATCAAACTATACTTAATATTTCTACTTCAATACATCTTCAATGATAGCCATGCTAAGAATTCATTTCAGTGGTTGTCTGCGTCAGACATGGACCTAGTTTAGTGCTCACCTTGCTCAAACTAACACTCAGCAGTAGTTTTCCTGGTAATTAATTTCAGGTCTGTGATATAACAGATGCCCATGCATCTCATCTCATTTATATTTTGGCAGACAGGTACACCAACAGCAACGTTCATTCTCATAGGCACACAGCACCAAAGCAATTACTGCTAAAAGCAGGTGTATTATTCATCATGCTACGAAAAGCTCCTATTCTGGTAGAGAGGTAATGAATACTTGAAAAGACTAATATTTAAAAATACTCTGTTAACAGATCACCTGTTAGAAGTACTGATTAAAGACTGAATGCCAGATCCACGTTTGGTACTCATCTGCACAGCTGCTTTGAAATCAGTCACTCTACGGAGGGCTCTTAAGTATCTGAGCAAAAAACGTAGTCTCTTGAAGACCGATTCTTTGATCTCCAATCATCTGAGAAACTTGCACAAGTTTTCAGCTGTCTCTGAAAAAGCAACTGAATTGCCACAATGGTAGTTACAGATTTTTTAAAAAAATATTCCTGAAAATTCCTGAATTACACAGCTGAAACCTAGTTTCAGTAAGATTCCCTGAGGGGTAAGGATTTGACAGAGCTGGACATCAGGGCTTTGGTTTTAATTTGAATGGTCTGTGGAGCAGGATATTAAAGTAAAAACTGAATTTCATTTCCGGAGTGTTATTGCCTGTATTCCAGATGTCTTACTTTTGAATTACCAAAATAGGATGACACCATATTTATCAGAGGCTTCCCTTCAATAACAACAGGTTAGATCCTCTTTAGGAACATACACTTAGAATAAAAAGAGGACACTCCTTACTAGTACTCATATGGAAATGGAAAAACACACATATACAAAAGTAGCAAAACCTGTCAAAAAAAAAAAAAAGTAGAAAAATTCTGTAAAAAATGTTAGCATCAAACAAAGACTACTCAATAGATAGCAGGAATAGTCACAAGCCAACAAAAACTGCTAAAAAGGGATAATTTAGAGTATTGTTCCAGTTCCTGAAGGACTGTATTTGAATTCTTAGTGAGTTAGATGCACAGCTTTATTTTTGGCTAGTATATTCTAATATGACTACAGATGAAAATGTACTGGAGAGCTGGACAGATTCTCAAAATTGTTATACTGGATTCTAAATTGTAAGCATCTTAAAATCTCAGAACCATAAGCTAACACAAATATTTCTTGAAGGAGGGATAGTATTATTGCTATGTTTCAGGTCAGGCTGAGGATTAAATTATAAATCCAATGAAGAGTTGATGTACATCTAATTCCTTTTACCTGTCATCTTTCACTAATTTTTCAGGTAGCTATTGAGGTATGATGGAGGTAAATAACTGCTTGTTTACCAGAATTAAGTAAGAGACCTAGACTTAGAAAGATGTGTGTCTGCATTTATGTGAAAGAGCGGAAAAAAAAGATTCTTTCATCAATTTAAAACAGAAACATTTTCAAAGTTGACCATGTTCCTTCCTGCTCCAGTGAACTCAAGGGGAAGTGCCTGAATCTTCTATTTTTTCCTTCTTTTTCTCTTACCAGGGGGAATTGAAGAGACATAAATCATTTTTGTGTACTTTTATGCAGCTTATTGGTCAATGCCAAGGAAGTTTAAGATGGCATAAATCATTCTGTGGGTATTGATGCTGTTTATTTTTGAAAGTCCAGAATTTTGTAAAGTTTTACTGGCGACCTTCAAGCAGAGTGGGTTTTCATGTCAGAATTTAGGGGAAATGTGAAGTAGCTGACAGTGTTCCTTCATGCAGGAAATATAAACAAATACTCAGTGCAGTCCTGGGGATGCAAACGTTTTAAAACACTGAATGGGACTACTCATGTGAGCGAAGTTATGCACATGTTGATACAGTTAAGGATGGGGAGCTATTTGTTAGGCCCTCATTTTTAAAAGTACGGTGGTTTAGTCAACATATGCTCATCATTTCTGTGCTTTCCAAATATAATAGAGCCTGTAGAAAAGAAAAATGCCTCCTCTTGCTCAATGGGAGGGAGCAAGTCCAAAGAGCATCTGGCATCCTTAAAAGCCTACTATTTTCACTACTATTTCACCCTACTGCTTACTATGTGTAGTCATAAAAAATATATATTTATCTGAGTTGCATTAAAAAAATCCACATTTTTAGTATATTCATTTGAGAGTTGCGATTTTCCTTCTTCTAAGGCAAAGCATAACTTCTTATTTCATTCAAATGTATCTACAATCGAATATGGCTCCTTCAACTAAAAAGAAATAGGTTTATGTGTATTTCTCCAAATTAAACTGACATGCATTTCCAAGGGTTTTACTCTGCTGCAAATTTTTTAAACACCAGCTAATTTTGTCAAAAATAATTCCAAAGTTTTTGAGATAGGTTTTAAACAATCAATCTTTTAACTTCCAAATTTGCATCAGAACTGGAAATTAGGAGACAATGAAAATTACATATAAATCAATGAGAATGCCTTCAGAAATTTCTGCAAATATAATTATTAATACATATCTGTAAATGGCTCATGTCACTTTATAAACTATAAAAAATATGAAAGAGAAATATAATTGATTATTATCAGATTTATATTATTTGATTAACATTAGCCAAATTTATTCCATCAGAACTACACAAAATTCAAATGAGTTTGTACATCTAAAGTTCTTCTGGCCATTCCACTATGAGGCTGAGGAGATCTATTCAGAGTTCCTTGGTTCTCCATCAGTACACCAAGGCTAAAGGGTCTAGCATCTCTACAGGTAAGAATATTTGTCCTTACCTTGCTGCTATCCAGTAGGAGAGCTGCAGAGAACTATCAGAATTTTTAAAAATAGAAATACAGGCATCTGAGGTGACAGAGGAGAGAAAGAGAGAAAGCAGGAAAGAAAGAGAAAACCTTGCAATACTTCAAAGGCAGAGGTAGTAAGCATAAAAAAACAAAGGCTTTGGAAGAAAATGTAAAAGAGTGATGGAGGCGGAAAAAGAATGGTGTATATATATATATAAAAAAAAGGGGGAACACAGGAACAGCTCTTCCTCCTAGTCTTCCTTTACATTTAAGCTATTAAGCAGTCAAGGCCTCACCCCAAGATGGAGATAAGAGTCAAGCATAATAATTGTTTGATGCTGCTTTGAGAATTGGAACATACAGAGCAAGCAATAGAAAATGGGGAAAAAAATACTTTTGTGCAAAACACTTGGCAAGACCATGGCACTAATCCATTCCTCAATTCCTTCTTAATTCATTGCAACTCTGAATACTTAGAAACTGAGATTATTAGTCTGTTACATCAAAAAGTGACAGTGTGCATGACCAAATTACAGTGCTTATGGCAGTTATTTTCTTCCCTTGTATTTCTTCTTTACATACAAATATTCAGAGATCAGAGTGGCTGGCACTACTGACCTTGTGGACTCTTGTCTATTCTGCACTGAACTTTGATCATGTTGCAGTAGCCCCACTCTGCAGTTATTGAAGAAAACCTCTTCTGCAGTTCCCAGGCAGTCTTTCAGCTGGCCTTATTTAACTTCCAAGGAACTGAGAGCAGCCTTCACCTATGGGAAAAAGGTGGGAAGTTAGGTTGGTTGCCACCAGCCAGGGAGATCTAAAAAGATACATAGCTCCCGAGTATAATTTACTGAAGATAAGTCTCAATGGTTTATACTCAAATTCTTTGTTAAACCATAATTAATGCTGAAACTACAGCTTTCCCGGAGCTGGATGCTGCTGCAGCTATTAACATTACTATTTTAAAACACCAAGGGTTTAACATAGCTCTCTGGAAAAAAATGATACATCTTTCTTGTAGTCCTTAACTACAGCATTTCAAGATACTAGTGATCTCATTTAGGTACCTTAATGAAGTAGGCAGATTTTCAACAAGTCTCAACGGGAGCTTCAGGTTGCTGACAGAGCTACTAAAAATCTGGGAAAATCTGGCAACCTTTGTGTGGGAATTCCACAGAAAATCAAGTCCTTTGAGAAACAGACACTACATTTCAAATTCTGCATTTCTCTGAGAAGTTTGTAGTTGTTATGCAAGCAGGAAGCTTGAAAATCAAAGACCAAATAAAATCACAAATGTTGCATGTCCTGGCTCTGAGACAGGTTTGCCTTTTCTCTGCCTTAGTTATTCTTGCACTAGTTTCAGCAACAGCTACCCTGCAGGTGGCTGTCCGAGGGGACTTCCCTTTGCCACCACTGTAGTTAAAGCCTCTAATATCCTACACTGAGTGGGTGATGCAGGGTTATCCACCACGAGTAAAAGCCCAAGGTTTAAATCTGAAGGAGAAACAAGACTTGGTAAGACCCATGTTAAGAAACATGCCTGCTGGAGAGTCCCTGGGAAGAAAAGATGCTTAGCACTGCTCAAGGCCATAGAGGAAAAGTGAGAGTAAAAATCTGGAACAAGAAGCATCCATCTATAAAATCAAGCCTGACTAACTGTCCCTTTGTCTGCTCCTTTCTGTGTCACCAGAGGCCATCTGTGGCATAAGACAGGTTGCTTTAATGCACACTTGCAAGACCAGAAGCAGAAATAATACCTTATTTTCTCTTATAAAGAACCAAACTCCCTCAAAACATTTTAAAACACTATTTGATTAATGTTCGTAACAGCCCTGTAAATCAGACAAGAAAGTAATACCATACTCATCATTTTACTCATGCTACATGAATTGTTCTATGTCACAGAGGGGAAATTTGTATCTGGATCAAGAAAACAAAATCTTATTTCCCTTTTGCTCTCTCATCTTCTCTGCAGCTCACTGTATGAAATAATGCTGAATCTTGAAATGCTTAAATTTTATAAGCCTCATCAGGTAATGATACTCTTCCAAATTCAGACTGCATGTGGTACTAGCAATGAACATTTAGTCATGAACAAGGAATATCCCTATTGACTTCTGAAGACTCTGAATTTAGCTCTTTGAGAGGAATGGTCCATGAGGCAGCTCAGATTATCACCATACTGCGTAGCTTAGCTAGTGTAAGAAAACAGAAAATGAGACTATTACAGAAGATGTGCTGGCAGTCCTGGTTACATCACTTTGTGGGGCTATTTCTTCAGGACATCAGGAATTTCTTTAAGAGCCTTCCCTACTCTGTTTTTCTCTCTCTTATCTTTTCCTGCAAGGGACTCTTATTAATACTGGTGTAGTTATAAGCCTGTATTTTCTCATTGGCTTTCAAAGCTTTGTCTTCCCTAGTCTACTTGGTGTATATCTCATTACACCTTTGTGTACTGAAATTAAGGAATGATGGATCACAGAAAGCTCATAAAAAGCTACATTGTCTGCTTTTCACAAGGTATTATGTTGGTATATTCGTTCAGGAATAACATAATATTTAAATGTCAATATTGACTATTGTAGGAAAGAGATTTCAACAGATTTTTTTAAATTATTCAGGGAAGCAATATTTTTTCCCTTTCTTTCCTCTCACCCTTTCCCCTTCAAGTGTATGGTACTGTTTCCTAAGTAATAATCGACCTTTTGACTGTCTTAGGGACTGCTAACACTTCACATTTGAAACATTTACATTAGAGATATGTGAACCAATGTGGCTAAAATAACAGAGACTGTCTACCCTTCTAAGCTGAGAAAAGCTTTCCCACCTTTTTCACTGCATTATTTTTTATTTCTGAAATGATGGTGCACATTCAGGGACAGAATCTGCAGATTTATTGTAATAAAAAGTGCATCCAGCCCTGAAACAGACATTATTTCTGATGGTATGTCCCAACTACCTTGGAAAGGAAAGAAATTTCACAGGAAAGCTTCTTCCTGTAATATTTCCGGTTCAATACTGGAGGCCCACAATGACACCAAACAAGCATCAGATAAATGTTCTTTTTTGTGAAATGTCTCTACCAAGAAAAACAAAAAAAATGTCTCTGTAGTAAACAGAAACAAGGCTATTTTGAGGTGTATACAGAAGGAAAATCAAAAAAAAAAAAAAAAAAAAAAAAGAAGAAGAAGTCTGATAATATCAGTAGCTACCAGAGAAAAAAGGAGCATTATTCACATTGCTAATAGTCACACAAGAACAAATTTCCCTAAAGTGCCATTCAACAGCAACTATGATGGAATGACTGGCTGAGTAGAGGAGGGGAGAGCAGTGGACATTGTGTACCTTGACTTCAGCAAGGCTTTTGACACTGTCTCCCATAATATCCTCCTAGAAAAGCTCAGGAAGCGTGGGTTAGATGAGTGGACAGCGAGGTGGATTGAGAACTAGCTGAAAGGCAGAGCTCAGAGGGTTGTCACCGGTGGTGCAGAGTCTAGTTGGAGACCTGCGGCTAGTGGAATTCTCCAGTGGTCGGCACTGGATCCAGTGTTGTTCTACTTATTCCTCAGTGACCTGGATGAGGGGACAGAGTGCCTCCTCAGCAAGTTTTCTGGGGTTACCAAGCTGGGAGGAGTGGCAGATACACCTGAGGGCTGTGCTGCCCTTCAGAGAGACCTGGACAGGATGGAGAGCTGGGCAGAGAGGAACCGTGTGAAGTTCAACAAGGGCAAGTGCAGGGTCCGGCACATTGATACTCATGATTTGTAGATTAGGTTCTTCCAGCCTCAATCATTCTGTGATTCTGTGTGTACATTAGAGAAGTGAAGATGTGACCTATGTATAGATAGTTAGGAACTTATAGTTCCTAACAAACATTTCCAAAGCTAAGATTTTAAATAGTAGCTAAATATTGTAGAAATAATAGCTCAAATATTTCTCAAATAGAGAGTTTTCTAGGAAAGTCAAAAAGTTCTCATGCTAGCCAGTGTCACAGAAGCAAAGGAACATTTTAACTAGATCTCATGGAGTGATTGGGCTGCCATCAGCAATTAAAGAGATTGAGTTGTTCACTGGCTCTCAAGAGCACTTGCATCAGGAATTACCAACCTCACTCACTGTTCTGGGGCGGAATGAGCTGCTGCTAGCAGTGAGCTGTTCCCTAATTACTACAGAGTCTTGCAGCCATCAGGGGACTAGATATAGACCCCAAAGGAAGATATGTTTATAGCCCCCCAAAAAATAAAATAAAAGGAAAAAAAGGAAAAAGGAAAAAGGAAAACATTAGTCTTTGTTAGGAAAAAAAAAATGTTCCAGTTTATGGAATGTTACCAGCTGGCATTTTAGATGAGTAATAATTAAAGAACAAGATAAAATTTAAATAAGTTTTGAGGACAAATATATCCAAACAACTCAAGCTCAGAATCATGCATACATGCACAAGTCATTTTTGTGAGAACTCAGCAGCCAATTAGGTTTCTGTGTAAGAGGAAGACATTGAAACTAAAACAAAAATAGAGACACAAACCCCTTATTATTCAACATCATGAGATTCTTTATAGAATAAATCACAGCAACCAACTCCTAGTTACGTGCAGGTTTGTGCAACAAATATCTAAAATTGTCATCTGTTCTGTGATAATTAGCCTATTCTTCATTATAATATGAGATGCAAAATTATGATAGATGGTTTCATCAGCTATATTTAATATGATTCTATTTCTACTTTTTCTTCCTTTCTTTTTTTTTTGTTATTCTCTCTTTTTATTTTGAAAACCTTATATTTTCTTTATATTCTGACACAATAAGTAGGACAAGTTGTTAAAAGAAAATGACAAATAAATGCCATTGTCTCTAGCATCCTAATTTGTTTCCTGCCAAGGTGGAAGAGTATTGATTACTGAGCTGCAAGAGCATTCATTCTTTTTTCTTTCCCCTTTCAATATGTCTTTAATAGAAGATGCCTTTGATGGGCTTACATATTGTGTAATTTATTGATAAAGGTTCCTAGTTCCTGTGATCTAGATTTGAAACTTTATGACAACACGCTTTTTTCTGCTTCACCTCGCAGTCTTTATAAATACAGTAACAACCATTTTTCTAACACTCTCAGGAATCATTTTTATTATTTTTAATATGGCCTAGGCAAAAATCTTGAATCGAAAGAGGAAAAAGTATTACAAGATTGAGTTAAAAAGCCTAGGATAAAAAGATATATCAACAAAATAAGATTTCTTGCCCTCCCTGGTTTTTGAGTCTTTCAAGCACACAGGTTTCTCTGTGACCATGAAAACCACAACTTAATTAAAGAACGAAATTTTCCCTTTATCATACAAATTCCAGAAGCTGCAGCATCCAGTAGAACAACCAGCAGCACTTTTACACTAAAGTCAGTTTAATACTTAATTCCACAAAGAACAGTACTTCATCACAGGGAAAGAAAATCAGAATTTCTATAGTTTCAGGTTAATTGTGAAAAATTTCTGATACATTTAACCTCTTTCTCTCCCCTTCCATCACCAAAGCCCCCCTATTTTCAGCCATTTGGAAGGGAGAAGAATGCCTATGCCAGACAGGTATGAATATTCTGACTCAAATAAATAAGTATGCCTTACTCGTGAAAAATATTTTGATTGTAAACAAACAATTTAATTGCTCAGTGAAAGTATTTTTTCCTCTAAATACTCTTTTCTTTTCACAGAAACTCACTGAAAATATTCTTTTTCTACAGAATAGATGCAAGATGAGATTGGGATGCCAGCAGCCAGGAGAGAAAGCTTACTATTGTTTGCTTTGGCAGTAACCAGAAGGGAGGTTTTGCAGAAAGAAAATAAAATCAATAATTTTCATCATTTTTAAATCTCCAGCAAAGGCCTGTCTGGAAATCAAAGCTTTAAAACTGTACATTGTATCATTTTTTAAAACTTCTACCTTGCATTTGGATTCTCTTTGTTACGTAATGCTATAGAAAGGATATTGTGCCAGCCAATGCTGATAACTATCTTTTTTATAGGCTCCCAGATGAGCTGGTTTGAAGAGGCTGTTGAGGTCCCTTTATGGACTCCCCATCCGTGTAATTCTCAGCACAAAGTCAGTCAGACTTCTGCTGGCCTGCTTGCCTCTAAGTGCTTGCTGCACACAAAACAACCTAAGAGGAAAGGAGTGAAAGTCCAACATATGATGAAGCCCTCTGAAATGGCAAAAAGCAGATAGAGAAAGTGAAATTGCTGCTCCACTTTCACCTCTAAAGGCCGATTCAGGGTACAAGGGTGATAAGGAGTTTATTTTAAAGAACTCTGAGGAATATCTTTCTTTAACCTAAAAATAGACACCTCCCCAAACACTGTTTTAAGAGGAAAGAATAATAAGAAAGGAATAAAAAAAGTAATAATAATAAAAAAATCCTTTACAGGCCCAAAAGATTAATATTATCTTTCTGGAAGAAGAGAAGGAAGTTACTGAGATACTAAATAACAGGCATAATCTAAAAGAAAATGGAGAGAGAAACAATTGGACAGTTAATGACAGATGCGGAGCAACATACAGCACAAAGAGGTAAACATTAAGACAGATGTAAAGGGAGAAGAGAGAACAAAATCTCTCACTTAGAAATCTCTCACTTAGAAAAAAATAAAGGAACTGCTTTTATTTCATATTATATCATATTATATAAAAATAATAGACTATTTATATCACTAGTAAAGCAAATTTCTATTTAGAAAAGAAAAAATAATAAAATCTTAATATGCTTCCACTAAACTAGAAAAGTAATGCATTAGGCTTTGAAAACCACTTACATTATTATTTTTTTTCCTAAAGGTAAGCTAGGAGATAAATATCAACAAACGCAAAGTATTACTATGAAAAAGTAAACAGGATTAGGAAGAAGGGAGCCCATTCATCTAATTTATAATGTTTAAATTACAGATGTGTCATCTGAGCTAATTGTCCCACTGAGGCCATTGGAAAGAAAGAGGCACTTCTGAAGTGTTATCCATCTGACCAGTTTGAGACCTTTACCTTCAGACAAGATGAGATGAATCTCTCTGTTGGCCTTAAAAGGAGATTTTTAAACTGGTTCTCATGTAGGCATCAGCAGTATAGGGAGCAAATGAACGCAGTCCTACTCACAGTGCTTCGTACCCTTTTCTCTGGGAGTCATTCAGGTTGATCCTCTGTGTGTGTGTGGATTAAGCCCCATCCTCACCATATATATCTCCACGCAGCTGTATGTAAATGCTGTGTTATATGACATAGCAGTTTGTCTGCTGTGTGGCTGGCTGCTTAGCCACCAGTATGGACCTCTGCTACAGCAGCCCCACATGTTGGGTATCTTTTGTTAACAAGGATGAAAACAACAGTTCTGTTTTCTTAGGCTTGGGTTTATCAGCACTTCAGAAGGTCTTAAGATAGACACACACATTTGCATCAGCAGAATAATTCAATTGCCTTTGCAAAGAATGAGCCTTTGTGCCGTAGACTCTCTCTCAGCCTTCAACAACAAATTAGCTGGTCACTCCTCCAGTGAGCCAAATGGTTTTGCACATTCTTTCAGGACAGTACTCACTATTTATGCTTGTGTTAACATCTTGACTTATATCTCATAATTTTAAAAGACTTCGTAGCACCTATTAGACAATATCTTTAGCCTAAAAGTCAAAGATGATAGAGGATCCTGCCAGCATTCTAACCTTCGCACTGAAATCCCAGTACATGCAAACATTTAGCTCTACTGTGTTTCATTGATGAAGATGAGAAGCAAATGGTATGAAGTTGTTTTAGCAACAACATAAACACTTTAAAACTCTCAGAGATAAATGATTTTGAGAAAGAATCTCTGGTTTTGCCTCCAAAACTGCAAATAAATAAGCTACAGTTCTGATAATCAATTTTAAAAATAACATTCTTCCTGTACATGTCATGACCAGGGTGATAACCTTTTATCACATGTCATTTCCTATAAACTAGGGAAATCAGCTGTGGGACTAGCATAATGACGTTTCTAACTTCCAAAAACAACAAACAAACAAACAAAAAAACACCTCTCAGGCTCCCAGAGAACTATCATAATTAAATCATATAATTTCTAAAATATTTTAAAATGTTTCTTTTTAAAAATGAATCAATTATTAGGCAAAAAATTGTTCCATAGAAATCACAAGAGCAGCCTACACTTCTTTTTTAAAAAAAAACAAATTAATTATCAAACAAGTTTTAACTGCCTTTCTGACATAACAATGTCACATCTCACCCACAGAGTAATAATTATCGTTATAATTTCATTCCATTCTTCTTTTAAGATAAATAGAACAAAACCTGCATACGAAAAAGGAGGAACTAGTCAAACAGCAAAAATTATTTACCTTGCTTTGTGTGGGGAAAAAAGATTTGCTCCTAAAGCAAGTTATAACCCAGAAGTATATCATTACTTAAAAAATTATTCTCCTATGAAAAAACCCAATGGCAATCTTGAAGGCAGAGATTTCCAGAAAAATCTGAGTCATTTTCCAATCTGCTGGTATTTAGTTTTCTCAGTAGGTCTGATTTCACTTCTTTATACAAAAATTTTATCAATAGACAAATGTAACAATCTGAGTCTCTGAGCTGCCTGAGTCTCTGAAGTTTTATTTCAGAAAACCTGACAACTTCCTGCGGTGGTTCCAAATAGAATTAAGTTTGTAGAAAACTAAGACTGCTATTTCATTTGCTACTCAAATTAAAATCGCCAGTAAAACCAGGTTAATCATTACCACTACATATTTTGACTTTGGAGGATCAGAAATCAAAAAGCAACACAACAAAAACTTTACCCAGCATAGATTTTGCAAAAATCCTGTCTTACTTTTCCCCGAGTCCTTGTATGCTTCCAGTTAAAAGTCCTTAACATATGTTTTATAAGTCAAAAAGGACTAAAATAATCTCCCTCATCCCCGTGCCCTTTTTTGAACAAGGAAGTGTGAGTAAATATCACAAACAAGGTTCATTTTCTTTCATGTCTTTAATTCAGTGTGATACTTTTGTAGAAATTAATATGAAAGAGGGACCTACCATTTTTTTTGACTGTTAAAGTAGATGCTTGGAAACCTTAGATGATAACTGGAAACAACACTGTTACAAACTACCAGGCCACTGTGTAATACCACAGAATGTCAGGTTTTGTCCCTTAACCCTATTCCCCCGCTTCTCTTACCTCTTAATCTCTTGCTTCTCCACAATTTCTTCCCCCAAAGCCATACACACTTTTTCTCCTTTACCTTTTCTGAATCCCACTAAGTGTAAGAAAAGCTACTAATTATTTTTTTCTACCTTTTAAAATTTCTGTCTTCTTTTTCTTCTTCCTAAGGTGCACAGTCCCAGCCCTCAACTTTGTGAGGTATCATGCAAAGCTCGACTTTTTCATCAATGACCTGGATGAGGGGACAGAGTGCCTCCTCAGCAAGTTTGCTGATGATATCAAGCTGGGAGGAGTGGCTGACACACCTGAGGGCTGGGCTGCCATTCAGAGAGACCTGGACAGGCTGGAGAGCTGGGCGGAGAGGAACCTCCTGAGGTTCAACAAGGGCAAATGCAGGGTCCTGCACCTAGGGAAAATAACCCCATGCACCAGTACAAGCTGGGGACTGACCTTCTGGAGAGCAGCTCTGCAGAGAAGGACCTGGGAGCACTGGTGGACAACAAGTTAACTACGATCCAGCAATGTGCCCTTGCGTCTAGGAAGGTCAATGGTATCCTTGGGTGCATCAGGAAGACTGTTGCCAGCAGGTCAAGGGAGGTGATCCTGCCCCTCTACTCAGCCCTGCTGAGGCCTCATCTCAAGTACTGTGTCCAGTTCTGGGCTCCCCAGTACAAGAGAGACATGGAGCTCCTGCAGAGAGTCCAGCTACAAAGATGATCAGAGGGCTGGAGCATCTGCCCTATGAGGATCTGCTGTGAGAGCTGGGCCTGTTCAGCCTGGGGAAGAGAAGACTGAGGGGGGATCTTATCAATGTGGATAAGTACCTGAAAGGAGGGCGTCAAGGGGACAGGGGACAAACTCTTTTCAGTTGTCCCATGTGACAGGACAAGAGGCAATGGGCAGAAATTGAAGCACAGGCAGTTCCGCGTGAATGTGAGGGGGAATTTCTTCACTGTGAGAGTGATGGAGCGCTGGAAGAGGTGGCCCAGAGAGGCTGTGGAGTCTCCTTCTCTGGAGATCTTCAAGGCCTGCATTGATGCAACCCTGTCTAACATGCTCTAGGTGACCCTGCTTGAGCAGGGAGGTTGGACTAAATGATATCCAGAGGTCCCTTCCAACCTTACTGATTCTATGATTGCAATAAATGATTTTGGTTTATGAAAGTCCTGCTTCTGTGAAATTGTACTGTTTTTATGGCTTACTATATTCAAGAACCAGTAACAGTAAAATACAAATGAAATACTATGCAAATTATGTTAAGATTAAGGCAACCAGTTACAGATCAGAATTTCTATTAGCAGAAAACAAACATTTGGATCAAAGGCAGATACAGCTATCAATCCCCTTTAAGGATGTTGTCGTTTATTAATTGTTTGAAAATGTATGACTGATCCTTCATAAAGCAAATGCTTGCTTCAGTTACAACTAAGTTCCTTATTCACAGTTTAAAAAAATTCCCTACGCAAGCACACAAACACATGCCTTATGTGGAACCCAAAGTAGTCAGTTTTCTTAAGTCTTTCAATTGGTTAAGTTAAATACCCTTGAAGTTGAGGTCAATGTCAGATGTTGCTTCTTTGGATCTTATTTTAAATGAACATTTTCAATTAATAGTGATAAAATTATAATAAACATCTTTGGAAATTTCAGGGGCCTATTCATTGCATTTTCTTAGTTTGTCCCTACTGCCTCTTTTCTAATAGTAATTATTTCAAAGTATCTTTCAAAGAAAACTGTTAAATTCTGAGAGGAAAGGAAAAGGAATACTAAACTGGGGAGATGAATTTCACACCTCCAACTGCTTGGGTATATTATGTGTTTCTTTATACAAGATCTTCATATTGAATCGTAATAAAAAATGCATACTTTTTTTCTTAAAAAGAAAATATTTATGAAGATATAACAAAGATATAGCAATAACAAAAATTTTATCAACAGTATATGATGTAACCCAATTTTTGAGATATAAACTTGCCTGCATTGACTTGTACAGTAAATGGCCATGGTGACAATCTGTTATGTTACCTTCTGGTCATCAAGTAAGTGTAGCAAAATAAAATCTTTCTGCCCATGAGCAAAGTGCACATTTTATCAGAGCAGCTGTGCTGACTCTTGTGGGATAAGGAATGTGAAATATATTCAGGAGTTTGTAGCGGAATAGCCTGTTTGCTTATACCACATGAAAATGTAAAGCTTTTCCCCTGCCCTCATCCTGAAGCCAGTTTCTTACTTCAGATGAAATTCATTTTTTATATCAGATATATTTTTTTGCTTATTTAGTTGGCACTAACTGAATGAAATATGGGAAAAATTTGAAATCTTCGCTTGTTTCTGCTGAAACAACTGGAATCTATGTGAAACAAGGTTCCCATTTGAAGATATGAATAAATCAAGTATTTTATGGCTCTTCAAAACTTAATCTTGATTTTCTCTTAGTTTTTATGGTTGTTCCTCATTAAACTATTATGATTCTTCATTCACGTGTTATCTTCCATCTGACAGGTTGTTCCAGGTAATTGCTGCAGTGATCTGCTTTCATTAGGGAGCCGTAGAGTTATGAGCAAGGAACAGACTCTTATGCTGCACAAAATATGGGGCACAACCTTTAGATGATCATCAGTGATATTAAACTCTTCCCATGGCTAAAGCAGTAATATCCTCCGCCGTTCCTCACGCACGCAGGCTTTTTTTCTAATTACTACTACAACCCAAGCCAGGGCTAGGCCACCTAACATGGAATATTCACCAAACATAACAGAATGAGAACTTTTCCCATTACACACAACTTTAATTCCTCTACTCGTTTTTTTTTTTTTTTTTTTTTTTTACTATTTACTTCAGATGCCTCACTCCATTCCCACCTCAGAACATTGTGCAATTTCACCCAGAAAGCAGCAAACTTGTTCTTGTTCTCCAAAGTCTCCAGAGATCCTAGGCGAACTGCTTTTATTGTTTTTCATTTTCTTTTGTTTTTCAAGCCCATTCTAGCACTCAAATGTATGAAGCAGTTAGAGCAACGCTGGCAGTTTCAAAAAGCAAACACACTTTTTGCTGTAAAGTTGGGGAAAAAGTGATTGTGGGCAGAACTTTCTATCTCTAATGCCTTTGGAACCACATCATTCCTATGACAACACTAGCAAATCCTCACCCAAGCTGTCATTAAATTAGACCCAGGAATGAGGACATAAAAGCAGTGGTAAGTCACAAATCCCAACAAGTAACTGTTGCTACCTGGAATACCATGTATTATACATTTGTGAGTTATGTATCTCATTTCTCCACAACAAGCTCATTTGCAGCCAATGAAGTCTGCATGTTGAGATGCGAGCATGTTTTATGTCATGGTCATAACATTCATCATGTGTTTTCTGAAGTGCGGTGGGTAAAAAATAATTTTCTTAATAAAACAAGGGCTAAGCCAGTCAATGGCTATGCTGGTATATACCACAAAACTTGGGTAATGACGTACATGCTTCTCTTTGTGCTATACACAACTTTTTATGACATTATTATCTTTCATATGCACTACAGGGGCAAGAAACGAAAATGATGGCAAAGTAGTGTAGGAGTCAACATTTTCTTTAAAAATGTATAACTGCAGTTAATCTCATTAGGTGAGCACCTAATGCCTCCCCGAAGTACCGATGCAATAAATTATCTGTCTTCCTTTGTACAGAATTTACTGAGAATAAATTGGTGCAATAAATTATCTGATTGTATTTGACATTGCAAAGTCTATATTAGTGTTAAGCTATTCTCATCAGACTTCATGTCCATCAGCACCTAAAATGCTTGTTCATGTTTTTCCATCAACTGAGAATGTAATTTTTCATTCCCTTAATGCTGTTTTTTCCCTTTTTTGTCATTTGATATTCAAATATAATTATTTTAAATCTCTTAAGTTACACAGTAGTCTCTAACAGCACACTTCTATGAGAGCTTAAAGAATAGCTTATCAAAGAAATATAGGAAATATTTTTGCATAAATAGAGACATTTATGGTCTATTTGTAATTTTTCTAGTGTTACAGATGCAAATAAATGCATGAAAAAAAGTGATAAAGCACTCCACAATACTTGTTTCAGCGTTATTTGTGTCATTCCTGCAGTTACATAACGTTTTTTCCTTCTCCTACATTACAAGGAACCAGTATTCAAAAGAGCAAAGAGATAATTTACTTAGCCTCTGTTAACAAAGTGGAGGGGAAGGAGGGGGATAAAGCATCATTTAAGTACATCCGAGTACTTAAGTATTTTCATTGGGTATCAAACATGGAAGGGGTGGCTTATAAGACTGAAATCCCTGACTAAGATCCAGAAAGGAGCACAGTTTTATTTCTTTTATCTCATTCATAGAGTATCTTATAGGAATTATTTTTGACTGAAAAATTAAGTGTTCAGCAATATATTTTCATTAAGGATGCTTAAATTCTAAAAGAACTTTTCAAGATTTTCTTCCCTCGAAGAAACAAATAAATGAAATAAAATGTTTATTGATTCAGAAACAAAAAAAGTATTTGCAAATGAAATTTTTAGCAGTCTGCCACTTTGCATTTCTTTTAGCCTTGATAAACCTAACTCTAAAAACTACTACCAGCATGAATTGTAAACTTTGGAATACAATAAATCATGAGTGTAACAGTCATTTCACAGCTTGAACATGGAAAATAATGTCAACTAGATAATGTAAGTAGATTGAAAATAGCACCAGATGCAAGGAAGATCCCTGTAGTATAGTAGTTATCATTTTAAAGGGCAGAGATGTATTATTTCTGCTGGAGGCAAAAACTAGAAAGTGATCTGTAAACATAAAGAATAAATAAAGATTGTTATTTTTCCCCTCTATTAAAAAGCTGGTTGAAACAAGTGCCACTGAATTGGTAACAAATTGTCTGTCAGGGAGACGTCAGCAGTGGGTTTTGAACTGGAGACCTCTGGTCTCAAAAAAAATGTGAGATTTTAATTTTTGTCATAAAAAATTCTGCAAGCAAAAATACGCATACTTACAGTCATCAATTTGATGCAAATTGCTCACGTACTGAACATTTTGCTACCCTGAAGAGCAGGTCTATGTGCTGAAAACCTGTAGGATCCACTCTATGCCAGCTGACACCATTCCCATTAGCAAGGGTAGTAGTTCACCAAGAAAACTAGATTGATGGGGAAGGAGGAAGAAACTTAAACAATGTCACTACCAAAAACTTAAAAAAAAAAAAAAAAAAAAAGAAAGAAAAAAAGAAAAAGAAAAAAACAAAAGTAAATCCTTCTGCCTATATTACTAAATGTTAACAGTATAGTCCTTTCATATGCAGTTGTCAAGAAAAAAAAATTCTTCATTAACTCTGGTAGTTTTTAGATCTGCCCTAGCTGCTCAAAAATGTTTTTCTCCTAACACAATAAAAATGTATGCAATATTTGAAAAGAAAGAAAAAAAAAAAGATGTGGAAAAGACCCAACAAATATATTAGACAGAAAACATAGTTAATATTTTTGTGAACAGCTGAAATATTCCTCCCAGCAGGTCATGGAAATGATGCAACTGTAAAATTATCATTTCTAAAACCTGTGTCAGGGAATATTTTATATACATAAAAATCAATAAAATATGAAAAGACAGATAGTTGAAACTACTAGATGATGTATGATAAAATATTCATATATTAATTAAGCATAATTAGCATTTAAAAATAAGTATCATTTGAATGTTAATTAATTCTTGCTTCCCTTATCTTACAGAGCATATGTGGCATGTCTAGCAGCAAAAGATATTATACTGAAACGTCCTCTGGAAGGAAATACAAAAAAATACATACATGCTCAGAGATATTTTCTAAATACATTGTCCGTAACAAGAGCTCAAAAACTTAATAGGTAATTGTTGTTATATTTGAAACAATGGTAAATGTATGCAGAAAAGGACAGAAACTTCAGACTTTCGGGGGTCAAAGGAAAACCTGTCTATCCAGTCCCCAGATACTGGTTTGTAGCTGTACCCTGACATTGTTTTTGTCTTAACTCTTTTTTAAAAGCCATTTCTACTGTTGCCCTTTGTGCTGCCAGTCATAGTGCAATAATGCTCACTAGGAAGTCAGGACTCAAGAAGCATTTGCACTTTCTCTGCAAAAAAGCTGAAATCAACAGCCTTCCTTGAGCATTATCTCAGGCTTTCCCAGGCCAGGGGTTGGAAGGACTTTTCTAAAATTATTTGAAACTGAGATCTATGAGGAACGTAAATCATTATGGAGCTTCTGCACTTATTCACGTAAAAGATAACAAACAGAAGCTAATAATATTTTGGAATAAGACCTCTTTCCTTCCCCAGCCAGACCAAAAAAGAAAAAACAACTTGTCAAAAATCATGTTGTTCTTTGTCAATGTATCCTCTGGCCCTAAATTTCCTTGAAGTTTTTGAACCATCTTCTGATTCTGTAGTCCTCAGTCCACATTATCAGCCGACCTATGGAAATAAGTTTCTTACAGTTTATACTTCCAAATCTATACATATACTAGAGATGGGCAGAAAATCCATCTTTACTCCAGATTGTCAGGCACCCAAAGAAGGGAACACTTGGAGTAAATTTAAAAGGTGAGAATTCTTTTTGTATAGACATTCATGGTAAATTTTAATTACACAGCTTTGCTAAATGTCAGCAAAGACTTTGATTCAGTTATCACAACCTTAGTTCAGACAAGCTTTTCATTAGACCCTTCTCTTTGATATCAGTGGATTTACTCTTATTTTTAAAGCTCATGATCAAATGCCTCTCTGAATTAGCTCCCCCAGAACACTCCTATAAGAATAGAAACAAATTTTTAATTTGAAATTTCTAACCAGAATACTGCACAGGACTTTAGGGTGAAAACAAATAAATAATAGTTTTCAAAGATACTATAACTCAAGACATACATTTTACACACATACATTTTAAACTTTGAGGTCCGAAAAAACGTAATTCAATTTAATTGCAATTTCTCTGCACATTGTGTCAGGCTACAAGCCAGACATTTCATATTGAATGAGGCAAAATCTGCATAAAGTTAACAATGTTTGGGGGAGGGTGTTTGGAAGTGCAAATTCATTGGAAATATTACACATACAGAAAGGAATAAAAATATTTAACATTTTGAAAGTCTGTTTGTGTTTATAGCACATGCTTTATACAGGGAAGTAGTCTAAATAAAATGTTCTTTTTTTATGCCACCCCCCCCAACATGTTCTACTACTGTTCTCATGTCTGGAATATTTGAAAGTACAGATTTGGTGTGGCAATTTAGACTGGAAAAAAAAATGTCAGTGCTAAACGATACTTCTTTCTTTCCTGCTGTCTCATAATGATCTTTTCTTATCAGCCAGTGTTTCAAACAAATGGCAGTTTGATACCAAAGGGAGTTGAGAAAGTGATTTTAGACAAACCAATAAGGAAAAGCAGCTATAAGTGCCACTGAATGAGCAGAACATCTGAACACAATAGTGGCCTTTCTGATATATCTGAACACAATAGTGGCCTTTCTGATATAATTCATTACAGAGTACTTAGGAAAGTTAACATGAGGGAATATAAAAATTACCTCAATAGAACAAACTAGTGATCTAGCAAATGCAACATTTTCTCCCTGACAGTAATGAGAAACAAAGAGTGGGAAACATTATCTTTCCCCCTCTTTTTTTTTCTCCCTCACCAACTTTACTATACTACTTTAATAGAGTATTATAAGTTTGGAAGCGATTTCAAACTATTTTTAGCACCAGTCTAAAATAAAAAAAAAATCAAATTCAATTCCTTTGGGCAGAGTTAGACACAAGGCTTAGCATAGGAAATTTTAGCATGAAGGGATTCATTATTTCATAAAATGATTTTTTGTCAAAATCAGTGTTTTTGAACCACTCCTATTTTATGTGCTTTTTGACTAGCGAACAAACAAGAAAAGCTCAAAGATTTTTAAGGTATTTTCTTAAAAAAATATATATATATATTTACAAAGCTTTTGTTTTCAATATTTACACAGATTATGTTTAATTAAAACTTATATGGTAAAACTACTAAATAATAATGTTCTAACTGATTTGAAATATTTTTAGATTTTTCTATTTATACATGAAGATTTTAACTTAATGTTCTGAAGAAACTGGGAAAGATGTTCCAAAACCTCAAAATACTTTAAAAATGGGGGAAAAAAAGATCTTTCTAAGATTTGTTTGAATTCAGACTTTAAATGATTTAAAAATTGCAACTTAGTTTATATCTATTTTATATTTCTCACTTTGTTAAAAGGATCTTTGTGCAGTTCTAAATTTAATTGATTTTTGCCATGTTCTGTCCTCTGCAGAAATATTTATGCTTTATTAATTCTCAGCACAACAACTTTTAACTGTTTTTGCATAAGACCTATGTTTTTGAATGGCTGAAAGGGGTGACCTTACTTGTTTCTTGAAGAGAAAGTGGATTGGAGTAAGTGGAGCCACCTCAAAATATGCTGCTTCACTGATACCTACAAATATCTCAAAATTCATTTCAAAATTCTCTTCTTCTCCTCCACATTTTTCTTGTTTTCTGTAATATTTTTCTACTAGTATTGAATCATTTGTGATTTCCAGCAATGGTTACAACCCTCTGGAGAACACTATCTACATACACAAATGATAGATGAAAAGCAGAGTAGGAGGGTGCAACATAAAAGAAAATCAGCTCAGATACCACTTTTGAAATGTTCCTTTGATGGCTATATGTCATGTCCTTCCAATTCCTTCTCATTACAATTAATCTACAAAAGTGCTTAGTTGTGCCTTTATTGCTTCTAAACCTTACTGCCCTTTCCTTCAGCTTAATCAATCATTTTATATGCTGCTCGCCTCTTTTGCCAAGAGTAAATACCAATTGCCCCCATCTAGCTATCCTTTCTTGAGTTGCTTCATTGTTGCTCTCTGTTACTGAGAAATGTACTTTCACGCTTTACAAGAATCACCTTATAAAATAGTATTTCATGTACTGCTAGTCGATCTTAAGAGACGATGAACAGTAAAGAAGAAATAAAGAGGAATTGTTTTACTTCCAGGTTTTCAATTAGGAAGCTATGACGAAGACCAAAATCAATAGGCTAGACTGATTAATGTAAACTGAAAATATTTATGACATCAAAGGAAGAATTTCGGTATTAGAGTTAACCAAAGGAACTACTACCACGGATAAACACAAAGTGTTAATTCAGTATCTCATTCTGCTATGGAACAAAGCTCTTAAAGTCACCTGATCTTCACGGTGTGAAATGATCACTTTGTAAACTTTGTGTCCAGTAAAGGACCTACAGTCGGACATTCAGAAGTTGTCACAATGCTCACATCATTCATTGCCTGAGAAAATCTCAGCCCTTCTCTGTGAGCAAGCCAAGCCTATGCAGAGGGCATGCACCTGACTCTCCACAATAACTTGTGCCACCACCGTTAATGTGACTGTCAAAAGTCATATTTGACATATATGACATATTTGACAGACCTTAATAGGACTGTCAAAAACTAAATGATAAAGAGAGATCCTTATATCTGGAGTTTTTCATTCTAGAATCCCATAAACATCACTCCACACAATACAACATAATAGAAACTACTAATCAAAACCAGGCATTTTTGAGCAAGACTACTAATATTTTTGTTTGAATTGAGCAAATTAATTTTGAGCTCCTAGGGCCACACATTCTAACTGAAACAAAATACTCTGAGTGCAGAAAAAATACCGCACAAATAATAAACACACACACATGAATGAATCTGCTAATAGGAATCCCATAGGTTAGGCCAGGCTGAGATTAGGCAAAACCAGTTCAATAGAAATTCATTTTAGAATAAAAATAGAAAATACTTGCCCAGAAGAACTACTTCCCCCTGCCTCTTAAAGAAGTAAACATGGTGTTTGAGAAAATATATGCCTTAGATAAGTATATACCTTACACTCAGATTTTATCCAAGTTGAATATATGTACTTAACACATATTACCTGATTTTATAGCAATTTAGCACTGCATACGAGTACAGGCTTGTGTTGTAAATTCATAGTAAATTTGTGAAAGATATATTTTACAGTTAATAGCAGGAGGGCAAGCATTTTATTATAGAAAACAAGTCCATAAAATCATGCTATTCCACAGAAACACTGCCTGGCAGAATATCCCAATTTCTACCATTTACACTTCAATTTATCTATTTCTTTAAGCATTTAAACATGAGTGTTAGAAAATCTTAATAGAAAATATTAAAACCAAATGCATTAAAAACATTATTCCGCTTTTCACCCTGCAAGCACAGCTCCAGAAGGACAATACAAGTTTTAATATCGGCAAACATTTGTTGGAGACACTGATAACAACCTGCCAAATAAAACCAGACACAAAAACGCATAATGATGATTTGGATAAGTACAGTCTGGCTGAGAAAGCCACAGTTCTAGTTCACCAATAACAGCAATAGTGCTATGACCCACTGTTCACAGATGATTTTAAAAAGTCTTTGTGTTAAGCGCTGCTGGCACAAATTGCATACGGGCCTGCTCCTACCCACTCCTCATCCTCCACGTGCCGGTATAAAACAGCTTCAGGGATGGGAGGTGATGACCAGCCTTCCAGGTACTAATATGCAGATAGATATCTAGGGAAAGTTTCAAAAACGTCTACCAGGAAAGTGTTTAAACCACAGAAAAACAGTCCAGTTCCCCGTAGCCCCTCAGAACCTCTTCTAACACCATTAGGCACCTCTGAAGATTTGACTGTGGATCCGTCTCTAAAACAAACCGTGAACAAACCAAACACCTGACACCATCAAAACGAAAAGTCATTTCAAGCAATTGCTTAAAGTTTAGAATGGGCTTAACTTTACGCGCTGCTCCCATACAGTTGCACTCTTGAGGCTAACAGGACACAGAAGCTAGTGAAAGAGAATTTAAAGTCTAAAACCAAAGGGCACATGAATGCTTTTCATATTGTTTCTACAGGTTTTATACTGTTTCTACAAGTTTTCAATCGTGAGCATGAACAGTAATGGTAGTGGAAAAAAAGAATGTCTTTCTAAAGGTGAGCAAATTCTGCTGACACATTTTGACAGAAATTTCTACTCTGTTTGGTTTAGACTGTGTTTGTGCTGCTTTTGTGTTTGTTTTCCTTGATCTATCTTAGGAATGTGTTTATTGGAAGGATTACTTCCAGATGCAACAAACTTTAAAGTGTATTATAGAGAACAATCACAGATGTTAATTTTGAATTTGCAAATATGAGCATTTGGACTTTTATGCTCCCTCAGTTTGGGAACAAACACATACCATATGACTTTTAAGTCTAACTAAAATTGTGAATACTGAACACCAGGAAGGAGAAAATACATACTCAGATCTGTTTCAGAGACAAACATTCTTTTGCAGAATTATTTAGGTGGACTCTGTCTCTGAACTCCTTTTTCCTCAGTAAGAGAAGACACATGCATACCCTCACTGACTTAAAACAGGACTATGTCGACAGGGAGCTATGCTGGCATTTTCAGAATATTCAAAACATTAATAATAATGGAAGTGTTTCTATGGAATATGGCAGGCTTTGAATAAGACCTTAAATGTCTAGTTATTTTGTGGATTTAGCAAATACTTGAACTTTTTGGTTCAAGAATCAACTTAGGGAACTGTGTCATTCACAAACAGAAAGAGGTAAAAATTTTAGCTAAATTGCTTGCTATGAATTGTTTGCGAAAATCAGTGTAATCCCTAGATCTCCATGATTCCCCAGACATAATCACCACCTGTCAACTTTACACCTGTCTCTTTTTTTTTCTAAGCCTCAGAAGCATAGACTCTTTTTTTTTTTTTTTTTTTTTTTTTACATTGCTTGTTGCCTACTATTGAATATATTGTCACAACCTCCAGATTATACACTGGGATGGCATAGTATGTTGGAATTAAATTTAAGGAATGTTTAAGGAATGTTAAAGAGCTCAGATCTCATGCATAGTCTGGGATTTGTGTTAACTACACAGAGGACTGAACAAAGTCAAGGAACAGATTCTGAAAGATTATCTGCCAAGTTCCTTCATAAATAAGCAACTCTTGTTGCATCTGTGTTGGCATCTGTACTGAAATGTATACTATATA
This sequence comes from Rhea pennata, assembly GCF_028389875.1. Lineage (NCBI taxonomy): Eukaryota > Metazoa > Chordata > Aves > Rheiformes > Rheidae > Rhea > Rhea pennata. Next base: position 64,262,350 of record NC_084664.1, on the reverse strand, counting down.
GAGGGACACAAACACATCTTGGAAGCAGGGAAAAGGAGTTCCTTGCTTCAGATACCTGTGGTAGTCTTCAACCTGTTGTCTACAGATCTATTTTCAATATTTTGTGATTTATGGATTCCTAAAAAATATTTAAATGTATGAGGCTTCTGCTTAGAAAATTCATCTTACTTATATTATTGTATAGTACACATTAAATTCTTTCTCCAAGTCAACTTTGCAGGTATCTTAAAAGCAATGGTAACTGCTACGAGTGCGTGGATTCCAGGGCTAAAGCCACTGACCTGTAGGACAGCGGGCACTGATTCGTAAGGGGTTTCAGACTTGCTTCCTGCCACATCTCCTGCCCAAGCAGCCCAACCCTAGTTAGGCACTTCCTTTCCTCTTGCTGGCCATGTGCTCTGCATCGCTGTACAACAGTCTGTGACCCCACCACAGCAGCATTATGAGCCTGATAATTTCTTCAAATTACTGGTAAAGCGAGCTAGGTTCTAAATTGTGTGGTTTTGCCTCTGAATCTGATTGTTAAATATTATCCCATTGTATCAGGAAAGCGGAGGAGCCAGCAAACCACTGCTGCAGATAATGAAAAGAAAAACTCTATGCCTTCAGAAGAGACCACAGTTTGGGGGGGGGGGAAGGGTGTTGTTTTTCTTTTTCTTTCTTTTTTTTCTTTCTTTTTTTTTTTTTTTTTTTTTACATTTTAGACAAAGAACAACCCTCAACATCTCACCTTTGATATATTATTGAATGGAGTTATTAAAAATACAAGAATGATCTTAAATTGATGGCATACAATATAATAGACAAAATTTAAAAAAATAATGTAAAACAATAATAAAATAGATGCCTAGTGAACATGACAAGAATTTGTACCTCGGTAATAGGACAAAACCACTAATTTTTCCTTGTTAAAAATATTAGAAAATCCATGTCACATAAAGCACTTTTAATATAGTTCACTCAAAGGTCACAAAAATCCCATTTAGTTATACAGATAAAACCCCACTTAATTCTAGTGGGAACAAAAGAACTACATTTCTCTGCTATCTATTATAGAAAGAAAGGAATAAGTTACTAGATGCAAAAGCACCTGCAGAGCAGTGGGAAAATTTTAGAAAATAAAGCCTCAATCTAATTACCTTTGAAGCATTTCTGTTCCTTTCACTGGAACCTGGACAGATAACCTATGAAGAGAACCATACAGATTAAGGGCGCAGCTTTTTCTTCCTTCTGTCATCGTGTAACAGATCTGGATATAAGTCAGGGATCTAAAAGAGCACCAGATTTTTGGGGCAACCCAGAGTCCAACCTGTGCATCATGCTCACAGTTGTCACTGGAGCCCACAAAAATATTGCACAAATGCAGGCTACAACAGCGAGTCTCAGTTAATGCTGCATTTTGGGGATGTATTGCTGCTTCTGAAATTTGCAGAGAAAGCCATGAGCAAAAAGACAAAGCAAACACAGAAGAAAAGTACAGGCCAGTACAATCCTAACAAATTCTACAATGGATACAAAAAACCACGCAAAAATCATTTGGAAATTATATTCCTGAGCTATGTCTAAGAACATAATATCTTTCATATTGTATTTTTCTTCTGTGACTAACAGAAAGAAACAAGCAGTAATTACCAGCAATACAATAGTCTTCTACTTTTTTCATGTATTATGATGCTTAAAGATTATAACTGCTCTTTCGACGACCATAATGGATGGCTGCAAAATGTCATTAAGTGCTTTCTTCAAAGCCATTCTCTTGAAGGAGGAGGATAATTGTAACTATAAAACACAAACACCTCATCCATTCTGTGATAAATGAAATTATCTGTGATACACTGCCAAGGAGCGTCTTTCAGTGTCCTCTGGGCTTGCTTACATTGCACTGGAATGATCAGACAGCTTCAACACCATTTAAGTCCCAAAGTTTTAAAATCTGAGGTCACATATAGTATTACCAAGCTCCTTTTCTGCTAGAAGAAATTCCATTTTCCACACCTCCTTCCCTTTCCCTCCAAAAAAGAATTCAGAAATATTCTGCTGGTTTACCCATTTTTCTAAAGAAATGACCCAGACCAGATAGAATTGTACAATAATTCTAACATTTTGAAGTCCAAAACATCGAAGTCTTTGTACGATAAGTTCAATATTAGCAAGAGTCAATTCTGAAAATGTGAGATTTATACAGTAAATTGTTTGAATTCTGGGCAGTTCATTTTCCTTGCTCAAGACTTTATCATGAGAAAAAGAAAATAATATCTAATATTTTCTATTAAGAAATTAATACCAAAGTGGGAATCAGGGCAACCCAGTGTGCTACCCAGGAAAGTCCCACTACTGCAGTCCTGATTTGCCAGTGGTTCTATCGTCCATCAGAGCTGTTTGGGACTGACAGCTACATAAACAGACATCTCTATGGACAAATAACTGCCCATCTTGCTCTTTGTCTTATTATCCTTGTAGTTTCCTTTTCTCCCAGACCCCTACCTCCAACCCTAAAAACTGATGCCACTAGCTCTGTTGGCAGTGTAGGTCTGGCACCAACCATTCACATTTACTCTTCCTTTAATAAGAACAGGTCTTAATAAGCATTGCTGTGTTCCTCCAGTTTTTCAAGGTTGCCACGGTACACAGTTAGTGAGGTGCTTTAAAATAAGTTACTGCAAAAACATAAGGCATTATTTACCTATATTACAGAATGCTTCTTGTTTAACTTAAAACAAGGCTGCATTTGCTCTTCACAGAGGCTTGTACTGCCACCACTGTTTCAAACAGAACATAGTGTAATGAAAAGAACCAGGTTCTGATAGTATTAAATGCACAAGTAAAACTTGACCAGTTCAGGAGAATTGGTTTGTTCTGAAGCTTTGAAAGCTTCAGAAAAACAAGAAAATATCTCGCATTTTGCTAGCTCTTCAAAATACATGGAGGGATTTCTCTCTAGGTGAAATTTCTTGTTTTTGTCCCAGATGGGATAGAAATGTTTGTTATGTAAAGAAGAAACTAAAGTCAAAGGAAAATTTTACATTGATGTTTTAATAATTTTAAAGGTGAGTAAGAAGGCAATCAACAGCACCTGCACAAGTAGGTTGCTGATTCATGGAACAAGCTCAAAGTTGGATGCCTTTGAGGAGAAATGTAAACAAGCACCAACCCATAACCCCTGTAAGTGTCACCAAGGCTCAGAATTTCAGAAGACGGCCTAAAACTGGGCAGTATGGCTTTCCTCTAAACTTGGGCAATATGATTATGCTTCCTCTTCCTCCACAGAGAAAGCACTCCATTAAACATATTAAACAATCATCATCAAAAAAAAAAAAAAAAAAAAAAAAGGAAATCAGACTGATAAGAAGCACAAAGACTGTTCCCAAATTGAGTAATAGAGGTTACATTCTTACAAAGGCTCATTTTGTGTTACTTAGCAATCAGCAGCAAAAGAAAGATCTATGCTCTCTTGGAGCCACCCTAGAAAGAGTCAAGACCAAATGCATAGTTCAGAGAAACCACCATCCACTGTGCTGACTTTAATGCTAAACAGACAAATCATAAAGACTAGAGATTAGCAGATACAGAATGGGCTGGGAGTGGGGGGTGAGGAAGAGAAGTGTTTCTTCTCTAATCAACACCTACACTCTTGAAAGCATCCTTCATTACCAGTATCAAAGCAAATATATGTTGTGCCATATTCACTGCTGCCATCAAGTGGACCAATTCTGTGTCACAGATCATGATCCAGGCAGAAGCACAGAAAAAGTTACATTTCTTTAGGATTGCATATGGAGTTCTATTACAATATAGGAAATAATACCATCACTAAAGACAGTCTATCTCTATTCCTCTGTCCAAAGAACTTATCTCACTCTGCCATCTACTTCTTTTGAGGTTTTTTTTTTTTTTTTTTTTTTTTTTTTTGTTCTTTCAAGGATGCCCCGGACTTTTCAACCAGCAGAAGCTATCATATGTCCTGAATAGCAGTGGCTCCACATGTTTTGTATTGGCAGCCTTCATCACCTATAACGTATGCATTGGCATATAATTCCCAACAGCTGATACTGAACCTGATCACACCCCCATGTATGTAGTTACAGAGCAAAATGCCAAAGCAAAATAGTCTATATGATTAGCTTGATTTCTCTGTGCTCACAGGTGTGGGTAAGAGAGAACTAGAGGACTGACATGTTACCTCCTAAGACTTTCTCCCAGGCCAAATTCTGGTAAGTTTTTATAGAAATCCATACTAACACTTCATGATAAAAATAAACAACAGCATATTTTTGGATCCCTCCTCCCATCTCTAAGTAATTTTTTATCAGTCCCTTTTAATGTTTGCATGCTACACCTGAAGCTGAATTTAGGATGTGGGAGGATGCAGTCAGAATAATTTGGGGGAACACTCAAATTTAACTCAGACCATTCCTACAATGGCCAGCCCTTATAACCATTCTAGCCACCCACTCTTTCACCTGACTGGCATTTATTATTCTCATGTTCTTTAAAACTGCCTCATTATTTATTTTACACTTAATCAAAATTGAAGAAGCCCTCTGTCAGTGACTAGCAGAGCTATCTTATTTTATTTACAGTTCAGAATTTAGGGTGACATAAGCATATGCTGCTGCACGAGCTGAATGAGAGTCTGGCAGTCACTGGGGTGGAGTGAGCATAATCATCTTAGCAGGGCACCCAAGCAACACTGAGATTGGCCAACACATACAGAAAAACCTGGTAGAAAAGGGAGTGTTCTCAGAATTTGAGAAGGGCCTAAAAATAAAGAGAGAGCCCCAAACTGAAAACAAAGTGAGAAAAAAGTGAGAAAAGTACCAGAGAGGTGCTTGAATATTTCAAAATTACTTGTCAGTTCTTTACACACAGTTTGCAATAGGGAAACTGTAAGAATGGAAATAAGTTGCAAGACAAAACATAGAAGAAGGGCCATTCATAATAAAAACCTACAGATGGTTCCAGGCCACTTTCTCCTAAATTTGTTTGCTTTTTGAATTTCTTTCCATTTCAGTGGTCATTCTTAAATCTGCCCATCAAGATAGGTATTTTATTAGCATTTTTAAGTCATCCTATCCTTTATATGTATTCATATAACAATTTAAAGTGTTCTAGGATTTTATCTCATACATTTGTAGCATTTTTAGTAGTAACCTTAATAGATGACCATAAATCAAGTTTTATTTCCATTCCACTGCTTGATATCTCAATTTTATCATAAAGCTATTATGAATGTCTACTTGGTTCAGCCACTAGCCAGCATAATTTCCTCTTCAAGTTATACAAATTGTAATTTACTTCTTCATCTATATATGTTCCATACAAAGAAATATAATGAAGAGAAAATCCCTCACTGTAAATGTAAGTAAGTATGAACCAGTCCTAAAAATGTTGTAGCTAGTATAATGCATGATGGTTGCTAAAGCTATTTTCAACAGCAATTAACTGAATTGATGAGATCAAATTAAATTAACCTGGAAAATGCTGTTGGTGTCCAACCAGCGGTCAACACAAGGCCCACCGATGTTGCTAAGTGAGTTCAGGTGAACTGGATCTAGCCAACTGGTGAGATGCCTGATCAGTATCACATAGCAGATATTGAGCTCAGCTGAGCATAAAAATGTCTCAAGTCCTTTGGAAATTGAATGTGAACTACGCATATATATATATAAACACACATATATATGTACACTTGTATGTATATATAAGCATTTTGGGGGATAGACTTTCTATTTCATTATAGAAATTACTAAAATCAAGTTTGTTGTGAAGTGGAAAAGCTTGATTCTGAAATTGTAGTAATAGAGCACCTTAAAAATCTTTTTCTTTGTCTCCCAAGACAACTTCATCATATTTTACAAAGTAGTTCTGTTTCGATTGACCTATATATTCCACAACATACTTACACTGAATTTTCTTATGCCAATCCTGAGTACTAGCTCTAAGCAGTTCAGAGAAATTCCATTTGATTATATATTTTGCCATTATAAGTAATCTGGCTGTCCTGCAATGCTCACATTTTTCAGTTTATCCATTACTAAATGCTTTTAAAGATTTTTTTTCCATTTTTTCCAGCCATCAGAACTGTCAGGCAGGAACAAGTGCATAGGAAAACAATTTAAAACGCAAGAGAAGGCAGCTATAGGATGCTTCCTTGGATACTAACTCAGAAATCTACACAACAGATTTCTTAAGAACCTGGGCTAATTCTCCAAGAATTTTTCAGTAATATCTATGAATCTAACATTTCTTCACAAGTGCTAGAAGTACTTCTACTGGAGCTCCAATATTCAGGGAGCTGAATCAAAAAGGAAAGTAAATGGGAAAAGGCCTCCAGGAGAATGATAAAATGAAGAAGAGGGGAAAGAATATAAATAGGCAGATGATGTTAAAATGAGAAAACATACTACTGACCTGAAAGTTCACGTTAGGCTTGCTGTTCTTGTTCATTACAGTTGGGCCAGTAAATCGGATGTTCCATTTATAAAATTATAAAAGTAAACAAAAAATTAAGGGATATTAATTGTGGAAACTTTTATGACTTCTCTTGGTCTAATGTTATTCCTTCTCTGAACCAAACAGAGAAGCAATAAGTTTAAGAGAGAGCAAGCATATCCTTTTCCTCATCCACGTAGTTCAGAAGGATTAAGCATTCATCATGCAGGCAGTACACTTTCTAAACATATGGAAGTCCACTTTCCTGGAAGTGACAGACGGCACAGTGTCATATCTTTGCCATATTCCTCAATGCTACCTGTAAAAATGTTTCCACTTGCCTTTCCTAACTTCAGAGTCTGTGTCAAATGTTTGTGTGGGGAGCTCTAGGGTGGAAGAAGAATCTTGTGCCCCATCTGACCAAACACAATCTGGGCTCTAGAAACACCATCTGCTTCTCTTGAAGTACGTCAATTCCATACAAAATTACAGTGTTTTCAGTTCATGCATTTCTTCTCACTTCTGGAAGTTCCACTTCACTACCTTTATCAGCCAAAAGATTCAGTCTATAAGCCTGCCTTGCTCTTTTATTAGTAAATTCTAATGCACTATTAAGTGTAACTGAAAAAAAAATCTTACAGTTCCAATAACTTTTTACATGAGTATCTAGATAGCTCCCATGCACTATGATGGTATATTTAAACAATATTTTTTGGTCAATAAAGGATTACTAAAGTGCTTTTTGCAGCTTTTGAAGTCAGTCATCATGGGTTTCTTGAGATGCTTCAACCACGTAAGAAACAAGCCTGTGCAGAGAAACCTGGTTAATTGTTTACCAAGTTCAGTAACTTTACACCACAGTTTAGAAAACACAGAGAAAAGATCCTGTGACTTTTGAAGAGGCTAAAACATAAAGGCAAAAGGAAACGTTTGCTTAGAATTATACAGTTCAAGGTGTTCTTTGAAATCTTATCACAGAAAATTTGTGATGTTCTGTAAATAAGTTTCCAAAAGATACTGGAGGAAACAAATCCAAATGGATTGACTGTAGGATATTTGGATTTATTCATTTTGCTTTAAAACAAAAGCAAAGAAACCAGACTCTACATTCTTAAAGATGCTTAAAGCCTTCGCACTCCCATGCTGCCTAATCTTTCTGTCACTGGAATATGAAAATATACCTCGCCTTGATTAATATTCTATTAATCCATGACAAAGTACCATATCACTCACATACTTACGTTCTCGGCAAGTTCCTGAGATATGCCTCATTAAGTGGATTACTTGTCTGATCTGAATGCTGTCATGCCGTCATGTTGACGGCTAGGGTGCCTTGTGCTAGACTGTGCAGTGAATGGTCTTTATTAATGTCAGCCTCTTCATGTACCATCTTTCCTAACCATCCCTTCTGATGTATGCAAGGCTGCCCAAGGTCAAATAGTCTGTGAGCAACTGTGAATGTAAATGCTGGTGCCTTGTCTGGGTTATTATAAAATTAATTTAAATAACCTCTGATCTGCCTTTGAGATAAAAGAAACACGAAAAAGCCTATGTTGAATATTTTCTTTCTTCACAGAATAAAAAAATATTTTCATCTATGCTGACTTTTTTTCATTATAACTTCTGAAGGAATTTAGTGCTGCTTAGAGCTACTGTTCTGACAGCCCTGAGACTAAAATTCTCAATTAATTACAGATCAGAAATGGCATGGTCAATGGCAGTGCATTTTTTTTCCTCACAGAGAGTGGCTCTTCAAAATAGAGACATATTTCTCTTTCCCTGAGGCAATTCATTCTCTTCTGCAGTTTACCAAGGACTCAGTCAACTTTAAAGCTACAGGGAGATTTGAATGGACTATGAGGACAGCTGGATCAGGACCCTCGAGAGAGCCTTCTTTTTAGATTGCCTCTGAACTGCCTTTAAACTGTAATTGCTTAATGAGATACAGTTTTGGATATACTCACAGATGTATCCAATTCTAGAAGAGGGTTAGAAACTAATCTTGTTCCCTGTCTCTAAAGATGGAGGAAAAACTCATTATCCAGAACCCTCTGACATCTGGATATTTGACATTTGGATCTGGGTGCAGTTCTAAATGGTGACATTTTCATAGAATCAATGCTTTGGGTAGATCCTTAAGAGGCTACCTATACTCTATCCCTTTTTCCAACCATAGTTAACCATATCCAGACAATTTTGGCAGGCCAGAAGCATGCCTGTTCTTAGGTGATGGTGAACTCGAGCACTCTAGTCTACTGCTTCATTATCCTTACCATCAGGAAGTGCTTCTTAATATCTAATCTGAACCTTGCTGCAGTTTAAACCCATTATTACTGTCCTTGTCTACTGTGAACACAGACAGCGGGTTACATTTTTCCTCTTTTCTGCAGTTTGTGTATTGTATATTTTAATCCATCTCTAACTATCATTAGGAAAAAGGGAAATGCCATTGATATTTACTGTTTTATAATTCTGTTCAACTTAGCCGGAGTATTTTAGGCTAATAGTAAATTTTTTAGGGTATAAATAAATATTACATTATTCATATTTTAAAAATAACAACAAGTTAATTGAGATAAGTGGTGTCCAAGCCTAGTAGCTCCAGCACTGACATTGTATACAAAAATCAATCATCTCATTAATTTTCATAGAATCACAGAATCAGGAAGGTTGGAAGGGACCTCTAGAGATCATCTAGTCCAACCTCCCTGCTCAAGCAGGGTCACCTAGAGCATGTTAGACAGGGTTGCATCAATGCAGGCCTTGACTATCTCCAGAGAAGGAGACTCCACAGCCTCTCTGGGCCACCTCTTCCAGCGCTCCGTCATTCTCACAGTGAAGAAATTCCCCCTCACGTTCAGGTGGAACTTCCTGTGGTTCAGTTTCTGCCCATTGCCTCTTGTCCTGTCACATTGGACAACGGAAAAGAATTTGGCCCCGTCCCTTTGACACCCTCCCTTCAGGTACTTGTACACATTGATAAGATCCCCCCTCAGGCTTCTCTTCTCCAGGCTGAACAGGCCCAGCTCTCACAGCCGTTCCTTGTAGGACAGGTGCTCCAGCCCTCTGATCATCTTTGTAGCCCTATGCTGGACTCTCTCCAGGAGCTCCATGTCTCTCTTGTACTGGGGAGCCCAGAACTGGACACAGTACTTGAGATGAGGCCTCAGCAGGGCTGAGTAGAGGGGCAGGATCACCTCCCTTGACCTGCTGGCAACAGTCTTCCTAATGCACCCCAGGATACCATTGGCCTTCCTGGACACAAGGGCACGTTGCTGGCTCATAGTTAACTTGTCATCCACCAGCACTCCCAGGTTCTTCTCTGCAGAGCTACTTTCCAGCAGGTCAGCCCCCAGCTCGTACTGGTGCATGGGGTTATTTTTCCCTAGGTGCAGGACTCTGCACCTGCCCTTGTTGAACCTCAGGAAGTTTCGCTCTGCCCAGCTCTCCAGCCTGTCCAGGTTCTCTGAATGGCAGCACAGCCCTCTGGTGTGTCAGCCACTCCTGCTAGCTTGGTATCATCAGTAAACTTGCTGAGGAGGCACTCTGTCCCTTCATCCAGGTCATTGATGAATAAGTGGAACAGGATGGGAGCCAGGACTGAGCCCTGGGGGACACCACTAGCCACAGGCCTCCAACTAGACTCTGTACCACTGATGACAATCCTCTGAGCTCTGCCATTCAGCCAGTTCTCAATCCACCTCACTGTGTACTCATCCAGCCCACACTTCCTGAGCTTATCTAGGAGGATGTTATGGGAGACAGTGTCAAAAGCCTTGCTGAAGTCAAGGTACACAACGTCCACTGCTCTCCCCTCCTCTACCCAGCCAGTCCTTCCATCAGAGAAGGCTATCAGATTGGTTAAGCAGGATTTCCCCTTGGTGAATCCATGCTGACAACTCCTGATCACCTTCTTCTCCTCCATATGCTTGGAGATGATATCCAGAATGAGCTCTTCTAACAACTTTCCAGGGCTGGAAGTGAGTCTGACCAGCCTACAGTTGCCTGGGTCCTCCTCCTTGCTCTTTTGGAAGACAAGACTGACATTGGCTTTCTTCTAGTCCTCAGGCACCTCTCCTGTTCTCCATGACCTTTCAAAGGTGATGGAGAGCAGCCTAGTAATAACATCCACCAGCTACCTCACCACTTGTGGCAGCATCCTATCAGGGCCCATGGTCTTGTCGGTGTCAAGTTTGCCTAAATGATCTCTAATCCTATCCTCCTCGACCAAAGGAAAGTCTTCCTTTCTCCAGACTTTCTCCCTTACCTCCAGGCTCCAGGATTCTTGAGGGCTGCCCTTAGCAGTGAAGACTGAAGCAAAGAAGACATTCAGTAACTCTGCCTTCTCTGTATCCTTCATCACCAGGGCACCCACTTCATTCAGCTGTGCGCCCACATTTTCCCCAGTCTTCCTCTTGCTACTGATGCATCTGAAGAAGCCCTTCTTGTTGTCCTTGAGATCCCTTGCCAGATTTAAGTCCAAATGGGCCTTAGCCTTCCTTGTTGCATCCCTGCACACTCTGACAATGTTCCTGTATGCCTTCCAAGTGGCCTGTCCCCTCTTCCACATGCTGTGTACTTTCTTCTTCTGTCTGAATTTGGCCAGGAGCTCCTTTCTTGTTCACACAGGTCTCCTCTGCTGCACTTCTTACTCACACAGGTGCACCGCTCTTGAGCTAGGAGGAAGTGATGCTTGAGTACTAGCCAGCTCTCCCGGACCCCCATTCCTTCTAGGGCCTTAACCCATGAGATTCCTAAGATTTTGGATTCCTGAGATTTTGGGTCTATTTATTAATATCTGTTTGTCATTCAGCATAGTAAAGAATATAAATCTTACTCCTCTTATCCCTTTCAACATTTTTTATCTTTTTCCTTCATTTTTTTTAAAAAAAATCTTTGACTAGGTAGAATAAGGCTGATAACCATTGATTTCCCAGTGTAAGCCCATGGAAGTCTACAGTGGTTATGCAGTGTAAAACAGTAGACATGTGGTTGTAAGCCAAACTAAAAGGATACTTTCCTGTTGCAGCGCATAAGCATGACTGGGAGCCTGACAATACTTATTCTTCTGTTGTAAATTAGATTCAGTTGGATCAAAGTCATAAGCACATAAAGCACCTATTTATTTCTCTAAAAGAGGATCCATTTTTCATTCCATATTTAAAGGCAATGGTTGAGGACATCTATCTAGAAAAAAATCTGTTCTGTACTGAAATGAAGTCATACTTGGAAAACTGCTCAACAATATTCATTGTGCTGTTAGTCAACAGCATTCTCACCGCATAATGTAAAACTTAAAAGCATAAAGCATTTTACAAACATTGATATATATCACTTTTACATCTTCAAAATAAAAATAAGCAAAGTGATCCAAGAAAATACAAGCTTCTACTTGAAACCAAGACCAAAGGAGCTCCTGGCTCCTTGAGGACAACTCTAAAAGTCCTGGTGGTTTGGGCTAGGTCAGATTGAACTGACTTGGTTAACCATTCTGATCTCAAGGTGAGACCTGATGGATCAGTAAGGCATGAACTATGTGAAATACACATGCATAGAGACAGATGGTCAGTCACCAGTTTGACTTTGATCCTAGCAAAGTGTTGCTGACAGCATAATAGGATTTGTTCTTCATTAATAACCAGCTGGATACACAGGAAGTTTCTCATTTCTACCACACATTATATAGGTTAACCAACCTTGTAATAGCTATAGACACTTTCCTCTGCCAGAAAGAAAATTATCTTGGCTGGAAATCATACCCATAGACATCAGAAATGAATTGAATTTGACTTGCCTGCAGTATCTCAGGTAACATTGCTGATGCCAGGAGAAGACTGTGAGATAGAGCTCGTCACTAAGGGCCAGTTAGGACTATAAGTGGTGGTTAAGCAAGCCCACTAGATATGACTATTTATTAATAGATTGAATTACTATTTATTAGTAGATTGAATCTAGCAGAGACAGAAATATTTCTCTCAGTGTATGCAGAAACAAAACAACACTGTAAAACTTCTCCAGTTTCTGTTGTTTTAGCTGTATTGCTGCAGTATAGGCAAAGCTTGTAGTCCATGTAGGATGGTTTAAAAAATGGTTATAGAGGGACAAAAAGTGTACAGATTTTTTTTTCAGGATACAGAATAAAGTTTGCCATTGTCTGTGAAACTAAAATATCCTTAACAAAGAACACTTTATCCAGAAATCTTTATAATCATATATGAAGATTCCAAATGTGATGTGGAAAATACATGTAACTCTCCACTATCTTAACTATGATAGCCTTTAAATATTATATACTAGGTATCAGACAGTTGATAAACATTAGAAAAATAAATGAACATGACAAATTTTGCCTACTGTCTTACTAAGTTTTATAGATTTGTAGGCCAGTAAAAGTTCAATTTGTTCTCAATAAAAAGATCAAGTTCTAAAGATAGGCTCTATCTCAATAAGATGATGTCATTATTACTTTTAAAAATATATGAAGAAATTATATTTTATAAATCAGGAGTGATTGTACTTTAAGAAAGAAAAAATACATTGAAAGCCAATTCTCATGAAGTGGATAGTTTAGTGTGAATATTTTATTTGTGGTATGTTTTCCTAATCTTACAATGGCAAATAATATGGTTTTCTATGAATAAAGAAAAAGAAGTCTGAATGTGCATGACACTATTTGCTCTTTGTTATGCATAACAAAAGAAATTATGTGTTTCTGCTTGTAGTACAAGTCATTAAATTTAAAAGCAATCTAGATACTTCTGTTCTTTCTATTCCCAAATCTCTTAAGGCTGAAGAGCAACCCCTTAGTTACTCATTCCATCACTGCTAATCCATCTTTAAACAGTAATTACACCTGTGATGGCTTCATTTTATTATTGGAAGGACAGAAATTGGCCAATGTATAGTTTGTATACTCGGTCTCCAAATTTTTGGTGCTTTCTTGTAAATCTTTGCAATATGGAGAGATTATCATGAAGCATGGATTAGTAATGCTCTGCAAAGCATATAGTCTGCCCCAGTATTCTGCACCTTTCATGACCATCCAGGCATGCTGAGGGTCATCTTCAAAGGAAACTAAGTCAGTGTGTAGTATAACCAATAACAGTCTTAAAGAGATAAGTTACATGTAACAACTGATAAAACAAATTTTGTTAAGCTATTATTCTTAAACGAAAAGTGAAATAAACATATCTCTATAAATAAATGAGACAAAACGTCAAACAGGCAGACTAGCTTGAATTTCCACCTACAAGCTGAAGCAAAACTACCCAAGAACCTTGATTCAGAACTATAAAGTAGATGATTGGTTATTCGTGAGCAGAAAGAGCTTTCCAGTCTTAGGGAAATCTCATAAATCTCTAGGTAATCATCACAAAATGTGAAGAAACTGATATTTTAGTAACTACAGAGATATAACAAAACTGTAGCTCCTAGATGTTATACTGTAAGGTTTCTAGGAGGGGAATAGCATGCAGAATAGCACTACCCTCTTTATGCACTGTAAACTGCAAACAGCACAAAGCAGCACTTTTCCTCCAGAATCAGATTATACTAGAAAGCTATTAAGGATTCATTCATCTATAATTCTAATCTAGATAATTAGGTAAAGGTGTTTAACAACATAAGTAAACTTTCCCAACTTGAGAGATTTATTTGAATTAAATTACTCTCTGTACTTTTGAAAATAACTTTTCCTGATTGGCAATATCCACAGGAGCCAACTCTTACTATTGTATCAGAAGCTATCAAAAGTAAATTTAGCATTCCTTTTGTGTTTTTTTTTTCCTAGTCGAAGAAAGCTTTCTATAAATACTGCATTTCTTGTTTCTTATTTTTTACTTTTTTAGGAAAGAAAGATTTTATTATGTATGCTCAAAATGAAATATGCTACTGGACTTTAAAAAACCATTCACTTCCTTTATATAAGCTTGCTGTGATGGCTAAAATGAATTTCTAAAGCTATATGAATATTTTAATAATCTGAATACTTCAGAAGGTTTACTTTCTATTCCTTTCATATGTTTCCTCTTTTATTCTTTCCTACCGTTTTTATCATTGAAATATGAATAACATAGTACACTCCACTTTCTTAAGCCTAAACATGTCCATTAAAAAAAAACATACTTTTTCATCTGCATAACTTGCAGTTCATTTGTTAAATATCTTGCCATTCGGTACCACTGATGGTCCTAGGTGTGCACACATGCAGACAGTAGTGAGGGCTGATAACTGTAAAGCACCTTGTCTCACTGTAGCTTCTTGTTTTCTCCCAGTAACCTCCTCTTTATTTTTAGAAGTTCTGGGCATCTGAGGGGTCGCTGATATATATGAAGAAGTAGTAGCCCTCACTGCCATTTATTTCAGTGTCTTGTCCTCTGCTGAATCTCTCTTTCCAACTTAAAGTGACCTATGTATGTCTTTCATTCTTACTTAACTGAAATTCTTATTCAGTTGCACCACTGACCTTTCATTGTATAATTTTCCTGACACGTAATTGTTGCCCCTAAGATATCTGCACAGCTGAGAAGATTTTTGACATCTCAGGCATGCACTTTTAAAATCATTGCATATAGCTCTTTCAAGTTTTGACTGATTTTTTTTTCCTGCTTTTTCTCCCAGTTTCAAAAAGAAAAATTTAAAGCTTATATTTCAAAGGTTTTTTTTGAAAAAAATCTTTCTTTAAATGTTTCTTTTAATTTCTTAAAACAGAAAAGCTACACATTTTCTTAAAAATTAAAATCTTCCAAACCATTAAAAAATTCTGCTGTGAAAGATATTTCTATATGATCATATTCATGTACCTGCATCTTCTGCTTGACCAAAGGCTATTTTTCTACATTATATTTCATCTTACACATGGCATAACTACTTCAGGACAAGTGTTAAGGTACAGTGCTATTCTAGACATGAAATAATACATGACATGGGAACTGTAGCCCAGTCTTGGGTGATGGTTTACACACTATAAGACTATAAGATGTTCTAAGAACTGGCATTTTAGGTAAGAGAAAATTAGTACTTTCTTGTACTTTAGGAGAGCTGGCCAAGACATCTAATTCTTGGAGTGAGTGTACCATTTCAAATTCTGGATGGACACCAATTATTCTCTTGAAGCCTACGCTATTTGCTTTTTGAAGAATAGATGCATATTTCTCACTTCAGCAGTTCTTACTGGCTGATTTTGCAAAGAGAGCCTCTGATGTGCTGCTATTAATTTCATTTACAGGAACCTACTTCTATATTCTCTGAATACATGTACACAAGAACAAGTGAAATTGCATACATACGAAAGCAGTTTAGGTACCTAAATGGGGCAATAGATATCACTAACTGAGAGGTATTCAAGTGCTTTTTTGTATTTAGCTAAAATACCCGTATTTCCCGCAACCTGGTAACTACCTTTTAAATCCATATACGAGTAATACATTCAATCAAATTGCAAAGATGCTCTAGGCTGGATTTTAAATATCTTCTTATGTAAACTCTGTGGCTCCCCAAAATACACATAATTCCAAGCTGTAATAATTTTGACTGACTACTCTTCCCCTCTATAGCTATCAGCCCAGAATTATTCTCTGAAATGCCAAATTCAGAACACACACACATTTTCCCTTTTCAGGCTGTGCAGATCAGTTATTGTGCACAGTACTCACTCCTAACACTTAGTAAAGGTTTTCTCTTTCCCATTCCAGAGCACAAGATTTTCGTTCAGAGTAGTTATTTGATTTATTAACCTCTTACTACCAATTTATTTGTCCATCAGGCATTTTACCCTGTAAAATAAATATGCAAAATAGAAGCTAGAACAAGCAATATTGCTGGACCAGAGATTATAAAAAATCTAGGGATATTTAATCAGCCCATTCATCACTGTCACATAAATTTCCAGAAGCTACTTCAAAACTTCCAGCCAATACATACTCTCCTGGGAACTCCTTTTCATTGTTTTCTGCCAAAGTATCAGTAAATCTAGTCATAACATTTTGAATTTGGCTGAAGTTGACGATGTTGAAGAAATGAGGCCTGCAAGGAATACCTAGTAGTTTCATATTACCTATAGAACTGGTTTGGAATTAAAGAACATCACTTCTTTTTGGAATTTATCACGTGTTCTTTTCCAAAATATGTGTTTATAAAATAGTACATCACTCGTTTATATTTTTTCTCTCTTACATCTGAAATGTGAAATGCCCTCAGAAATACGCAGAAAATCAAAGAATACTTTGTTTCTTCTCCATTCTGTATTGGGTTCCAGCTTTCCCTTTCCTCCCATAAGAATAGATCTTTTCAGGGGAAAAAAAGATAAATTTAACAGTTTAAGTTTCCTTAATTACCACTTCTTTTGGTAAAATAGAGACTCATATTTTTTAAAAAAGATTCAGATTGGTGCACTGTAGAGATAGACATCATGCAGAGTCACAAAATAGCCTTCTACGCATTTCCAAGATTTATTTATTTTAACATCATTCCCTGAGCTTTAAAATATCTTATACTTTTCTGCAAACACAGGTGATAAATAGTCATATTTTAATTTTGACTCAACTTCATTTTATGAGACAATTTAATGCACGTTTTCTTTTGAATCAAGTTTGCAGTTTAGCTTTGGTTTTAATTATTAGTTACCAAAGTTTACAATTTTCAAAAAAGATTTTTAAAAATTACTGTTGGATTCCAAACACTCAATATCATTTATCCACTTGGCCCAGCATTTTCTTAACAATGTGTTCTGAACTATGTCACTTAGTTGTCATATGACTATTGATGCACTGTATACTAAGAGCACAACATAGTTTGCTGAATCAGTACAGTAATCAGTGCATCCAATACTCTTTATTATACCTTACCTCATGCTATAGCCTATTTCTTATTTTATTCTTCATTTACTTTTCTGCTAGGAATGTTAGGAAACACGTGTTTCCATGTGCACTGACTACGCATGGCCTATTCCCTTAAGAATTGCTTTATCCCATTTTAATTACAGATTGTATTTTAGAGGTGGTCTTAATTGCATATATTGAGTTCCATGTGTTATATTTACCCTTATAGAAACATTTCTGTTGTTCTAATTTTAATTTGTATAAGATATGTCATTCCCAGCAAAACGGGCAACAGACAAATTTGGCTTTGCAAATTATCTCTGAACTAAGGGTACCCTTACTGAGACCTACTTTCCCCAATAATCTTTTAATCTTTTAATTTAAAAATAGAACCTCATTTCCAGTACTCATTTTTTTTCCCCATCAGTTACTTTTACTGTAAAGGAGACCAGACTTGCAGTAGAAAAGTACCTAAGTGCTCATCCGTAAGCAGTCTGGATTTACTGCGTTCTCATGATCATAACCTCTTTCCAAGTGTCATAACTTTTGAGATATTTAATTAAAAAAAAAAAAAAGACTTAGAAATGAAAAAACTTTGGGGATCATTCATCTGAGTCAATTACTAGATCTAGAAGGCAAAAATACAATATGTCAATTACTAGTAAGTGGAGTTTTGTTCATAAATATTAAATAATAATACCTTCTCTTCAGTTGAAAACAGAATGTGATTTACAATGCATAAGTATGTATACTTTAATTCAGTTATCTTCCTGCAGGACTGCATTCACTAAATACTTTCTAATGTCTGCAGTAAATGAGATAGAGGAATGGCAGATATTTGTCTTATTTCATATATCACTACAATTCATCCCCAAGGATTATTTATTATGCATGCTGCAAGAAACAGATCTGATAAAACAACAGTATGAAAGCACATAATTAAAGCTGTATTATAAAGCATTCACTTAAGAGGGACAGCTTAAGGTTATCCAAGTGAACTCAGTCTTGGTATTTCCTGATTTTATGCATTTGACTTGGCATTGCTAACATTTTTTTCATGTAGATTTTCTTTGTACAATGCCCTAAGCCTTGACGTTTGTATTTTAAAGAATATGAAAAAAAAAGAGAAGAAAAAAAGCCATTAGGATGACTAATAAGGACTGACGGGGCTGTACGATCACAGACCTGAACAGCGAGCACAGAGTAACGCGTAATGCAGCGGGTTTCTACGCTCTGTGTGTGCCAGTGGGGGAGATGTTGATGCACACATTTCCTTCATATATTTCACCAGTCACTGCTAACAAAAAAAATGGCATTACAATGGAGATGTAGGGAGTGTCCTAAGCATGCACAAATTCTTCTGTCCCTGCGATCTGGATGAAACATGCTGACTAGAGATGTAGTACTTAGAGAATTTAGTTGCTCCACTCTTTTTAAGTCTCTAGGGAATACTTACAAAGTAAGATTTTTCTAAGTCTTATAACCTATCTGAATTTGAGCAAACTTTCACAGTATCAGCTGAAGCCCTTTCACTGACTTGATTACTCCACTCCCTCTTTGCCATTTGTCATACACATATTCCATAGGATGGGGGGGGGTGCTCTTAGAGAGTTAGGGACCTAAAAATATTAGGGCTTTTTTGTTTGTTTATTTGTTTTAATTCTGGCAAGACAATACTTTTCCCAAACCTTGTTCAGCGGAACAGGAGAACGATGTTCACTGCTATTTTGGTCAAAGCAGGCAACTAGCCTGAAAAAAAATGTAAACACTTAAAACTCAAAGCATTAAGCAAACTGAAATCAGGACCTCATTACTGAAATTATATGCTAATTCTCTACCTTGCTAAACCTCACTCACTGAGGTCCCCCATAACATTTGCCATTACAGGATGCTCTTCTGAATCACTCTAACAAACATGATGCTTTTAAATATACAAACAAATATCCAACTGGAAAAGTCCTGCAGTTAGTATCCCAGAGAAGAACAAATCATCAGGCATTGCTGCAACTGTGGCATTTTAAATTTCTTTAGGATTTTGCACAGAAGACCTCAAAGAGCGTTACAGATCAAATAACTGCAGCCTAGAAGTGGACAGTCTGCACGCTTACAAACAGAAAAGCCATACTATGTACAGCAGCAGGTCCCACACCTTTTATTACTATCATTGCCAGTAAGTCCCCTATGGCAGCAAATCAGAATGTTGACCTGGATAATCTATCCTACTTACTTATTGAAATAATGGCAAGATCTCTCTAACTTCCTCAGAAAAAGCACCTGACAGCTTCTTCATGTAATAACTCTAAAATATGATAGTGGAAGATTTTTTTTTTTCAATACAAATATGGCTGAAATAGCATTTTCCCTCTGTCCTTCAACCGTAGGAGAAATACTGACATTTGTTCCCCCTTCACATTGCTTATACAATACTTGAGTTCTTTACACACAAACTAGCAGACGAAAATTGACGGGACAGTATGTCGCTGTTTCCAAAGCACCGAAATGTACCTTCCAATATGTAACAGAAGGAAGAAGAACTCAATTTGCCAACAGAAAAACAGTGTAAATGGAAGACATGCGTGTGCTTCCACAAAATCAGCTTTATACAAATAGAATCTTAATGCATTGAATATATGTACTTATCAGCAGTACACACAGTCTAATATTTTTATTTGTTTCACTCCATTTTTATCCTCCTAAATCAAGAAAAATCATCAATTAAGAAAAAAGTGAGGATGAGAACTTTAGAGATACCTGCCACCTGTCCAGCTTAACTAGCTTCAGACATCTGGAAAGATATGCCAAAAGAAAAATCAATAGAAGTTCACTGTACAGTGATGTATTTATAAACTTTTCACATTGCCTTTCCATTACATCTATCTTCAAGAAGAAAAAGGGGACAGAACGCTCATAAAAATCAAGAAGGTTTCTCTGTGGAGTAAATAAGCAAAGTCCAGCATGTTATAAGGTTTAAAGGAAGGTAAGGAAATCCCTTTAAAAAGCACTTTTTTTTTTTTTTTTTTTTTTTTGTGTGTGTGTGCTTATTAGTACCAGCTTTTGAAAGTAAAAAAGCTCTTACTTTTTAGAGTAAAGATCTTCCCTTCCCTTGAACTTTTCTATTTCAAGATTTAGGAGGTACTATTCAACTCCATATCAATGCATGCTTAGGCGCACAACATTTCTCCAAAATATTAATCTTTTTTAAAGGATGGGAAACACAGGGTCAAATAAGAACTCTGATTTAGCGCTAGAACCTAAGTACTCTGCACCAGCAAGAGAAAAAAAGCGTATGCAGATACAGTTGTGACAACCTATACCTTTATAAAACAGGTCTGTCTTTTCTTCTAAGCTTCTAGATAAATTAGGAGGAGGGAAAATACCCATCTTGTAATAATTAGAGCTGGAGGAAGCTTCTTAGATTCAATCTGTAGCATGGTGAACACAATAGGCTTGAAGTGTATACAATGTTTTTGATGTTTTCTGGAAGGAAAATACCTCAGATATGAATAAAATATCTCTACAATGAAATGGATGCTCAAAATAAGGCAAAGCATGTGTTGGAAACAATCGAGTGTACTAAGATTATTGGGTTAAAAAAAATAAAAGAAATATAAATATTCAAAGCCAAAAAAAAAAAGATATAAAAAACCTGTTCTGACTTCAGGGCTACAGTAATTATCTACAGCTTAACTGTGTGTGTGCTGGAGAAATCCCTTTTTTCAAAGATGACCATGCAGATTACTAGAACAACAGGCTCCTCAAAACAAAATAAAGAGAAAAAAAATGAAAGAGCAAATGACTTGACCTATTTTCTTTGTTTTCCTTATGCTATCAAACAAATTAATAGTCAAAAGCCATCCTGGAAACATAAGTAATTTACACATATATTTACATTTAATATATAATTTATATTAAAAGAACACTCCAAGACAAAACCTGGCTTTCATAAGGTAACTGTAGGTGGAATCATAAGATGACACTTGTCTCTCCTAGTATTAGGACATTGAATATTCACAGAATTTATCTAGTAAAATTCTGGTTTGACTAAAATATTAGGATTTCTGCTTTTATGTAGTTTCCTGTCATTTTTTACGTATTTCAGAGTCACTCTCCAGCAGGTGTTGGCCCTTTTTTCTTCTTTTTGTCATCTTTCACAGCCCTTCCAGCTCTTGAGGTAAACCTCTCCCATAATTCTGCTAATATACGCTTAAAAATTATGCCCCACCTTTGGGAAATGAGCTGCTACACATTAAGATTTGCTGACAGCAATCGCTTGTGCTGAAGGTCAGGTATTCGGGAGAGATATGTTTACAATTTACAAGCCACTGTAAACTGAACTCTGAACAGAAATCCTTTTCACACATTTCCTCCAGAGGAAGAAGTGGCTCCAAGCAGGGTGGAGCATCCATGGTCTACCTTGACAAAATTAGGAAAGGCACAGATGTAGCCCAGGAAAAAATGCCAATAGGCATCAGAAAAAATGAGAATCATTGGCTTTAAAGGTAAGCTACAACTCTATCTTCAATAAATAGCATTGAGGTAAACTGAACTCAGTGCATTTATGGAGGGTAGTACCAGGTAACATCAGGGAAACCAAATTCTCTCTGTTCAGTTAAGAAGTATAGTGAGTAAGTCAGGGAACCCCAGGTACATAGGGATCTTGGAGATCCCTATCCATCTCACGAATCCGAAAGTCTACCAGTTCATCCCCAACGTATTTCCTCCTACAAGCTGGCCTTTGATCCTATCCAATGGCCACCCAGCTGTTACCTGACAACAATTTTTGAGAAATGCCCATCATCGATCCTTGATCAATCAGAACGCCTTACTAATCTGACTTCCTAAATATTATCCAGGATATGAAAAACTCTTTTTCTGATGGCTACTCCCCATCATCCTTGAATAAATCTGGAGCTCTGAAAGTTATACCACCATCCTCAGTAAAACCATGTTCAACTTTCATGAATGTTATCAGTCTGCCAATTGAACTTCCAGTGAATTTTGTTGATAAAGTTAGCAGATACAACACTCCCATGTATTTTCTGATGCACAAAAAGAACTTTATTTCTAAATAAATGCTTTCCTTTTCAAATAAGACAGATCTTGGGTAGTTATGCTCAAGTTTACATTAGCTTTGTGATCTCTACCCATTGCAAAACTGCTTCAGCAAATCACTGTAATGGATTCCACCAGTGGGTTCAGCTCTTCTTCAGCTGCTCTATATAATTCTTTCTTGTAGTCTCACAAGCAACATCTCCCCAAACACCCTAGAACATTTGTATAAGAAAGGAAATAATTTCCCCAAACAATCCATAGCACCTCTTATTTTCATCTTCAATATCTAAATCCTAAGACATTAGGATCAGTTTGCTCACCTTGAAAGCTTGAAACAAAATAATTTCATAATCTCAGGTACAAACATACACATCACAACTTTTTATTAAAATATCTGGAGCTCATGGATACCTGTTGTTGAGCCTGTTCCCTGTCTCCTGCTATCAACATCTCAATACCTACTTAATCAGTAGGTTTCCCATTAAACAATTCCCATATTCCAGCTAACCACCTTGACATGGAAGACATGGCTAAGTCCTGAACTGCGAAATATTTTCATCTTGTAAATCCTTCTCTGCTCTGAAGGAGCTCTTACAAGCTTGGGCTATTCTGCAGAGAGGATATGCTATATGGTGGTAACCAGCCTTGCCTTGAGCCGGTCATTATGCTCAAAGGGATACTGTCTCCTACCAATGAGAACTAACACACAGCTATTCCAGCTCCTTGTAACGATGGCTACAACATGTGTATTTTCATCATCTGGGAGGCAGGGAGAGAGGCACCTGGGATTACTGCTAAAGAGGCCAGGCCTCCTGGAGAAGGGTAACACATCCCCAGACAACCACCCAAGTCCTCAATGCAAACACTGTTGCTATTGCCCTCGCCCTACCCACTGCCTCTGTGTTTTCTTTAGGCATATAAAATTTCAGCTTCTCAACTCACAGCAGCTGATGTTAGAGCCTCTGAGGATGTTATCTTCAGCCAGCTAGGATGCATGTGCAGGCTCTTGGTGTGTCTTTACCAGCCCCTGTAGAGCTCTGGCAGCTCTGCCTTTGCAAAGGCTACAGATAAGGATGCTTGTCCGGTATCCCAAGCATCTACAGAAGCCAAAACAGAAGACTTCAGGATGGAAACTGACTTTGTTTAACTGTTGTCTGATTTTTGCCTTCTTTTTTTTTTATTTATCTTAACAATAATCTCTGGCATTATAGAGCCCATTATTATATGTTTAATGTGAGTTGCTGTAAGGCTTGAACAACATGTTTGCTGTTGAATATTTTTAAAGTGTTAAATGAGCTCAATTTACTATGGAGCCCTGTAGATTTATCTGTATAAACTTCCTAGGGATGTGTAACTCATAATCTCTCTCAGTCTATGATAATTTAACATCTGCTGTTTTCTTACAATGCTCTAGAGTGCCAGCATGTGTACCTACCAATATGTTTACATTTTTATGTACTCCAGAATAAGAAAATTGCCAGTTTTAATTCAACTACATGTAGACACACAAAACAGTTGTAAGCACTTCTGTATCAGTCAGTTATCCATGTTTTTCAAATTAAAAAAAATGGAATTGGCATTTTTTTCTGTTTCAAAAACTTGAAAAAGTTTGAAGCCACAATTAAATCTCTTGACATGACATTAACCTATTAAACAAACATGCATGTGCAGAGTAAGATGAGTATTTTTGCTTTTATCAAAAAAAATTCTGTTACCACTAATAATTTATATGATACTATAAACTCTATAACCTTTCTGGATGTTGATATTGCGTGTTCTTTTTTTTCTCCCAAAGTTTTTTTTTCCCCTCTAATTTATAAATACTGTTGTTAAAAATTGAATGTTTTCATTTGTTTTGTTTGTTTCTGTCCTCTGATCACTTTTTTTCTCACACTTTCTTATCATTTTACTGCTGACTAGAAGCAGAGGTCTGAAAAAAAACTGCAATGAACCACTCTGAAATGGAAATTTTTGTTTTCAGATTTTCATTAAAGATGAAACTTTGAAGAATATTATATTTTGAAAGTGTTTGAATAAAAATAAAATATTTTGAAAAATTAGATCCTTTTAATTGAAAACTTCTTCCAAAAATCTTACTTAATTCAAGCAAAATGTAGTGCATTTCATATTAAATTAACTTGTTAGGATAGTTAAGAAATTTAAGATTTTTGTTAAAGAAAGACTACATTTAAGAGTTTGTGCATTTTAAGGATTTTTCCTGGGTAAACTTTTTGATAGAATTTCTTCTCTTATGAACTTATTATAAACTCCATTTATTGTTAGAATCTGTCAGAAGATTTTTTTCTCCACAGGACAAAAGAAATAAAAGAAACAAAACTGCTTTTCACTTTCAAAAGATGAAATATGATTATATTAAATCAACCCACTGTAAATTATGTGCATGTTTTTACATACACAGAGTTACTTTGATTTTCAGAAGAAATTCATGTACATAAAGCATCAAGCCCTCTTTTTAAAAATGAATGCCACTTGGGGACCTCTCCTCTTTAACTCATTGTTGAATATGGGATCTGATCTATTTTTAAGTTTAAACCTCAGTTTAATGCAAAGTGAGGAAAACTGTAAAGACAGTGAAGATGTTGGGCAATTGTAAAGCCAGGAGAGGGAACTAAACATGCCTGGAGAGACTGCACCCCTTTGAGGATGGAATAACATAATTTATTTTCTGCTAACAGTCTGCAAAGCAGATTTATAAAATAGCCATTGATGCAACTTTCCATGAGATCAATGTGCAAGAACTAACATGCCAGCAAAACCCAGGTGCCTCTGCACGGAGCTAGCAGGACTGCCTGTGGGCCCGCAGCAGTCAGCAGCAGTGAGGAGATCAGACCTGGGACCTGTCCGCACTCAGTGCGTTCAGCTGCCTCGACCATCTGCAGGCTCTCTGTGAGTGGCTCCCGTGGTACATTATGGTACATCAGCAAAGCCTCTGATCTAGAAATCTCCTTTTTTGACTCCCACTGCTACCTAGCATCTTAATCAAAGGCCAAAGCAGGCATGGCTGCTTTCCTCAGTCATTGTTTTCTCTCTATGTGAGCTGCGATTTGCAAGCTTAAAAAAGGTCAAAGAAGTCCTTTCCTTTGCTTTTACCAAAGGAAAAGGAAACACTTCATTATAAACAGAGTAAGATTTCTGGATAAAATAACAGGAGGCTGTCCTCCCCTGGAGATCTGGTTTAAAAAAATAAATAAATCCCTAGACTGAAATTTATATATTTCAATATTTTCATTCCAAGAATGAAAGACAAAAAGGCTCTTTTCACAGAGAGCTCTCCTCAAACTTAGCTCAAATCACAAACACCTCAAGGACTGTGTAATTATTGGTCATTGAGATAACTGGGATATCAGGAGATACCATACCTGCAACAGAACTGGATTTACCATCATATGGCTAGCATATCATCAGTTTGAGAGTTTCAAGCCTATTATGAGTGATAAGCTAACAGGGAACATCTGCTGGGGCTAGTGAACCCACTCATGTGAACCACCTGTCACTATCTAGATCATTACACAGTCGCAATCGTCAACTGCTGTAATATTTCTGGCAAATATCCAAAACCCCAATGGCATTTTAACAGATTGAACTGGGGTCCAAGATTAGCAGGCTCTCCCCCCCTTTTTTTTTAAAAAATCCAAATCCCCCTTTTTTTAAAAAAAATCCAAACACAAATTTATAAAACTCATGAAGGTCACCAGAAAAAATACCAAGGACATTTCTTTCTACATCTTTTTGCAGTCCTCTTTTCCTCTAGAGGCATTTTTAAAGAAATTTCATTGTATTTGCTACAGATAAGACAAGTGTGGGAAGATAGTTGTCACTTAGCATTGGGATAAGGATTGTTTAAGAGCATTCCACATTACGTCTCCACATATGTCTTTCTATTTATTCCCCCTCCAACTTTCTCTGCCTGCCTAAAAAAATTGCTAAAATATAATATGTTTAGCAGCAATGTCAAGACTTCAGAACTTGATCTGAATTTTTATATGAAATATTCAGGTAAGGCTCTGGCTGATGTTTTGCTGCCTATAGCAAAGTATATAGTCATTATGAGGGTAAAAGCCAACCCTTCTCTTTTGAGAGAGACTCTCTCTCAAAAAAAGTGCAGTTTTGGTCATTTATGCCAAATGTAGCTCTGAAAATAAAGGTTCACTTGCAGAGATGATGTACATGGTGCTTTTAAAAGATAAAAGCCTTCGTATCTTACATTGTTCTCTTTAATTCTGTCCCAAAAGCATTTAATGCTTCTACAAATCCATGCAAATGCTATTTCTAAGGAGATGGGTATCATATCAGCATAAACCTATTAACATCTTATAATCAGAACATTGATTTGAGAACTGGGACCTCTCTTTGCTTTTTCTGAATGTATCCTGATTATTTATGTCTAATCTTTAAATAATTTCAGCATCTCAAGAGCTTAGTTTCCTGTTTGTGAATCAGACACCATGCATTATAAACACTGGTATTTTATCCCGCATAACCATTGCTTGTGGTACTTAATCTACTAAAAAGATGTTCAAGCATAATCCAGAGGAAACTATTCCAAAGGTTTTACTATTAGATGCTGTAAGTTATCCTAAGGACATATTTTAAGCCTTCCCTAGCCTGATGGGGTAAAACACTAAATACTTGCTCTGTATCAAAGTTAGGGCAAGGCAGATGCAAAAACAGAATTGTTGCTTCTTCTTGTGCACTCTTTTCTTTTTCTTTCAAAAACAAAACTCCCAAGTTTCTCTGTCATCTATATTTTCAGCTGAGCAGACCTCACCTTTTATTCATTGGCACAGCAGAAGAGGAAAATTATCAAAGTAGAAGATTTTGTTCAAAGACTGCCTAAAAGCAAGTTGAGCTACACTAGGAAAACTAAGCTATGCAATTAAGCTATATAAATTTTTTTCATGTCGAAATTGATGAATCAACTTTAACTTTTCCCTTTGATCTTTCTTAACAGAACAAACTCATTACCTGTTTTCTTCAGTCTCGTTACACTAAACTTGTTAAACTTGTTTCCATCTAACATTTTCTGATCCTTATCTAAGCAGCTTCAGCTCTCTGCTATCCTAAGATTTACTTTATTAAAGCACTAAAGTATGTGCCAAATGCATATTAGACAAACATTTTCATTGATTTCAGTGGGAATCATCACAAATATATAGAATTACATTGCTGAACAATACACGGTCATACATAAATACAAGCCCTAAGTCGTCGTAAATGTATTCATTTTCATTTAAATGCTTTAATTCCTCCCTATGTGGCTATGTCATCAGGACTGATTTTTCCCCAAAACATTTTTCATTAATAGTTCTAAACTATAGTACTTTCATGGAGTTCATCGACATTAGGAATAATGAGTGCTAAAAGAACTGCCTGTGATGGTCGAAATATATACTTCTATTTTTTTTTCTTATCATTTTACAGCATCATTCTTTCTATGCTACAAAGATTTAAAGTTCTAAGCCTAAAAATTCTAACAGAATTCTCCAATGTAATATTACTGAAATATAATGCAGCAGCATCACTTTTGTGGGCTGAGATTCATAGCCCCTCACTTGCTTGAGTTCAGAGCCTAACCACCCTTCTATAGCTGAGCAAAAGGCACTTTGCAAATAAAGGGAATTCTAGACTTCTAATTTTTTATCTGTTTTTAAGCCTCTCAGATTCAGTAGGAGTGTCTTACAACACTATAATCTAATTCACGGATTTTTGCATGATAGCAAAAATCATAATTTATGACAGTATAGTGGGAGAAATTATATGAGTACAAATATTAGCATTTCAATATATCAAGAGCACTCACATAATTTACATTATGTATATGATTTTTTTGTTGATAAATGTTATAGTGCATTTTTATCTATTGTTCCATTCCACGACATATAATCAAACATGTTGGATATATATAACCTTAAAAGGGACCCTTCATTTTTATAAGTTTAACAGTATTGATTTTTTCTACTACTCATTTTTTTCCTAATGCATTTATTTTGTTATTTTCCTAAAACACCCAGAATATGTTTTTCCTTCTCAGTGAGTCACTAGGTAGAAAGTGACCCCTAACTCTCATCAGAGAAGACCATTTGATCTCAGAGAAGAATTTTCGTGGTTACTAAGTAAGACACTGAATTCAGTTCTCAGATTTGGAGTGTAGGTAAATCCTACTTTAATCACGTAAAATGAACTAAATTGGTATATTATTAAGACTCACTATATAAAAATGAGATGAGATTCTGGATCAGACCCCCCCACACACACACTGCTATAGTCATTTGTGTTCAGTATACCATGGGGTGGATATATCTAAAAACTAGCCAGGGATAAGTCAAAAATCATCTCCATCTAGTAGCCTTCTACTGTGAGGGCTTTCTGTTCTGATTTCTTCTTCCAGCCTTCTCCCTGACAACCCTTAGTCTCAAAATGTTTTGCTGCCCAAATTCCAGTGTTCTTCCTCAGCTTTAATATCATACAAATATGGATGAAAGCGCTCTAAAAATTTCTAAAACCAGAATTAAAAAAAAATGACAGATTAGGTCAACCAAAATGATATCATTTTTCGCACCTGAATTAAAGTATGGGAGAGGTTAAAACAAACTATTTTCACTAGAAAAGAAAAGAAGTTCAACGTAACTTTAAAAAAAGTCTATAACGTAACAGAGATCAATAAAGTTCATACCTTTGCAACATATGTTCCACAGTGATAATAGCCTTAATATTTGCTAAAAATATTAAAGATCCCTAAAATTCCCTTTTATGTTTGAACGGAAGTCAATAGAAATAGTCCCAGGAAAGAGGATTTTTCCTATCAAGATTACATGCAGAGGTGAAAGTTGCAGAAACAGAAAAGTAGGCGTGTATAAAGACTCCTGGCAGAGGCAATATTATTTAGTCTTCATTTATTCTATTGTATTCAGTTCCAAAAATCCACGCATATTCGCTCCTCTAAGACCACAGTTAGCATAAATACTATGCAAAACAGTGTAATTAGTGAAGGAAACAAACAAACAAAAAAGGATAATGAGGCTGCACATGATCTGCAAACTTTGGAAATTATCTTTTACCCTCCCACAAATGAAGAAGTAGTGCATCTCTCTCTGCCTAGGTGTCGTGGTAGGGCAGTATCTTCCTTTCTGGTGGCACAGTACATTTGAGCCTTACAACTCCCTAACTTACATGAAGGTAGAGGAGATCAGCCTTTCTATTTAATTGCTTCATACTGTGCATGCAAACAGCCCCTGAAGTATACAAGTGAATTCAAGGTATGCTCATGATTTCAAATAAACTAACCAGTATGCTAATTACACAGAAGTGCTGGAAAGAAGGCTATTTCATCACAGGGAAGACAGTGTGTGTGTGGGGGGGGGGGGGAGGGGGTCCTTACCTGTCTGAAGTCTTATGTCTTCTGTGTTAAATCTCCTCATTGCTATTACTAAACTCATATACTACACAACATCAGGATATTTCTGAGGTAGATGTGAAGACCCTGAAGACCATCTCAGTTATGGTGGTGTCTGAGTTCTGATCTCTAGAAACTGCACTGAAATCCTACTTCATTTGATCTAGCCCTTCCAGTAGTTATAACCAAGACCCTTTAAAAAATTTCTAATTCTTACAATGAGAACATCTTGGACAGAAATCTACTGCTTTGTATTAGCAGTTCTTATCTGGCAGTCTATGTCCCTTAGATGTGTGCTAATTAGAAAACCTAAAGGGTAACTGGAGAAGTCATAACTGCTACCATTAGAGTAGCAGAGCTCTTGCTTTTTAAGTGAGATTCTATCAAGACTCAATGATAGATTCTATCTATCATTATTCAGGAGTGTACAGAGTGGTTTGTTCTTTAGCAACCTGAACGACATTTGAACTCTGTCTAAGCAAAAATAGTAGATTTCTTATCTGAAGACTCCTATTCAAAGCTTTCTTAATCATTGGCCTTATTTTTATTACAGGTCTATAATAAAAGATTAATGTCTAGTTCCATAATGAAAACTATTAATTTTTATCCCTCTATAATTTAATTATATAAATTAAATATTTAAACATCTTTATCACATTCTGTAACACTTGCAGGCATTGCCAAAACAGTTTTCTACCTTGATCCATCTGTATAATGTCAAAGAACAGCAAAGAATAATTGTGAAGACATAAAATCAAAATCCAAGCAGGGATTCTTAGCACTATATTTCTGTCCTCTGCTTAAAGAACACTCATCTTTGCTAACTGATATATATGAAGTCCTCTGACTAGAGTATTAGACTGGATTTGATCCAGGATTAATGACTTGCATTGACTCTGCATACTAGACATTACCACAGAATATTTAGCTAAGTAGAATTTCTGGGTAGTGGCTTAATTGTTTTGAATGCACACTTTTTTATCGACTTTATCAAAGCATATTCTGCTCCACAGTGAGAAATGCTATGACTGGTATGCTGCACTTATCTTCCACAGTACAACAAGCTTTTTGTAATCAAATGTTGAGATGAATAGAAGAAATACTGTAGCTTAGTTGAAAACAGATAGCTCCATAAGTAGACAGAATAAATGTTTGTGATATTAGAAGTCTAAAACATGCATTTAAGCTGAAAAATGTACATAATGTTATTATATTTCCAAATAAAATTTTAAAAAGCTATTTATTTATCTCATTATTCTGAATTGAGGTTCTTGCAGCATGTACAACTATTTCAAAGAAGATTTGACCACTTTTGCTTTATAGCCCAATATATTTTATAACCAGTGAGCCAAGGCTGTTTTATAGTGCAGACAGTAGGGAATAACGGCAGTACTGACTTCTTGGGAAAATGGGGGAAGGTTCAAAGAGTAAAAAAAGATCTTTTTCAAGTGCAGAGGGCTACCATAATATTTGAGGAGTTGTGGAGGATCTGGGAGCCCTCAAAAAAGAGCAAACCTATAGAAGTTGAACCAGAGAGGCTGAGAGGAAATGGATAATTCTTCATGTAAAGAAGATGCTTGGCATGCAGTTTTTCTGGCAAGTAGCTTTCCGAAGTCAGAAGGAAATACCAGTGTGTTGCTTTTCTCATGTGGAAATTTTCTATCCTCCACTTCAGTATCTAAACTGGTGCTTAATAATGCTCGAGTGAAGATTTTTGCTGTATTATATTATAATTGTGTTCTCATTTACAAATGAAAAAATAAAGAGTCAGTCTAATAAAGTTACTTGTGCACATAATGTTAACTATGAAGGTAGGTAGGTGTCACATATTCATGCTGGAACAAAATATACATCCTCTGGGTTTCTGGTATTAGTTGCTTTCATGCTACAGTGATTAGATCCATGATTAGCAATAAATTTAACCTATTATTTAAAAATAAACTAAACAAAAACTGGTAGACCAGTATGATATAGAAAACTGGTTCCTGTGAAACCATAAATTTAGAGTATCAGTAATATAAAAGGCAAGAAAATTTGCAACACTGTTTCTTCTAAAACATAGCTTGACCATACTGTACTTCATTATTTATATATGATAATATAAAAATATATTAACCCTTGAAATTAAAAATGGAAAATGAGGAGAAAATAGTTATACAGGATACTGAAGTCACGCAATAAATGATTGCTCAGTGACTTTCATAGTTCACTTAACTTCAACATTGCAGGTTCTTTGAATCTGGAGCTTTTCATCTTATATACCACCTCAGACAGCTTTTCAAAATCCTGTCTCATCTAGCAAACTATCATTAAATGAGAAATCTGTAAGTCACACAGAAAAGATACTGCAAATTACCTTAAAGTGTTTCAAGCTTTAAAAGTATCTGACATATTTTTCACCAAAAATAAATATTATATAGGTGTGACAGTAAAATATATGATAACAACACAAGCTCTCTGATAATAGTGCTTTGCATTACGAGTGCACAGGATTTTTGATCACAACACAAAAGAATTTCTTCTTAGATCTGAAAATGTGCTTTCACTATTATCTGAAACCACAGGGTTTTCATTTTTTTTATACAACAATTCTTTGACATTTCAAGAGTCTTGATAAAGAAGATAATGACTGGAAAATGGATAAAAAGATATTAAATTTTATGTTCAAAAATGATTTTTTTTGGAAGATGTTTTTACATGGATTCAAAGCTACCTTGTAGAAAAATAGTATGTAGCAGCCATGAATTTAAACAATGAATATATATACCAGAAGCTACTTTTGTCAATCCCTCTTGTTCCTGGCTACTTCACATGGTTCTGAGCACTTCAGTACATCAAATAAGTATGAAGTTTTGAAATACAGTGCATAAACTCAGTGTCACTGCTTGATTTTAAAAATCTAAATACTTCAAGAGGTCGTTTCTGTTGAACAAATATATAAGGAAAATTAAAAAGAGATGTGGTCAAAGATGTTTAATCAGTGGCCAGAATGCTATAGCAGTACATCATGGTTTCTTACCTATTTTTAAAAGTAAAAGTTCTACAGGCTACTATATCAAGCATGAGTCATTACATTTGTTGCATGTTTGTTCATAATCTCTTCTGTGGATTACAGTAAAGTAAAAAACCACACAGCTTAAAACAACCAGCCCTCTAAAAAACCTCCGTACAGAGTAGTCAGTGCTTCTTTGGCTATCAGAACTACTTACTCCCATCTTCCCATGCTAGCTAGCTTCTGTATAATCACCGATCAGCTTTGAGGTTCCAGTTCACCAGAGCATTGCTTTAGTGTTACTTCATGTTCCAGTCTAAAGGCATTAATTGACTCTTCAAGCAAAGTGAAAATGTTTTCTTCAGTGATAGAGTTTGCCTAAACAGGAAACAAGCTGTAAGAAAGATCTTTAGGAGGGCAGGCCCTGATCTCTTAAAGAACTTCCATATGAAATGATCTTTTCATATGGTCACTTTCCATTCGCGTTGAAATGTGCTTTTTTCAAGTCTCTTCCAACACCAATGCAAAATAGTATTACAGAAGGGAAAAAGCCAGTGAAAAAATACCTGTGAAACCAAAATTCCTCCCTTACAATCAGTGACAGACAGGACAAGAAAGGTAAAAAGCCACACATGATAGACTTTTCCTATGTTATATGTAAAGTAATTGAAGATGCTCTAACACTGAAGTGTCAAAAAATGAAAGAGAACAATTTTACCAGTGAGCTCCAAGTACACCAAGGACTCTCAGCTCTCATAAGGACAAATAAAGCTACTCAGCAATGAGTAGAAATTGTTATTTCTGAATAATCACTTCGGTGGTTTATGCAAAACAAGCTCATGGTAACAGTGGACCTTTTCCCTCATTACAGAGCACTAATAGGCAGTAATTTTGCCTTCTCAGCATAAACCATGAGAAATGAACAATGCTATCCTATTCCTTCCTGTGGTTCAATATGTTTTTTCCAGAGCTTATTTTTCTGAAATATATTTCTGAGGCTGGTAACTGGCCAGATATTGCTAACACTAAAGCTAAAATTATGATAGATTCATTCTAGCCCATGAAAATTCACTTCAAAATGATGTTGAAATTTTCTTATAATCAATGTTACACAAGAAAGAGTAGAAAGCTAATGTATAATGATTAAGAATTCCTTAGGAGGTATATTTAAGAGTCATACAGTAATAAAGTATGTGATCATCATGGTGGATGGAAAGGAACATGACTTGGGTAGCTACAAAAATAACAACCCCATAAGCTTTCTAAATCTTTTATAACTGAATCCAAAAGAATATCGTGGGGAGTATTGAAGCATCCCTCAATAAATCAAAAACTACCTTTGGGCTAGTTCCAATGAAAAGTCATCTTTCATTACACAGGAGCCTACAATTTTTTAGGAACAAACCATTAGCTTCTTGTGAAAGCAAAAAATAATCAAAAGAACGAACTGGACTTGGAGAAAGCAGAATTGTTTTAAACCGAGAAAGGTTTAAAAATGGATAAAGAGATCTGTGGATCAGATTCATACTGGCAGCACCCTTACAGAAGTTAATGTAACATCATTTAAACTTAGTATTTCATAAAACCTGTACAAAATTCCACGGCAACACTGCATCTTAGCCAGAACTATCCAGTTCCCCAGGCCTAAAGGTTAAGGCATTTAAGTTCTGTCTAGGGGGCTGTGGAGACTGATATTATAGGGAAAACAAGTTAATGTTTTGCAGCTGTTTAATTGTGCGGATTTCTCTTCCCCGTTTTGCTTCTTACAAAACACTAGAAAAACTCCATTCAAACCCTGCATTTGGAAATGTTCCTCCATGAAAGAGTCTCTCAAGACTATATCATTGCTAACATCAACTTTCATCTGTACTTCTAACCCTTTACCCCACAAACTCTGCTAGGGATTTCCAGTCACCTGCAGTTAGTGTACTGCCCCCAAAGTGTTCTTATCATTTTAATTCTAACATGGATGAAAAAGCAAAAGAAAAAGCTATTGTTAACTGTTGACTTTCATACATACTCTTTTTGCTGTAGCTCCAATAGTAGCTTAAGAGCAGGGTGGGCAATTTTTTTATCAGTGGTTCCTCTGAGCTCATTTGGAGTCAGTCAGGCCCTACAACATTATCCTCTAGTTAGTAAAAGCCAAAAGCAGATGAGACGAGAAAGAGTCATCAAATACTCAATATTATCCTGGTTTGCATCAAAGCAATCTTGCAGTTGCAAGATAAGTGCAAAGAGCAGCTGTGGAGGAAGAACTTTCTATCTTCCAGCTTTAATGATAGGACTTGTTTAAAATTACAAGAAATACAATTTCAAATGCATTTAATTCATACCAATTCATCACAACTATGCTCATTTTCTCCAGAACACAGTGCCCATTTAAGACTACAAGAATTAGCCTCCAGGGCCATCCAAGGCCTCAGTCTACCAGTTGGCTTTCACTTGGATTCTACAGAACTGGACTTACTAAACAACAATAGCCCTCTCTGGTCCCAAAACCTATGACCACGGTCAAATCATGTTAAATAAAGCAAATCAAAACTCTCAGAAGGGCTCTATGCCCTTTAAACTGCCTAAGTTTGTAAAAGAAAAGATCAAAGAAATAAAACATACCAATTGCTCAGTTTTACTTCTTTCTGAAGTTAAGTGAAAAAAAAGGAAACCTTCTGGTTAGACTGTGATAGCTGTGGGCTTGTTGCTGCTCAAGCTCAGTATGAATCCTATGATAATTTTATCTGCTGGCCTCGGTCTCTTTCTTAAATCACATGGCACTTTCAAGGTTAGATTTCATTTAAGTCTAAGATTTTGCTTCTGCATTAAACAATCAAAAGAAGTGTTTCACTAATTAAAGAGGGGGGCGTAGTGGCATACATGTTCTGATCAGCTTTCTGGGGGCCAAAGGCTTTGTATCTACTCAGATCACCCAGACTGAAGATGCACACAGATGTGCCTTGTGTCTGTGTGTGCTTTGGTAGTGTAGTTCCCCTAACCACGCAGCATCTGCTTGGTGACAGATGCTTTCAGCAGTAACGAATACACCAAGAACAAAACATTCCCTGACTTCTTAGTTACAGAAAATGTGCACACAACTGCAGCACAATTACATAACCAACTTTCAGACAGGGCAAGTTGTCAGATATAGGCTGACTGGAATAACTATCTGGAATAAAATTGTGGACACTATGGCAACTGATATGTGAACTCAGCAAAGCTGTGCAAAGATTTCAAAAATAAAGCCAAGAAAAGCAAACAAAAAAAGAAAAAAACACTTTGGCAATTTTATGAGCACTGTATTAAGTCTTGATAACCTAGAGCAAAGTTAAACAGTGCAGAAAGTCACGGCATACAGTTTGAAAATATTTTAAAACATTCAGAGTTCCAATTAAACACTCGGCAACTTCTAGTGAAGTCTGCCTAGCTGAAGATGGAAAGTGAGGGCAGAACCATAATAGTGAACAAAATTTTCTAGTACATATTCTGGAAGTGAGAACACTCATAGTTTTAAAATGCATGATGCTTGTACAGCTGCTTTTTTGTATACTGCAAAAATATTTTTCCATATAAACGTTATCTCTACTATTTGCAGAAACTATGTTTTTATGTCTGATCGAGTGTTCAGTAACTACACAACTGACTGTATAAGCATTAGATTATAATTTCCATTCAGCCCCTTTTTAAACTTCTTTTAAAGTCTGGCTACATTCATTGCTTTGTCAGGAAAAGTATCTCTATTTCAGCATTTTAACTATAATTAACGATGATACTCACCTTGATTGTTGCCAAGTTTATATTCCCTAAGAGATGGAACAAAACATACGACGTGTGAATTATTTATACTCCCATATGGAGGCTTGTTGTTAATACTTTCTCAGTACTTCTTAAATGCTGGATCTTAATGAGAAAATGTAGATCATTGGTGCATTTAGTTCCAAATAAATATAGAAGCATATATCCAAAGAGATGAAAATGCCATTATACTTCAAAAAATGAACAATGAAGAAACTTTTCTTCCCATAAAAACTGTAGTGATAGCTTTCAGAATATATCTATACACAAACCTAGATACTGTTCTCTGCTATATAATCTTCCTTTCAGTGATGACACACTGCCAATATTTTAACAAGGAGCTCCTACAAGTCAATAACAGCAACAACAAAATCCATTAGCTTATGGTATCCCTTAAATGCTTGGACAGAACTGGTGTTGTATCATAATGTAGGTTAATCTCAAGTGGGATCAGCAGCAGCTCAAATATGCTTCCAATCTTCTGCAATTCTTACACAGGGGGCAGTGAACACACTGTGGACTGTGGGCCACATTCTGCTAGGTATCAGTTCCAAATATTTGGCTTTATCTCTTAGATCAAAACATTAACTGATCTCTTCAAAGGTATTATCAAGCTATTTGTCATTAACTCACCTGGAAGCAGAGAAAACAGATCAGAAAAAAAACTTTTATATTTTTGTTTATATATATATATATTTGACTTGACAGCCCACAGTTTTCTCTGAATATTTTTATTCATTTCATTTTACCCACATTTTTCATTAGGATTTCATTCCCACTGTTCTTAGGTACCTGAAACCCAGAATAAAACACATATCTATACATACACAAACGTACACATACACATACAAAACATATACAATACATAACTTGTATAGACCAAGAATGCAGCATGTGAAGAACACTGTGAGGTCTTTTTGAAGTCTTTGGAGAAGAAGAAAGTCTTTGGAGAAGAACTGTCATTCATGGCACATGTTTGTGTGAAAAATCACAGAAAAACACTTTGCACAACATAGACTTGCCATATTGTCTGGTTTCTTGCTAATGAGCTCCCTGTAGACCACCTGATCTTTTAAAATACTCCAAATGATAGTAGGAAAAGAAATATCACAGACCACAGCAATTCAGACTCTAGAACAAACCAAAGCCACTTTCTCCTTCCTGTACTTTTTCCCTGTCTGTATTTGCACAGTATCACACTCTCAGACCAGAAAGCAGACATTGAGAACCAAGACACCGTACATGAGTTTTCAGCATCTTTGCTGCTATTAGGTGGGGCACACTACAGGATTTACAAACTCTTTGTCCAATACTTTTGCCTCACACACTGGAGAGATTCTAGAACCACACAGCCCAGCCTAACTATTCATTCCACTGCTTTCATGTAGACCCTGATAGTATTCATTGACAGTGGTTTGCATACGTGCTCACCCAAGTGACTTTATTCACTCTGTCACAGCCATATATTCAATCTTTTTCTAGTTAACATAGGAAGGAGCATCATAGCCTATAGCAGCCAGTGTGGAGAAGTTCTGCAAAGGGTTTGACGTTGCATTCTGTCTTCGGATGTTGCATCCCTTTTCTCAGCCAACATGCTTAAAACAAACAAGTAAGATGCAAAGTTTTCTGTACATGCCAAATTCTGTTTGGCTCTCCAACCACTATAAGTGCAGTTACTTGTTTTTTTACTTGCTGCATGTGATAAAATATGAGAACTGAGAACAACAAGACATACATTAGTATGAATGAATTTGTGTTACCTAAAGTTTAGCAATAATCTACTTCTGCATTAAATGAGAATGTCCCAGAGCTCTGTTTGAAAATTGCCTTAGTCTCATGGTTTTAAATATTCATTTTTACTTTAATTCTTTTACATATATTTTACTAATTTAGTTATCATGGACTGGTGATCATTTACTGGTTGTTAGGCCCTTTAAAATACAAGATGATGCTGAAAAGATGAAATCTTGGCTTCCTTTTGAAACTCTAGAGACCTACATTGGAATTATTACTCATTAATAAAATAATTTTTCAGTCATTATGGAATCAACCAAAATTGCAAAGGTATTATAGTCAGTATAGAAAACCATTAATTCTCATCAGAAAATCCTGTGTTAAAAACTACCAAATTGTAGCTGATGTAAAATTAATATCACTGTACATTATATTCACTAATCAGAAAGTCTAATGAAATATGGGGTAAGATTTTTCTTGGTCAAACTCCATTGATTCCAACATATTAATAAAAGGGGCAGAGGTTAGTCTTAACTGTATTTTACCAAGTTTCTAAGATCCCTATTTATTACTAATCTCATTTAAAGATATCTCAGCTGTTCTATACTGCATATAGTTAACCCATGATCACCCTGCTAAAACCTTTACTTGAATGCATGACAAGCCATGAGGGAAAAATGGTAATCATCAAGACCCCTATATTATACAGAATTGCTGCTGCAATTGGCCATAAAATTAAGACAAACCTGTGTCAGTGTTTCTAAGGCTATGTCAAAATTCAGAAGTAGGATTTACATTTTAATTTTACAAACCACCATGTAATATATTCTCTCTTTGTTTCTCTCTTCACCTTCTCCCACGTTGTTCTCCTCAAAAGACCTTCCATTTTCCTCAGAAGTTCTTTCCTTCCGACCTAAGTATGTGGCCCAGTCTTCTAAAGCAAGAGGTGCTGAATAAAAGTTTCCATGATCATTTAGATTGTAAGGGGACTTATACATAAGGGGATATATATATATCCTTATATAAATATATATAAGGGGATATATAACAAAAGAAAGCCTGAGTGGCACTTCCTGTCGATGACTGTCTATAAATGAAAGCCGTATATAACACTGTATAAATCTCGGACTGACAACAAAGCTAGTAATGTCTTTAAAGGCAGCCATTCAGGCTCGTGCCCAAGCTTGACTGGCCAAAAGATTTAGCTGCATCTAAATTAGCATTTTAGTTCAGATCAGAAGTGCATTTTTATCTGAATGGCCACTTACTGTACCTTAGTTTACTTTGCGAAGAGACCTTGGTGCATATATACTGGACTATGAATGATACAACTAAACTGAAAATGCAATTTCAGAACATACCTACCGCTCCAGCCAGTAACAGACAACCTGTAAAAAGGAACTGGCTCAAAATAGATGTCTGAAATGTGGTGCGGATTTCAGCTTTAAAAATTTCAAGATACTTTTAAACTTGGTTACCGAAAACTGTCCTTTAATTTTTAATGTCTTATCTCACTTGTTCTTTTTATTTACATCTTTGGCATTTTGTTAAATTGAAAAAACGTATTAATGTTCCAAACAAAGAGACATTAGTGAAAGAAATGGTAAACTGAGCAAAGAATGTCTGTCCTAGGCTGCAATTGTAATATTGTTTCATCACATTAAAAATGAAAAAAATACTATTGATGTAATTTTAAAAAATAAAACAAAAAGATCAATTAAATCCATTTTCTTACTATTTTTGATTTGGTGCTTTGTAGTGATTTGCACTCAATTTAATTTTAAAATTCTTGAAATGGAAGACCACCATTACGCAGTATTTCAACTGTTTTTCCACCACTTCTTTCCTTTTTTTCCCCTAATTTTATATTCTCTCTTTTGTATTCTCTTTGCATGTTGAGCAATTATTCTCAAACCAAAATGATGATCCCCTTTCAATGTTTGTAAATAGTTATCTTCTACTTCTTCCTTTTAATGCATTGCCATAAATAAAGCTTCTGTAATCTATGTTTTTGCTATGCAAACTCACAGCTCTGAACGCAGTATTGCTTGTGTGATCTCATCCATTGCATTATAGAGCAGTGATTTATTAGAATAGGGAAGCCAAGTAAATTCCCTGTCTAGACTAAGGTAATTGTTCCCTTGTTCCAAATGTTCAATGATTTCATGGTTAGTCATTCTCTCTCTTTTGCCTACAAATGTATGTAGATATTCACAAATACATGAGCCTCACACAACATATATTCAACTTAATGGAAAGATTTTCTTGACTCAGTATGACCAAATCTTTAAATCTTGATTCATTCAGCAAATACACATATTCTGCATGTGTATGCCTTCTCCTGTGGATACGTAAAAGACTGAATGTATAAATATGAGAGAAAATAACCACAGACCAAAGGGAAAGTAAAACTATTCAAGGGTTACGTTAACACAATTTTGGCAACTTAGTATGGCTAAAGACACTGAAAACAGGCTGACAGAATCTAACCTTTATAGTTATGCATCTTTGCTATTACGAACAGTTTGCAAAAACTAGGTGATAAATTCCTTATACGCTGAAACCAAACTATCTTAAAAGTACTGTGTGCATTACACATCCACTTTTTTGTGCAGGTACACAACTTACACCTCCAAATAAAGTTTCAGTGAATCTTATGATGCAAAATATACTAAGAATATGTTATGGTGATCAAGAAGATACAGCTTCTGAAAGCATATCCCTTGATAATATTGGATATTTCTTTGCATTCAGAGTCAGTTTGTATCAAATCAATGATGTTGAAGACAAAGAAAGAACTATAATTACTGTAGGTATATTTGATTTAGTAGTACAGTAAGTCACATAAATCCCAGTTATCCTTTTAGATGTATTGTAAAACTACGTCTGCTGTCACAAAGAACACAGTTTGTAATGACCAGAGCTTTTCAGCTCATCAAAAATAAATTAAATTTGGGAATACCAAAAAATTCATAGGAAACTCCTAGCATCTTATCAGACCTGCAAGGATCAAAGGATGATCAGAGATTACAGCAGACAGAAGGTGAATTCAGATGTTATTAAATTTTCTCCAGCTACATTAAATTTTAAGGTTGGAAGAGACCTCTGAATGTCACATAGTCCAACTTTCTGCTTAACACAGGGCTGGTTGCTGAGGACCCTGACCAGATCTGTTCTGAAAACCTCCCAGGATGGAAACTCCACAGTCTTTCTGGACAACCTGTTCCAGTGCTTAGTCATCCTTGCTGCAAATTTTCTTTGCTGTAACATGTAACTCACATGTCTTGCTCTTTCACTGTGCATATCTAGAAGAAGTCTAGCTCAGTGTATCTCTGCCCCAGCTTAGGTCAAGGAGGATTGCAGTTAGATCTGCTAAACAAATCCAATACTCTCAGTCTGTCCTTTTACATTGCACGCTCCAGCTTCCTGACCATTTTACTGATGCTCCACTGGATTCTCTCCAGTTTGTCAATAACTCTTTAGTTTTGAATATGCCAAAAACTGGACACTACTTGGCACGTGTCCTCATGAGTGCTGAATAAAGAAGAATAGTCTTTTCCCTCAACCTGCCAACTCAATTCTTGGAAATGTAGCTCAGCATAGAGCCATAGAATGGCTTCTGTGAAGATTTGCTCCATAATCTTCTCAGATCACCTTACAGGAGGATCACCTTACAGGCCTGCAATTCCTGAAATCCTTCTTCTTGCCTTTTTTTTGAAGCTGAGACTAATACTTGCCTTGCTAAAATCATGTTTTAATTCAGTCATATTTTCAGCCTATGTGCTCCTCTAAAGCCTTTTGAAAATGAAACTGGGATTCTGGCTTTACGGTCATGATGCTTACAATTAGGATATACTCCCAGGCATTTTTATTTATCTGTTCCAAATTATAAATTTCTGAAAATATTATCACTCTAGGTTCTAAAAAGTAAAAAAAACAAACAAACAAACAAACAAAAACAATACAGAAGTCCTTATCATTACTGGTCAGTGAGTTTGCATTCATAGATAATTTCTCATTAGGTGAATGAGAAACTGATTAAAATGATGATCAAAATACATGCCCTTCATTCCTTTTTGCCATAGTTTTCTTGTGATCCTATGTAAATCAGCTGGACTCCTTTCATTTCTTTTCTCCTTTTCTATGTTATGTACTTATATTTTTTTAAAAAAAATCTTTGGTGATATCCTCTTCAAGGACATCCAACCTCACAGGCCAGCACTGAACAAAATTTTTAGCTTATGATTCAAATATATTGTATTTACTTTCTGGTGGCCACAAAACAGCTGGTGCTTTGCTTATCCTATGACCTGGAAAGCACTGGAGTCCTGGCCAGGCTACTCACAGCTAGCTGTCTATACCCTCTGCCCCTTACCCTCTGCCCAATAACTAACATGCATTCCCAATATCTTGCACCTCACCTGACATGTGCTATCAACATCACCTAAATCTTCCTCTAGCATGGTGGCATTTGACAGCACCCCCCCCCCCCCCAATGCTCCCCTAAAAAATAGCATAATGGGGAGATTTCTGTAAATTATCCTTTTCTACTAGAATATCCATCTTGTTTATAAAGCAGTACACACTTTCTTATTCAAGTACTATTAGACTGATAAGGAGATCCAACCTGAATTCAACACCTTTGAGCTGGACACTATTTACCTAAAACAGTATCAACAAATCTCCATTTTTTTTTTCAGGGGAGAAAAACAGCACACTTCATTCACCAGAATCTCCAATACTACTTCATTATTTTATCTTAGGAATTACATCACTGCACTGTTGAAACAGTTGAACTGTTGAAAAAATGATGCCATTTAGTTCCAGCAGTCAAATCATACACCTATAAAGCTTATTCATAACTGCTGTATTTAACCCTTCATTTTCTTATTAAGTTTCAGATGTTTTCACACAAAGTATAACTATCTAACCAGGCCTAACCCTAATTCGGGAGGGTAAAAGACCAGAGAGATTGGCCAGGTAAGAGCCTCAAACATTACTTTTCTATAATTTGTGTTGAAGTGGGTTCCTATGAACCATGCTGACAGTCATATTAATAAAATTTCAAGTATTAGAGATATCAGGTATTTATTTTACAGCGGTATTTTTCATTTATAATAACCAAAAATGCAAAATTATGAATTTTTTCAGATGATAGTTAAAATACACCTATAACAAGACATTTATTATTCAGATTTTCCATATCATCTAATGTTGAATTATGTATTTTACAATATTATACAGAGAGAAACTGTAACCCTGCTTAGCTTTATACATTTCAAGCATTCTCATCATTAACCGTAAGGTTGCTTATATGTGTGAAGTTAGCAATAGATGCTTGTTAGACAAAGACTCGGAAGAAAGGAGAATAAACAAGGACTGTCTCTAAAGTACTTTTCAGCCATTCCAAGATTTGTCTTTTCACTTCAACACAACCCATATCTGCTGAATAAGCAGAAGTATCCTAGATACACAATAGGGAAAAAGCAGAATTTACACTTATGTAGTCAAATTCTGCTGCACACTGCTGGATTCTGAGAGTCAGTAACTCCCTGACGTAAATTCATCACAAACTCTCAGCTGAGCAGCATTACAATTTAATTAGAGCATTACAGTTTTAAACTTTATTGCTTTCATCAAACAAATATATGTTTGAAAGGTGCCCCAGCTATGGCCTGCAATCTCTGCTCAACTTCAGCTTATTCACTCCAAATGCCTCTGTGCCAGTTGTAACAGTTTAGGAGGGCTATTGCTGCAGCTCTCTTCCCCATAAACTTGTACAGAAGTTAGGCAATCAACGGAAGTAACAACAATGTGATTCTTCATTTTTCTAGTAATACCTTAACTTTCCCATACTAAATATCAAGAAACCTGAGTGCATCGCAGGTTCTTAGAGGCAAATAAGGTAAATAAGAAGCCAACAACTAGAACCCCTTCAATCCTTATAGAGAATTCAGAATCATAATAAGAATACATGGAGCAAACCAACTGCCAATATCTTCAAAGCTGGACAATGCTTAGAGTTATCACTGGCTTCTATAGAGTACTTTTCAGAGCATAACAAATATATCATATGATAATTAATTCAGTTGAAAAGAAAAGCTGAATTTTAGAATGAATTTGATTTTCCTCTCTCTCATGTTTCAGCCTACCAGAAAATTGAAATCTCTATCTTTGGCAGTGCTGTGGCAGACTTCCAACTTTATCTTAATGAAGCAGGAATTATTTTTTACAGAGTTTTCGTTTCCAAGTATCCTGAAAGGGGAAAAAGTGAAGATGGAAGTAAGACCAGTGAGGCATATAAATATTACTTGAAAATAACACTGGAAAGTGTTCTACGGGATATAAGACATGGGTATTTTATAGCACAAAAGTACTTCACTCACATTCTCCTAAATGTCATATTTGCAAATTCATCATTTTCTTTTTAAATAGCACTATTAAAAGAAATAATAAATGAATGTCACTAATTTTGAAAGTTAAAAGAGACTGAAGGGAAGCTGGAATTATAAATGGCTTCAAGAGAGACTTAAGAATAGACAGTTACCAATGGCTATTACATCCCATCACAAGGGCATTTTTCCCCCCAAAAAACAAATCCAAACCAACAGCTCTTAACAAAATAACTCATACTGAAATTCAGACACACTGATTTAGACAATTAACTTAAATT
Organism: Rhea pennata; assembly: GCF_028389875.1. NCBI lineage: Eukaryota > Metazoa > Chordata > Aves > Rheiformes > Rheidae > Rhea > Rhea pennata. Next base: position 64,217,450 of record NC_084664.1, on the reverse strand, counting down.
GTCATGGGGGCTGTGGGTTTCAAGCACCACATTTTATGATCTTTCCATTATATTTACTTATAATATCCTGTGGTATGAGAAAATTACATTAACATCTTTTTTCAGGGAATATTGCAACTCTAAAGCAAAGATGATGCAGATGTTCACAGATCATGGAGGCAGGACAACAGTTACAATACTATCCTTAGGTTATAGATGTGCACGTATAAAAGCGAAAGTTTCAATATTCTACAAGCCATGTATTCAAATGTTAACTATGTATGAGTGTTTTTAACTTCAGAATAAGACACTCGTTGAACTGTTGTTTCTGTAGAGACTATGTTTATTCTATAAAGCTACAATTAGCAAGATTCATCAATAAAGTGCAGGGAGAAAACTGTAACACTAAAAGCTTGGTAAAGGGTCAAAGGTATTTTTAATGCAGTCCTGAACACTTTCCTTTTAACTCTTGGAATCTGTAGATTTTATCCCACAGAATATTATTTGCTCATCTATATACGATATAGATCTAAAAAAGCCCAGAATGAAATAAAAGCTCACAGAAATTATCCCTGGACTTTGAACTTCTCTTACTTTCATTAATGTTTTTGACTGTGTACTGGCCTGGTGATGATGTTACACATTACAGAGTTAAGTTTTAATATTAACAACAATTACTTCCATGTCAAGGAAGCAGCAGCACAAGCCCAAATCTCTTCTGCTGTTTCCTTCTGAATTTTCAATGGATGAGACTGTCTACCTAGGAAGGAAAGGTCAGATTATTCCCCAGTCATTCAGGAAATGTTTTATACTGCTCATTTTTCAAGTAGCTGTCACCAGAAACATTTCTACTTACTTATGACACAGTTAAAATGACAAAAGGAATCAATGGCAGCGACACTTCTCTTAAGGAAGAACTTAAGGAAGAATACGGAAAACTTTCCTGTGAGAGCAACAGAGCACTGGAACAGGTTGCTCAGAGGGGTTGTGGAGTTTTGCTCAGAGAGGTTGTGGAGTTTCTTTCTCGGGAGATATTCAAAACCCATCTGGACGCGATCCTGTCTAACGTGCTCTAGGTGACTAGAGGACTAGTTCTCCAGAGGCCCCTTCCCACCTCAATTATTCTGTGATCTTGTGCTTCTGTGATGGGCTATTTACTCTCTAAGTCCACCTTAAATAGGAGATACTCATTAAAATAAACAATTTAACTACAGGCAATTTCTAATGTACTTCTCTACAGTTCCAGCTTTGTTTCCTGCTTACCAAGTTCAAATGGAAAGCTCTAAGGTAAGTAAAGACATCACACGTAGAGAGGAAGGTTTAACAAAACTAAGTGTTACCTTTTCATCCATGCACTTTTGCATACTCCATGACTCCTTTGATCTGTTCTAATAAATTATCATTTTCCTGATAGAGTTTTTTAGAATTGTGGTATGTTGTAGATCAAAGAACTTTTTGTATGACACTTCAGATCACTAATAAATGGTAATTAAGCATCAAGAACCTAATTCATCTACTCTGATGTCAAATGAAAAATTTCCTGTTATTTCAATACAAGAAAATCCAAATCTGTCTTCACAAGGCTCAACTAATCACTTTATGACAGTTCTCATACAATGAATTCTAGATGCAGAATCATTTGTCAAATCTGATGCCACGTATTTCTATTTCAGATTTGTTCCCATTGTTTAAAATATTAACAGAACAAACCCTACCACTGCAGTCTCATTAATCCAACTTTTACGTTCACTGAACAGCACAGAGAGGTGTCCTGTCCTCAAGCGCTCTGACACTTAAACTCCATGTTAGAATCATGACATATGATTACTCTAATCATGGATTCATTTCCCATTATGGTTGGTATGGTTCAATGGAAACAAAATCCAGTTAAAGATCAAGATTCAAGAATATTTTAATTATTCACCGCTCTCCTAGCAAAATAAGATATCTTCTCTCATTGCTTCAAAATGCATACAATAAATTACATAGGTTTAAATACTGCAGAGCTTATCCAAACAAATGTCTATCTACAAACATGAAATGAAAAAGATAAAATATTACAGGGTTTATCTACTACTTAGCAGGAATCCAACAGCATAGCTCAGGTTATATTTGTAGGCATTTGCTACTTCAAAAGGTTGGATATGAACTTTTAATTTTCAAAATAATCATTTATTTCTATTTTATTCTGTTGAAGTGTCCTCTTTTGATTAAACTAAGACAACAGGAACATTACTAAAGTGTGAATACAACATTTTAAACTGCCCATATTACAGAAAAGAGTTAGAGCCATAAAGAGGTTAACATGAATAGCAATTATGACACTGATTGTCATCATTTACAACTCTTTTCAAATTACATGACAGATTGTCATGGAAAAAATATGCAAATTTATTAATATTTATGCAAATTGATTTACTTTAAGACTTAAATAAGACTACGGATCCTCTACCCTTGGATACTTGTAGTGAAAAGCAAAGGATATGCATTTCACTTAAACATATTTGAATTAATCATGGTAAAAATAAAATAATCTTATTTCTAAAATTGCATTGATTGGAAGATGTTCCTGACTCAAGCAAACTGAGCAATTAATCTCATAAAGTGTTATGCCGACTGAGAGAGAGTTCACTTTAGATGTGATCATGGACACATTATGACTAAAGATCAGGAACTGTTCAGAATGCAGAAAAATGAAGAAGTTAATGAAGGGAAATTGGAGAAGGATGTTATGCTGTATTTTTTAACTGTATTAAGTCTTCTGATTGCTTGTAAATTCTGATTTAAAGTGCTTTATATAATCACATAAATACGCAGCGTGCTTTACCCAAAGGCAAGTTACTTCTACAGCTGCCTTGAAGTTTCGGAGAAAGACACATTAGATTGCTTCTGAGATCTGACTATCAGCTTTTTATGCAACTGAAAGGTTTGTTCATTGACAACTTTTTTTCCAGAAATCATAAAAAAAGAAGTAAAAAAAAAATGTTGATTTATAAATTTTATAACTGCAATCATAAAAAGAAAGGGAAAATTTTGGTCAATGCACCAATGAGCCACGTCTACAAAAGCTGCTTCTGCTAGCTAGCACAGACTGGCAGAACCTTAACTCTAATTTCACTATTAAACAGAAACATGCTCACTTTATTGTAGGTTTAGATATTTAATAACTTAAAACAGAACCTTATTCTCTCAACAGCTGAAACAATAAAAAAGTGGGCAGTCACAACGAAATTAAACTATGTGAGGCTTGTTTATACTAGTAAGGAATGAGAAGCTATGATAATAATGAAAGATATCTTTGTATCCCTATATTAAGATAATCCACAGAGAACATCTGAGGTTTCTTTATTCTTTTGTCCCTTTGTGTCCCATCAAGAAAAGGTTACTTCACCTCCAACCATCCCTGTGGCCAGGGCTCCTTTTGGAGCTGGTCAGATTTATTTTCCAATCATTCAAAGGCCATGCTGTTTAGCTTAATGGTCCCTCTACTGCCACCCAAAAGAATTATCTCTCATTGGCACTCTCAGAAGAGTCATGTGACAGTTCAGGGCAAAGTTGTAAAGAAATATTTAATAATTTAAAGTACACAAATCAAAACACCAAGGACAACAACTGACAATTGAGAGGTTTTTTTCCTTTTTGTTATTTGAAACAGGTGCATCAGAAAAAATTGAAGTGAACGTTATCGGCTTATAACTTGGTAAACCAAAAATATAAAAGATCATAATCTGCAGAATAATTATCTTTGCTTTTCATTTTAAATTTAATTTCGAACTTTTGCTTGTCATTATTACAGGAAAAGCACGTTTGAAGAGTGGAGTCAATTAGCTTTTATTTTGATTTCTCTGTCACCACTTATTATTCATTATGGGTATACTTAGATGTCTCAGCTATATTCTGAATCCTAATTTCTCAGTACCAAAAGGCTGAATATCAAAAAAGTAGCAAGAAAAGTCTGCTTTTTGAGGAGCCCAGAATCTTTACTATGGGAGAGGCTTGGAATTCCTTACAGCCCAGGATACTAAAATTACCATGAATCTGTATACACAAGGGAATTTATAGGAAAAATAGCATGAAAATTTTCAAAAAAAAAAAAAAAAGTTTCAATTTAACTGAATGCACAGGTATTTTGGGAAGGATTTACATATATGCAGAAAAGAGATTGATTAGCAAGGAAAACTACATTTTAGGAATCAAGAAAGAGACTATCCAGAAAACAAGCAAATCAAACCTAGGAAAGGATATTAGCATTAACATAAGGTTCTTCAGCTATACGAAACCAAAAGCAAACTGGGAAAAAATAAGATAGTCACTACGTAGAAAGCTCTGCATATAGATTAAGGATAAACTTAATACTCCTCCAAAACTAAATTAACACTTAAAGATTTCCACAATGAAGGAGGTGTTGAACAAAGGAACAAAGAGAAAATGGGCTAGAGGATGATGGTAGGAAAACATAATCTGCAACAATAAAACTGGAAGGAAAATCCAAATGGCTTAATTACTTCTAAACAGTTGGGATCCCCACAAGTTATTCCATATCTGACACACAGAATCATTCCAAACATTCATACAAAGGTATTTATTCAGAAGAGTTTGGAGTTTTTTAATATATAGTGAATTGTAACTGTAGTACATTTAAAAAAATAATAACAAAATCAGAATTAAGAAGTGAGAGACTTCATCCAGACACTCAGAACTGTTGCTATAGCATCAGTAACACACAGGGTGTTACAACAAAATTTTAGATGAAGGGCAACTTTAGATAGAAAAGCTGAAGAAAACAGAGTTAAATGTTAAAGATTTTAGCAAAGATAACCTAGTAACTACATTTCCTAAATAAGAGAAGTGTGAGAAATCCCATATAATTGAAATTCAGTGTGTCATTTGTACAATGTTATATGCAAAACCCTAATAAAGCAGGAAAAGAATAAAATAGAGACAAGAAACTACTAAAGGACTGGTAGCAACCTCTAATCTTTGGTGGCATAATACTGTACTGGAATGAGATTTTGAGTAAAGTTATTATTTTAAATAATTGGTCTGATCAAATAGACTATTTTCACTATAGTTTTTCTTTAAATGTTTGGATAGCATCATCTGTTTAGAGATGAGTGGTATATCAAAAAAAAAAAAAAAAAAAAGAAGAAGAGATTACCTCTGTGACCACAGTGATACTAACTAGGGCATGAGACTCAGGACAAGAAATTCAGAGTGTTTTACAAGAATCTTCAGTGGAAAGGGAAGCTTTCTCCTGCAAGGAGAGCCTAAATGAGAATTTTTGGCATTGTAAAAAGAAACATGAAGAGAGATATTGCAACTATTCATAAATACCTAAGGCTGGAAAATTTAAATACCAGGCAGTGCTGGAATGAGAGCAAATTTAGGAGCACGACTAAATTTAGGAAAGGAGAAGATTTCTTCTAACAGCAGCAGGAGTGACCTTTCAGTCAGAGGAGGAGGGGGAAAAGACATAATTGCTCTAAAAGGGAGCTCCGTACACCACACTGTGGTACCAAGAGATGATGCAAGAGGTCACTTTTAGTCTAATACTATATAATTATGAACATATACTGAAATCTTGCCTTGAAAGGAATTAAGGTGATTTACCCAAACTTATAAAGCTAGGGAAACTATTTTTTTTTTTTAATTCTTAATACATTTTACTAGATTAGTATTCTTCCTTTGCTTTAATCAACACTCTATAGAAAATTCAGATCTCTTCAGTATTGGCATTTTAGCTGCTCAGTCAGCTCTACCCAGAAGACTTACATGTTTCCCAGTTATTTTGAAATGCCCAGCTTGCTGCACATTCTCCTGATAGTGCTCATCTGTTGGGCTTTTTTCTTCCTCTAGCCATTTTTTTTATGGCTAATCTGTTCTTTTCCTCTATTTTGTCT